>NC_087454.1:18198711-18506211 GCF_036321535.1 Camelus dromedarius | reverse complement strand
TCACGTGAAAGGAGGGGCATCTCCATGATGGTGGGTCCCAAAGCCCCTGTGGGTCAGACCCTACCAGAGCCTTCCTTGGTGCCTGTCCCTTAGTGCATTCAGGTCATGGCACCTGGGCAGGGATGTCCCTTCATTCTGAATGATGGGCTTTCTCCTCACCTACAGTCTCCCCAACTTTAAACTCGTTCTTATCACAGTCTCAAATTAAAAAAATGTTCTGCAGCAGCTGGCCTCTTGTGGTGTTTTCCCAGTCCCATATCATGTCTGGAGTCATGCCAAGTCTACCTCTCTCCCTTTGTCCCTGCTTCCTTGGCTACCTCACCTAGATCTTCAGTATTTAGTTTCTCTCAAAAGTGCTCAGGACATTTCCTTGTCCCATCCTAAAAACACTGGGTGGGTCTGGCTGCTCATAGAGTTGTTGTGACATGAACACAGAACACAGACCTCTTGGAATCAGCCCCTCTGCACCCTCCCATTCAGGTCCGGGGTGGGGTGGGGAGTGTGTCAGAGGTATCCTTGCTTCTCAAAGAATCTTCTCTCTCTCAATAACAACAAATACATATGCATTTCTGTTTGTAAAATTAATTCCCACTCACTGTTAAAAATCTAAAAACACATAAAATAGAAGAAAAGCATAACAAAAGCCACTCCTAATCAGAGGAGTAAAAAAAAACAAGTTAGAAGCCCTATCTAACCCCTAATGAGAACAATTCAATTCATACATCTAATGATCAACATCTCAAATAAAATATTAATAAGTAGAATCCAGGAAGAATAATTCCTTCAACAGGACCAAACAAAATTCACTCTGGGAATTCCAGGATTTTTCTAAATGGCAAAATTCATTATTTAACAAATGCCAGAGAATAGTCTCATGACTTCTGTGGCTAAATATGTCAGAACCCCTCTCCTACCTCCTTAAACATGAACATGTCAGATTCCTATTAGGTGAAGAATGTCTGTTTTTCATCAGTTTGTGAACTTCAAAATAGCTTCAAAATGGATTGAAAAACAAAACAAAACAAAGCAAAAAACAAAAAAACACTTGCAAGTGAAGTGAAAAGACAAATGAATAACTGACCAAAAAAAGTAATATTCACACTTTGTTACACACATACATACACACATGAATTCCTCTAATATCAAGATAACTTAAATCAAAGAAAAAAACATCCAATCACCTACCAGAAAAATGGACACCTTTCATAGAAAAGATAAATAAGTGGCTTTTAAAATGTTGAAAAGATCTAAGTCTCATAATATTGTGGGGGTGGGGGACAAAGTAAAACTGTAGTGAGATACTATTTTTCATCTATCAAACTGGCCAAAAAAAAAAGAAAACCTTTTGTTGTTTCAGACATAGATATCTAAACTTGATTGATCTCTCTGTTCTCTTAGGCAAGATGTTCAAACTGAAAAGCCTGTTTTCTTACCAGTTAAGAGTGGGTAAACATGATAATATCCTGATAGAATTGTTTGAAGATTAAAGGTTTTAATGAATGTAAAGATATGAGATATTTAGCATCTAGGGAGCAGATATAAATGTTTATTGCTGCTTAATAAACTCTGCTAGTCATAGTCCTGGCACAGTGAAACCACCATTTCAAGTCTGCTGGTGGGTGTGGAAATTGGCATTAGTTATCTAGCGATGACTACTAGCAAGAGACATCAAAATTGCCATCATGCCTAACTTTGACTTATCCATTCCGCATCCAGAAATTTTCCACAAACATGTGAAATATTCCAGATACAAAGTTGTTCACAGCAGCATTAGTTGTCTGGGCAAAAGTAACAGGATGGGTAAATTCAGCAGAATGCTAGCGTCTATTTATGTTTTTTTATGGGAATGACTCCAGGATATTTGAAGTGATCAAGGTGCTCAAGAGTGTGCTGGATACACTATCATTGAGTAAAAAGTGGGTTAATGATATATATGCACACATTTGCATGTGCAAAAAGTGTCCCTGGAAGGAAGATAAAAAATGAATATGTTTGCGTATAAGGCTGAATCTGGGAGGCAAGATGATGTGGGAGAATGGGGTGGGGGGCGGTGGCTGGCGCTGGTAAAGAGGTAAAACGGGTCCATTTAACACTTTTTCAGGTTTGGGATTCTATACAACATAGAATCTTTTTACAAAAAGAAAATTCTATCCTTTTGGACTACGAATCTTGACCAAAGATCTGAAAAATAAGGAGAAATATGGGAAAACTTGGTTTTTCAAACTGAACCTTAATTATCCTCAATTGATTACGATAAAGACAAAGTTCTTCCCAGAACATGTCACTGCCAAACTATCAGCTCCCCAAAAAGCAAAATACTACAGCCAAAGACTGGAAGGTCTCTCCCCAGACCTCCTCGGGGGCTTTATGGAAGAGCCTATGCAAAAATGATTGACAGAAGTGGGATTTTAATCTCCCTACCCCCAAAGACCAGAGCCCTCCTTCAATGATTTGGATCGCTTAGACACTTTGCCTCTACTAAAAAACCAAATTCTCTTAGAGCTATTTCTAATGCTCAAGAGACACGTAAGGAAGGTAGTTTCAGTATGAACGTGTATATTACCTTCTTTACTCCTTTTCCACACACACTTGTCGGGAACTTAACATCTTTCAATCAGGCAAAATTAAGGGTTAAAACTGTATGCTCAGACCATTCCTAGATTCCCACATACCAAATATCAGGTGCTCCATCTTCCTCCCTGATTCTCTACTCTGTAATGAGTCTTCACAGCTACGTATAAAACCAGAATTCGGTTTCAGGTGTTTGCCCCTCTATCCATCCAACCTGGACCCAGAAGTCTGAGTTTCGCCTCCGGTGCTGTCTCTTATGATACCCGGGTGCAAAGGAAAAGGTAGCCAGAGAATAAATCCATTAGATTCTAGAAAAAATCGATCATTGAGAGAACGCTTGAAAATCACCATGGCCAACCTGGCTTTGGAACTGAGACGAGTCTCAGGTTTGCCAGCTGAATTTTGGGGTCCTCGAAGGGAAGTTATATTTCGTGTCCGCACCAGGAAAACGGAGGAGCTCCTCTCCCCTCTCCCAACCTCTGCATCCCTAATTGCCTGGCATTAGAGAGCAGACTCTTTAACAAAAACCCTATTGTAAAAGATACGGAAAGAAACATCTGTGCGACAGACCTGCTTTTTGCTGAATATGTTCCTGGTCTTAATTCCTAAAGGTCAAAGCTGAGATCAGTTTGCATTTGATGAGGCTCTTCGCACCCACCCGGGCCTTGGGAGCACGGGTCCTGCTGATTCTATGAATGCAGTCTGGACTGGTCCTCGTCCTCTCCCCTGTCCCGGCCTCCCTGCCCCTCATCACCTCAATCATCTTAGTCCCTGCCTGGCATCTTCAGGTATCTCAAATGAGTTACTTTGTCACATATGGCCAGTTATTTCATGCAAATCTTTGAAGTTTGTTAAAAATTATATATTTTAAAATATATATTTCCTTTTAATAGTCTTTACCACTTATTGCATAGCCTTGACTTTCTGTAACACTTTTCCTTGGGATAATAAGAAGACTCCTTTGTCTAATGCTGCAACCACTTATTACTTTTCCTTTTGTATTTTTCTATCTCCAGTGCATTCTGAGGATGTGAAGCATCTCCCTGGAGTTGGCGTATTTTCTGAAGGCAACAGATTAACACTGGATAGCATGAATTCATTTTTTTTTCCCAACCAGTGGAAATAAAATGAGATAAATTCAGCTTCAGTGCACCAGGTCAGATGGCTCTATGGCTTAGCTGGTTAAAGCGCCTGTCTCGTAAACAGGAGATCCTGGGTTCGACTCCCAGTAGGGCCTTACTCTTCCCCAGGAAGATAACACTTCTTGAAAAAAACGTTTTATGTTGGCAAGTTAACCGTCTTCTTGCTGATTCCTCCAAATACTCACTAAACTTACAGCGCCAGGGCTCAGTAAGATACATTACAAGTTGTTCAATTGCAACTTGCTCAGATTCCTTGCTTAACAGTAGATTCTTAGCCAGATGACAACTCAGATACAAACCACCCTCAAAGGATAGTGTATGTGACCTTACGCCAATCACTTTTCATATAAGTTTTGCATTAAACTGTGGTAAGATGTTTTTCAGCACCCACAATGTGTTACAGTGTAAAGCACATAGACGGGGAGATAGGTAAAATCTCCCTCAATTCTAATGATCTCCAACTCTGTAACTGTTTTTATTAAGTAAGATAATTAAGGAACCATGAATCCACTATTAAAAATTAGGATGCAGGGTTTAGGTTTGCAGGGACATAATGGCCATTTTGAAGGGAATATGAGGAGGAACAGTGTATTCCCATGTTATTCCTCTTAAAACACTAAAACTTCAGGAACGAAGATCAGCTGGAAGGAAAAACGTTCTAGCCACAAGCACCCCGGAGCTAAGCCAAGCTGCTGTGAGAAAAGGGCAAGTTGGAGAATTCTACCAGACAGCTAAAGCAACTGAGTTTCAGCCCTAGAGACTTATGGAAGGTCTGTGTCTTCTTGTCTCTCCTTCATTAATTCAACAACATTAACTCCTGGTCTTTTATGTACCAGACATATTTCTGTCTTTTTCTTTTCATGGAGTCACTGGGGATTGAACCCAGCACCTCCTGCATGCTAAGCATTCTACCATTGAGCTCTTACCCTCTTCCCCAATCTGATGCATGATATGAATGCCCTCCTCAGGTTTAAAACTCTTGAGTTGAACTTGTCCATGGAAGACTTTATTCAATTGATTATATGGAGGATCAGTAAAGAGATTTCCAAGGAAGATTTCTTAGGTCCCTAAAGCATTGCTGGGACAGGGATTCAGATGTATGTGGCTTATTGGAGGAGTGGTCCTCAGGATAGGGATGAGGAAATAGCAAAGCAAAGACATAGTCTTGGATAAAGTCCAAGCTTGGCCTGAGCTCTGGAGTATAAATAGCTCTGAAGGAGAGTGGCCATTGAGTCAAGTGGTTTGGACTTCTGTACCCCTCCCTCACATCAGCCAGTTATTGGCTGCAGCTGGGAATAGAGTAGTGTTATAATCTATTAGATGTCTCCAAACAGCCAAGGGCAATTCAATGAAGAAGGTCACAGGGATAAGCCATTAGGCAGATGGGTGTAGTAGGTTGTTAAAAACAAAAACAAAAATAAAAAACTGGGAAGAGGAAAAACGTTGAGGAGGAGTACCAAGATCATGTACTTCTGTAAAACAATGCGGTAAGTGGAAAATACTCTAGATTTGTAATTTTAAGCTGAAGTGTGAATATCCTGTATGCCACCTATTAAATTTAGGGAAAATGGTGGATTTTATTTATTTGCTGATATAAATTGCTAGTTTTGTTTTAATGCTTTGTATTAGTTTCCTAGGGCTGCCATAACAAATTACTATAAACTGGGTGACTTAAAGCAACAGAAATTTATTCTCTCACAGTTCTCAGGCCAGATATCTGAAATCAAAGGATGGGCAGGGCCATATGCCCTTTAAAGATTCTAGGGAAGAATCCTTCCTTGCCTCTTCCAGCTCGTGGGGGTTGCTGGCAATCCTTGGTGTTCCTTGGCTTGTGGCCAATCACTGCAATCTCTGTCTCTGAATTCACAGTGCCTTCTTCCCTGTATGTTTGTGTCTCTGTGTCCCAATCTCCCTCTCCTTTCTCCTCAAAAGACATCAGTCACTGGATTATGGCCCACCTTTTTCTGATATGACTTCATTATAACCTGATTACATCTGCAAAGTCTCTATTTCCAAAGAAGGTGACAGTCACAGGTCCTAGGAATTAGGACTTCAATATATATTTTGAGGGGACACAACTCAGCTCACAACATGCTTAGAATTTTTATCTGCAAATTTAGAATAATACCTCAGAGTGTTGTTGCAAAGGTTAAACACTTGTCCCCAAACAACTGTTCAATAAATAAGGGTAATGATAAACATAACAATACAGGGTTTTAAAATTTTAACTTTATTGATTGCTTATTTATGTGCCAGATATCCTTCTAAAATATTTTATGTATATTTACTCATCAAGTCCTCCCATTATATGATGTATGTGATATCAAGATATGCTATATATATCAAGATGTTTTATATATATATACACCATAAAAAGAATGAAATATTGCCATTTGCTGCAATGTGAATGACCACAGAGAATATTATCCTTAGTGAAATAAGTCAGATAGAGAAAGATGAATACTGTATGATATCACTTATATGTGGAATCTAAACAATAATACAAAGGAATAACAGACTCACAGACATAGAAAACAAACCTGTGGTTACCAAAGAGAAGAGGGAAAGGGGCAGGACAAATTAGAGATATGAGATTACAGACACAAACTACCATATATAAAATAGATAAGCAACAAGAAGTTACTATATAGCATAGGGAATAATACCCATTATCTTATAATAACCTATAATGGAATATAATTTGCAAAAATACTGAATCACTATGCTGTATACCTGAAAGTAACACTATAGTAAATCAAGTATACTTCAATTTAAAAAAAAAGAAAAGAAAATCCTACTACAAAATTGTCATCATATGTAGAAGGAATCAAAGATACAAAGCTAAAAATGAAGAAAAATGATTACATAGGGTCTTTCAATACTTAATAGCAATAGTGTTATTTTTGCAAATTTTGTAATGTTGTAATATTTGTCAGTTTTTTCAAAGTTAGCAATATATTGGAATTTCTTTTCTCATTCTAAATAAATATTCAATTTTGTTCTAAAAAAAATTCTTTCAACTAAATGTTTTTGATCTTGCCTATTTTTAGGCACTATGCTAGGCTCTAGTGATACACAATTCAATTGCTCATCCCCAGAAACTTATTATCTGAAACAGTGGTTCTCAATGCTACCAACCCAATGACCTATTTTTGTAAGTTTTTTCTAACACTTTATTTCATCAACTACAATGCATAGACAATGTAACTTATATATACAAATACTTTCCCCCAAACTCAATGTTATAAATATAAAATAAATAAAAGGAAAAGATTTCATAATAATTCCATTTGTTTTTCAATATCTAAATGCCTGAGTTTGAAAACACTGGAAAATAAAATAGGCAGAAAGATGTTGGAATCTGACTGATTTCATGAAATCACAAACAGTGCAAGATGCTGAATTGAGATTTGGAGAGAGATTGGAATGGGAGAATGTTTTTTCATGTGGGACAGATGTGAATCTTAGGGAACCATCTGGTAGACTATGGTAGGTGTAATTAAATCTTTCACCCTCCTCCCTGAGATAACCAATTCCTAATCTCTAAAACCTATGAATATGTTATCTTACAGGGCAAAAGGGATGTGATTAAATTAAGAATCTTGAGATGAAAAGATTATCCTGGATAGCTGAATGGGCTCAATGTAATCACAAGGTCTTTATAAGAATACGGTAGGAGGGTCAGAGTCAGAGAAGGTGATGAGGCAACAGAAGCAGAAGTCAAAGTGATGTGAACCTGAGCCAAGGAATGGAGTCATCCTCTAGAAGCTGGAAAAAGCAAGGAACGAATTCTCCCCTAGGGCCTCTAGAGAGGAGGCGATTCTGCTACAACTTGATCTTAGCCCCATAAGATCCGTTTCAGACTTCTGACCTCCAGAACTGTAAAATAATAAATGTATGCTATTTTAAGTTACTAAATTTTGGTAATTTTCTAGGGCAGCAAATAGACAGTTAATACAGATTTATGGTATGGGTGTGCACTGTAGTCAAGTATTGAAAAACTGTCTTGCTACCAAATAACCTACTAAGTTTCTTGAAGGACTACAGTCCCATTTATAATCACATCAGATTGGGAGTTAGTCCTGGAACCCAGATGTCATACAGGAGAACTTTATCAGTGGGATTATTCTGTCTGCTACCCTGCTTATTTCTCAAATGAAAATGTGTGTAACTGGCAAAACCTTTATGCCTTCTCTGAGGCTCGAACTCAGGACCTTCAGATTATGAGACTGACGCGCTGCCTACTGCGCTAAGAAGGCACTGGTTTTCTCTCTTTCCAGTAAAATTATAGATTCTTTTTCATGTTTATATGAACTTTCTAAGAAGTTATTTTTTAAAATACAGTACAAAATAAGAGTATGTGCTAGATCATATGTTTACTGTTGTTACGAGTATGTCAAAATGATTGATCAAAATTATTTCAAGATTTTGTCCTTGATTAAATATACAACATGGTGAATTTTTTCCCACTATGTCTTAATCGCCACTTACTGCTGGGAGACACTAGACTTCACTAGGTTTCACTTTACAACGATATGCGTAAAAGGTAAGATACAGATATGAGGGGCCTGAACTGGGTCCACAGGCATGAAGATTTCTAGACTGCAACAGTAAGGGACACAGAAAAATGCTTAGTTCTAATGAGAGCAAAGCTGCGATCTCCTTATCTAGCTCTGAAGCGTCCTTTCCTGCTAATGTTCCCCTTACAATTGATGGCTTTGACCATGACCCTGACCTGAAGGCCCTTTTGTTCTGGCTAGAAGTCCTGAATAATGTAAACAGAAGCGAGATAAGGGGGGAAAGATGAGGTGTGATGTTTGAGAATGGAGAAAGAATATACTGGATTTCAATCTGGCAAAGCGGAAAATGTCTTAAAGTTGAAATTGTAGGACTGAGGTGTAAATCTTCTATGTGCCATCTATTATTTTAGGAAGAATAATCACTTGGTTTTCTTGTGAATATAAGTCAATTTAAAAACTTCATTATCTGTAAAATGGAATAATATCTCACAGTGTTAGTTAAAAGACTGAACACTACTCAAAAAATTGTTCAGTGAATACTAATAAGTGATACAAATAATGATAGCAAACTTTATTGAGTGCTTACTATGGCGAGGTACTCTTTAAAGCAATTTATATGTATCTTACGTGTATTGGCCATCTATCTATCTATCTAATCTACCAATCATTTTAGGCAAGGTTTATTATTGTCTCCATTTTACATATGAGGAAAGTAAGACCCAGTAAGCTTAAATAACTTGCCAATAAGCTTGTGGCAACTCAGTGGAGCTGCTGGAATGTGAAAGAGAAGAGTTATCGCTGACTTAATAGGTGCAGCATCTAATGGATCAGGAGTCAGGCGGGATCAGTGAAAGGATGAGCCGCCAGGAGACAGAGACGGGGGGGGGGGGGGGGGGGCAGGGGGCGGGGAAGACTCGGTAACTCGCCCAGTTCGCCTTGGTGGGGCTGGAGTGGTTAGAACATGTGCTCTCTGGGCCTGAAGAGGATGCGACGCCCCGCAGCAAATGCAAACTGATGCCCTCCTTGAACTTTGCAAATTAGACCATGAACTCATTCAGCAAAAAGTAGATCTGTTTGCACAATTGTTTCCTTCAATGAGAAATCACACAAAGACATCCAAACTATGGCTCGCGTTCCAGGTGAGAGGGGAGAGAAGCATCTCTGTTTTCCAGCTGAGGACATTAAAAATAACTTTCGGCTGCCGATCCCCAAACGCAGTTGATAAATTGGAGACTTTTGATCTTTGCGCCTTCGGAGTTTCGGTGCTCTTTGGTGGTGGTGATTTCTAATCATTTTCTCAATGATTGATTCTCTTCGTGTTTGATGGATATTATGCATTCATTGGCTGCTTCTCCCTTTACTCTCGAGTATCAGAAGCATCGCACAGAAGGCGAACGTGGATATCCCAAAGTAGGAACCTATCTGCAGATTTTGTCGATAGTTGGGATGGCAGAGTTATGGGGGGGGGGGGGGCGATGCTCTAGGAAAAAAAAAAATAACACGCGAGAGATGTTTTGTGTCTTTTAAACAGTTAAGAAGAGTTTTAAAGTTGCAGTTGCGTGGTAGCGTGGCCGAGCGGTCTAAGGCGCTGGATTAAGGCTCCAGTCTCTTCGGGGACGTGGGTTCGAATCCCACCGCTGCCAGCTTTATTGTTTATATAAGAAAGTTCGTATTACTATTCCTAGCTCACAGAGAAAGGAACTGAAGTTACAGCCAGTTAATCTCTTCCCTGTAGATGGAGGAATCAGGGTGTTAATGCATAGGGTAAACTGAAAAATGGCCCTCCAAAAGAATCTCCATCCTAATTAGGGGAAGCTGTAAATATTACCTTACACGGAAAAAAACTGGGGAAGTCTTTGCAGAAGAGATTAAATTAAGGACCTTGAGATAGCGAATTTATCCTGGATTATCCAGGTGGAGTTACAGAAGCCATAGGAAACTAATACAATGTCTTCAAGTGCTAATAAGCAATGCTACAACAAACACTTCTTTCTGTTTGTTTGCCAATCTGATAGGTAGAAAATATTATTTCATTGTAGTTCTGTAGGTTGGAGGTCTCTGGGAAACTCCACGAGGTAGGATAGAGTTTAGGAGAGTTTCCCACACCTTTAGCCACTCGGCCTCTGTGAAAGAACTCTTCTCATCTAAGCCAATTCCTGGAAGTAGGAATTTTCTCGTAGCTTTTAAGGAAGCGTTTGTTTACTGGGGTTCTATTTGCAGACTTGAGGGGGCTGGGATGTGGCGGTGGACTGAACCCATGATTCTAAAGAAATTGGAGACTACATCCTAAAAGGCTCCCACACTACCTCCAAAAAAGCTTTTAATTAAACTTTTTTTTCTCTTTTTCAAAACATATTAAGAAGGTTCTGTAGTCTGTATGTTTAAATAGACTTTGCTTTTTCTGCTTTATTTGTACAAAGTAGGAGATTCATTCTTAACACCGGGAAGATCAGAGGCCCATCTGGAAGGGTCGCCTGCTTTATCCTAGCACGATCCCACCAGTCAGCTTCGTTTTGGTCCCCGCAGTCCCA
The DNA here is from genome assembly GCF_036321535.1 of Camelus dromedarius. Classification (NCBI taxonomy): domain Eukaryota; kingdom Metazoa; phylum Chordata; class Mammalia; order Artiodactyla; family Camelidae; genus Camelus; species Camelus dromedarius. Next base: position 18,495,447 of record NC_087454.1, on the reverse strand, counting down.
GTCAGGTGGACCGCCCTCAGACCCAGCTCTCTGCTCGTCCCCGCGGGGGATGCAACATGGGGGTAAAGGGCAGGTCATTGTGGGATGCAGGGACCTGGTTAGAGGGGAGAAGGCGTTGCCTTCTTTGCAAGTTGATTATATTGTACTGGAAATCAGGCCCTTGGTGGACAAGGAGGGGGTCAACGGGTTGTTCTTTGGACCCGTAAGTCTGTTCACCTTAGGAGGATTGTACCCAGATCCAGGGAACACCTTGTGGCCAGCCCGGGACTATTCTGCCTCTCCCCTTTCCCCATTCCGAGGGTCTCTACACCAGTGGTTGTCTGATCAGAGTCTTTACAGCGACCTTGACATTGGCTTTTTAGGGTTTTAAGAGAGCGATGTGACTGACTCTGTAGCTGAAATTCCCAGCCTCCTCTTCTCCGCTGCTGATTCTTCTCCGCTCCCGATTCTTGCTAAGGGCAAGTGACGCGCAGGGACACTAGGTGCTCTAACCCGGCAGTCTAAGAGCCTTTCAGTGGAGTTTAGAGTACCTCACTTAGTACATTGAAATGAAGAACCTTAGTTACAGAAGACGAGGCACAGTAATAGCAAAATTTGCTTTTAGAAGATTATCTCATTTGGAAAAACTGAAGTAGCCTAGCTTTTACTAATGGTTGTTAATGGACTAATTGAAGTGTTATTGGTCCAAATATTTAAGTTGCCCAAAACTTTTCTCGCTTGTGTTAGCTCTGCAGCACATCTAATTGAGCAGAACGTCTTCTCAGAGTTGGCCTTTTTTCCTACAATAAACTCCACTGAATCACATAAACTATGGCAAGAATCCTTAATCCCACGGTAAGGAAAGACCTAGTGTTATAACCAGCCAATACGAGGGCTCCATGGCTTAGTTGGTTAAAGCGCCTGTCTTGTAAACAGGAGATCCTGGGTTCGAATCCCAGTGGGGCCTTGGTTTTTTTCCTCCTCCTAGGAAGCCGATTTCTTCATTAACTCATTACTAGTAATTCTGCACTTTATTTAATCTTACTATAAATTCTGTTCCAGATACTGATAAGCGGTTGTGACTGCAAAAATTCTCACCCTTAAAGAAAATGTGGACAGGACTCTTTATGTTCAAAAGCGGTAACAACTATGAGAGAGGAAACACAAAGAAAATGGACTTCTAATGGCCCAGAGAGCTGGGAAACCCAGAAATCAGTTTCTCATTTTTGCTAAAGTTCTTCCCTGTCCTCTTTTTTGTACTGGCGGCTGGGAGGTGGTGGCAACAAAAACGTCTCCAATTCTTAAAGTTTTTCTCTGCACTCCCATATAATTTATTAGTGATTCTAGGGAACTCAGCATTATGTTATCTGTTTTATAGATGATTTTCCAAATATTACTACATTATAACAACAATAATTTATATTTACTTATATGCCCTCAGTCTTCAGGGCTTTAGTCCCAAAGGAAATACATAAATTGGCCCCACTGAAACTGAACTTTAATTCTACAATTTAAAAAACAGAATGATCCTAGAATGCACGGATTCCCAAGCTTACTGTACATTTAAATCACCTAGGGAACTAGTTAAAATACAGCTTCTTGGGACTCATCCCCAGAGGTTTTAATTCTGTTTTGGTGAAAGGCCCAGAAATGTGTGTGTTTTTAACAAGCACTCCAAGAGATTTTTGAATGAATTAAAATCACATTTGTCAAAAATCTGGCTTAAAGTATTACACACAGAGCTGAAGTGAAAGTGTGGTCCACCTATGTTGTTAGCACTTTGGTACTGATTCAGGAACATCTAGTTTCTTATCCTCTTATCTAGTTAGCGTTATTGGAAGTCCACTATACTCCAAGTGGTTCCAGGCATACCGTCACTTAAGCTGCCCAACAATCCTGTCAAATGTGTTATAGTCAACTCTTAGAAGATGAGAAAATAGGCTCAATGATATTCACCATAACATAGTAAGTGACAAGTTCAATTTCAAACTCAGGTCTGCCTGGTTCTGGAACCCATGCTTTTCTTGTGACACCCATCTCCTATTTGATTAAAGACAAGAATGAAGTTTTTGGCCACAGAGCTAAATAAAATTAAGTGACTTAGACTGATCTCAAACCTTAGTCCTATGGGTTAGGTAAACTGAGATAACTCTATTTTCTGCTAGAAGACATTCAGCCTAGTGAACAGTTATTTAAATTATGGAAGAGGAAAATACAAAGCCGAACCTCAGAAATCTATGCAAGAGATTCTCCATGAAAAAAATGAATCTTCTCCATCTCCTAGGCTCTGTTGTTGTTGTTTTGTTTTGTTTTGTTTTGTTTTGTTTCTGTTTGTTGGTGGTGGTGGTGGCTGTTTTTTGTGGGGGTTTTCTGCCTTGGACATGCTCTCTTCATGCCCTGATTCTTTAGATTTAAAGACAATATTTTACTTAGGGCTGCTATAAAATATCACAGACTGGGAGGCTGAAATGACAGAAGTTTATTTTCTCATAGTTCTGGAAACTGAAAGTCCAAGATCAAGGTGCCATCAGAGTTGGTTTCTGGTGAGACCTCTTTTCCTGCCTTGTGTCCTCACACATCTTTCCTCTGTATGTGCTAGAGGAGAGACAGAGAGAGAAAGGGAGAGAAAGAGAGATAGAGACTAAGCTAGCTTCTTATAGGGACACCAGTCTTACTGGATTAGGGCTCCACCCTCATGATCTCATTTAACCCTAACTACCTCTTTAAAATGTAGTCATATTGGGGGTTAGGGCTTCCACATATGAATTTTGGGAGGACACAATCCAGTCCGTAACAAGTGGGAAAAGGGAGGACTGTACAGCTTAGCTCTGAGTAACAGCTTAGTCATGACAGCATCTAATAACTTCTGAAGTGCAGGCTGAAAAGGGAGCTTTTTGGATGTGAAGAAATCATTGAGATAAAAGTACTGTCAGACAATTAAGCAAGGATTTGGCTTTTTCAATTGCTTCATTAGTTCTACCTTGTTCATAGTCTTTGTGTGATGAAGATGGGTGGAAATTGTACCTACATTTGTAAGAAATAAAAAGAGGATCTTAATTTGACAGGCACTGTGCTTTAGCCAGTTGAAAAAGAGGAAGGAGGACACAAATCTTGCCCCCAGGGAGCTTTCAATATGGTTGAAAAGACCAAATAAGCACATACCCCAAACTCTACAGTCATTTAAAAAACCAATGTTTACTCATGACATTTACAAAGCATTCACTTGGTGTGTGAATTCTGAAGTGTGTGAGCCTAATGAACCTTGGACAAATTGCTTACCTTTTTTAAGCTTCAAGTTCTTCAACTGTAACATGAGGACAATGATAGTACCAACCTCAAGGAGTTGTTAGGAGACAATTCATGTAAATTGCCTAGGAGGTGTTATTCCATTATTATCATCATTATTGTTATTAGCACAATATTTGTTTTCTTTCTGAAAATTGTTGGGGTAAATCCTGCTCTCCCTTGCTATTAAGATGGGATTAATGACTGGAAGAAGTGATGCAATCTATAATCAAAACCAAAAGTGTAAATAAAAGATAGATCCTGTCTCCAGGGAGATTAATTCACCAGTGACAGCCCCTAGGGGATCACTGGCTCTCTGGGTGTGAACTGAATTTATCTGTCTTTGAACAGATCTGGAACGAGGAGAGATTATCTGATGCCTCCAGGATCCCATTCACCCTACCTGCCATATTAAGACCTTTGGTGGCTCTTATTGAAGCCCTGGCCTGATTGTACCTGCTTCCCTCCCACAGGCCTGTTGGAATCCAACCCTTTTGCAAACTTTCTCCTGACTTAGCTTCAATAGCTAAAGACATCTGCTTAATACAAATTCAAATGAGAAGAGGTAAGTTCTGGTGATGTCTCCTTCTACTCACACCAACCTAGATGGTATTGGGTTTTGTTCAGTTTTATTTTGTTTTGACAGAAAATGAAGGCTCTGAGTTTTGGACAAGATCAAGCAGGGTAAGATGCCTCCATGAGCTACGTGACTTCTCATTATGCCAGACCAATGGCTGTCACTGGTTCAAAATTTTGTTGATCCCAGAATTATGTCCAGAAGATCCAGTTATCTAGGAGACAGGGAGGAATGAGCAAGCATGTCAAGTCACTAAAAAATCAATTCTCTAAAAGTCAATCTTCTGTCATTTTTGTCACACCCTTATGTGAAGATCAGCAAGAATTTCCCAGTAAATGAAGTTTTTATCTTTTTGTTTTAAAATAAATGAATGAATGAATGAATGAATGAATGCCAATACACTGAGGATAAATTTGAGGGTTAAATAATATAAACAATAACCAATGATAAAATATTAATGATCTCATTCCTATACTTAGGTTTTTTAAGGTTAGAGGAGGACAGAAATGGGTGAAAAGGAAAGAGGCAAAAGAACTGCTTTCATATATCTCTCTAATGCCTTCACCATCATTTATAAGTGTTAAGATCCCAACCCTTCCTTCTTATCTAATTTTCATTTATATTAAGGTCATACATGTTCAAAGTTGAAATAAAATAATACTCTAGGCTTGCAGTGAAAAACAGCAGTTCCTTTCCTCATCATTCCTCACTCTCAATCCCTGTTCTCCGAGGTAACAGATTTTTAATAATTTCAGTGTTTTCTTCTATTTACCCATATTTCTTAATAGCAAGCTTTTATTATTTTTGGATTTCTTTAGTTTTAAATATAATTTATTTATTATTTAGTATAAAAAATGAGAACTTTTAATCCTCAATTACAAAGAGGGAGCAAGAGTGAGGACAGAAAAGAGGGAGATCTTTGCCTCGTTCTCCAGATACTTTTATTCCTTGACTCTTATTTTTCCCAGATACTCTTACTTTTTGGTTAGATCAGCATGGAGAGTTTACACTTTCATGATTGCATAAACATTAGTCACAGTGTACTAACCACTGTATATAAAATAGATAAACAACAAGATCCTACTTCATAGCACAGGGAACTATATAGTCAACATCATGTAATAACCTATTATAAAAAAGAATACGAAAAGGAACATATATATGTATAACTGAATCACTATGCTGTACACCAGAAACTAACACAACATTGTAAATCAACCATATTTCAATCTAAAAAAAATTAGTCACAGTGGAATCATATAATGAACTACGGTTACCTAAAAGAAAAAAATCTCAGGTCTCACAGATGGTCAGATGGTACAATTCCTGTTGTTGTTTTGTTTTTGGAAACATGACAAGGGATCTTGTCCTCATCACCAGCCTGTTCTCCTCAACTGCATTAATGCAAATACAACACAGGTCTTCAGGGATATTCTACCTCGTGCTAAGAGGATTCTGACAAATCAACATCATTTATGTGGGTCACTTTCAACCCAGTTGTTAGTGTAGACTAAAACAACAGAAAAAAATAATTAAAACCATACCCATGGCTCAGGCAGTAACAATGAAACCTCTGGTAAAGGTAACAATTACGACAAAGTCATAGCTAATTTCTTTGGTTGAAAACTCCCACAAATCATACCCCTGTCGCCTCCAAATTTCTGTCCCAAATTAGCAAGGTCCTGTGATGTTTCTTGCCCTGGCAGATCCTGCAGCCATCTAACCCTGTTTACCTGATGGGTACAGAGAGGGCTTTGAGGAGAATTGTTCCTTTTACTCTGCAGCCCTCTCAGTAAGGAAGCCTTGCAGTATTTTTTTTTAAGACTTTATTTAGCCAGTTTTACATCACAGCAAAATTAAGCAAGAGTACAGACATTTCCCATGTAATTCCTGCCCCACCACATGCATTGCATCCCAGCTCCTTTATCAACATCCATCACCAGAGTGGTACCATGGTTCCACCTGATGAACACCTTGACTCATCATAATCGCACAAAGTCCATAGATACATTATGGTTCACTCTTGGTACTGTACGTGCTACGGGTTTGGAAAAATGTATAATGACATGTATACACCATTAAAATATCATACAGAATAGTTTCACTGACTCAAAGTCCTCTGTGCTCTGTCTAGTCATTCCTTCCTCCCCGCTAAACCCTGGGAACCACCTCTTTTTACTATCTTCATAATTTTGTATTTTCCAAACATACTGTTTGATAGTTGGAATCACACAGTGTGTTGCCTTTTCAGATTGGCTTCTTTCATTTGGCAATAAGCATTTAAGGTTCTTCCATGTCTTTCCATGGCTTGATAGCTTGTTTCTTTTTAGAGCTAAAAAATCCTCTATTGTCTGTCTTAGTATATCACAGTTTATTTATCCATTCACATTCTGAAGGACATCTTGGTTGCTTACAAATTTTGGCAATTACAAGTAAAGCTGTGATAAACATCTGTGTGCAAGCTTTTGTGTGGATATAAGTTTTCAGCTCATTTGGGTAAAGACCAAGAAGTGTGACTGCTAGCTCATATGGTAAGAGTATGTTTAGTTTCATTTTAAAAACTGCCAGGCAGACTCCCTTCCAAAGTGGCTGTACCATTTTGTATTCATAGCAGCAGTAAATGAGAGTTCCTGTTGTTCTACATCCTTGCCAGCATTTGGTGTCATTGTTCTGGATTTTGACCATTCTGATATATATGTAGTGGAATCTCATTGTTCTAATTTGCTTATCCCTGATGACATATGCCGTAGTCCATGTGGGCTGCTATAACAAAATGCCAGAGACCAGGTGATCTATTAGAACATTTATCCCACAGTTCTGGAGGCTGGGAAATCCAAGATCATGGCGCTAGCAGTTTCGGTGTCTGGTAAGAGCCCACTTTTTGATTAATAGCACTTTCTAGCTATAACCTTACCTGATGGAAAGGACAGGAATCCCTGTGGGCTCTCTTTTATAAGAGCACTAATCCCATATGTGACCTAAGCACTGATCCAAGCCCCCATCTCTTAGGTTACACAATCCCTTAGCTGCAAGGTAGCTGGGTGAAGACTGCCTTCCAGTGGCTTCTTTAATTATACAGAAGAACCATCACAAGTAATGTCCACTGACCTATCACATAGGGCTTTGATTTAGGGGGAAAAAAATGAAACCACTTTCTCTACTGCAAGGATGTTTCAAATGTGACTTTATAATATTAATTATAATTATAATATTCATTTGATGTTGTTATGATTTCTATTGAGGGTGTACCCCATCGCTCTCCCATAAATGTATATTCTTTTCCTGGTATCGTCAAAACTTCTGCCAACTCAATTTATTATTTTTTTAGGGGGGAGGTTACTGAGGTTTATTTGTTTATTTATTTTATTTTAATGGAGTCCTGGCTTCAATCCCCAGGACCTCATGCATGCTAAGCATACATTTTACCACTGGGCTATTCGTTACCCCCACACTCAGTTTTTTTTAACCACTCACCCTTATCTTCTTTGATTTTAGCAGGTGTCTCTCATCAAAATTCAATGAAACACATGAATGAAAGTTTTCCAGAGGATTTCATTCTCATGGGCTTTACCAAATATCCATGGTTGGATCTTCCTCTCTTCTTTGTCCTCCTAATCTCCTACATGTTCACACTCTTGGGAAACACTGCTATTATTCTGGTCTCTCAACTAGATTCCCAGCTCCAAAGTCCTATGTATTTCTTCCTCACAAACCTCTCCTTTTTGGACTTCTGTTTCAGCACCACGACTATACCCCAAATGCTGTTCAACTTAGGGGGTCCCAACAAGAACATCACTTATGTAGGCTGTATGGTCCAGGCCTATGTATTTCACTGGCTAGGTTGTACGGAATGTGTCCTGCTTGGCACCATGGCCTTAGACCGCTATGTGGCTGTGTGTAAGCCTCTGACGTATTCTGTCATCATGAACCACAAGCTCTGCCTGCTACTCTCCAGCACTGCTTGGCTCATTGGTCTGGCCAATTCACTACTGCAGTCCACACTCACAGTCCAGCTGCCCTTGTGCGGGAACCAGGAACTGGATCACTTCTTTTGCGAGTTGCCTGGCCTGATTAAGATGGCTTGCGTGGACACCACAGTCAATGAGCTTACTTTAGCAGTGGTGGCCACCTTCCTCATAATGGGTCCCCTCTCCATGATTCTTGTCTCTTATGGTTACATTACCCAAGCTGTGTTTCGAATTCCTTCTGCCAATGGGAGACTTAAGGCCTTTAACACTTGTTCATCGCACTTTCTGGTGGTGTCTTTATTTTATGGGCCTGGCATCTACATCTATATGCAGCCCTCAGCGGATCACCCTCAAGACCTTATCAAAGCTCTGACGCTGTTTTACTGTGTTATTACTCCCATGGCCAATCCATTCATCTACACCCTGAGAAACAAGGATGTTAAAAGCGCTTTGAGGAGACTTCTGAGGAGGGCCATTTTGTCCAAGAGAATATGAGAAAATGATGCTTTTTTCTGAATGGGAAAGCCCAACAATAACCTGAAATATATCCTCCTTTAAATAGATGTTCAGTCAAAATCATGCTTAGAAGTCAAGGCAAGGAAACCTTTATCTGATGTGTTTACCAACACCACTTCTGACATCAGATGTGTTGGGTTTTTCTCCCACAACGACCAATTCTCTGAAACCATCTGAGTATCTGACAGTTTAATTCAATCCTAGAGTTAGCATAGACCCCATGGGTTAAGGGCTCAGTCCCACAAAACTGCCATTTCAGTTGCCAATGCCAAGTTCAGGCTGCTTGTACTTCTGATCAGCCAGCTATAAAGTCAAAGATTCCTACAATTCCCTCCTCAGGTTTGATAATTTGCTAGAATAGTCTACAAAACTCAAGAGAACATTTCACATACTTTTACCAATTTATTATAAAAAAAAAAATACAACACAGGAACAGCCAAAAAGTAAGAGATACACAGGGCAAGATAGGACAGGGAGAGGCAGTGGGCGTTCATTCTCAGGGTGCCTCCTCTGCACCTCAGTGTGTTCTCCAAACAGAAAGCTCTTCAAACCTCATTGCTCAGTGGTTTTAATCAGATTCCATTACATAAGTATGATTAAGTCAATCATCAGCCATCGATATTTAATTCAATCTCCAGCTTCCTCCCCTCCCCAGAGTCAGGGGATGAGGCTGAAAGTTCCAACCCTCTAATCACATGGTCGGTTCCTCTGGTCACCTAGGAGCCCACCTAGAGTCACATTAGGATAAACTCAAGGATGAGTAAGAAAAGACACTCCTATCACTCAGGAAATTTCAAAGGTTTTAGAAGCTCTGTGCCAGGAACTGAGAACAAAGACCAAATATATATTTCCTATTACCACACTTTGCTTATGAAAATAAGCATCTCCATAAAAAACACCTAAAAGTTAGTTTGAACATTCTTTGCAACTTTTAATATAGTATCAGTGAAAAAATGCTAAAGTCATATGAAGTTCTGAAACAAATTTGAAAGGAATTACCATGAAAAGTGTCTTACTATGTTCGAACTTTAAAAATCTTAAAATATAATTATCAAACGTGTCTAAAATTTCCATTCATTAAAAATATAAAATTATTTTATTTATTTATTCTTAATGGATGCACTGGGGATTGAACTCAGGACCTTGTGCATACAAGGCATATGCTCTACCACTGAGCTATCCAACTCCCCTTATAAAATTACTTTGTGATTTCTTACATTTAATTATTTTAAGAACATCATATCAGAGGTACTTCACAACAAGATAAGGAAGCACTATTATTAATCAATGTTGATCCTATAGGATGTTTGTATGGTGAATAATTAATTTGGGTCTATACTTCATACTGGAAATTACAACAAATTAAATGTGAACCAAACAGTTAAAAATGTAAACAGTGTATTATTAAAAAATGAAATACTTTTCTGTCATAATTGTGGCAGAGAAAACATTTCTGACAATTGAATGTATGGAAAATAAGACCAAAACAATATGCATAGAAATGATAAAGATGTGTTGAACAAAATAAATATCAAAAGTAAAGCTGTTGTTTTAAAAAACAGCCAATATTATTGGTTTTTCTATATAAAATATACAAAGACTCAGCAGATATACATGTATAATACCCTGCAATCACTAAATAAGCAAAAGCTATATAGTAACAGATACTTTATGTATGGGGAAACATAGGCAATATATCATTACATGACAAAACTCAGTTTTACAAACAAGTTTTTTAAAATGCAGACAAAATTGTAAACTGACATAGGTTCCTGGCCAGGTTCATCCTATCCATGACTAAATCAAATTCAGAGAAAAATGCACACCCAGAACCCAGAGTTGAAAGTAACATAACATTTCTCAAGTGAATAGTTAAAGGTTTAGGCATTGTTTTTCTTCCTTTGCTTTATAAATGTGTGGTGATCATCCTACAGATTTTGGGGTTTTTTTCCAGTGTAAAGCTATAAAAAACACTGTTAAGACCTATCTTTAACCTAAAAAAAAAAAAAAAACCCATCAATCTTTAGATGTAAATATATATGCACTTCTGGTGGCAATATAACCAGAAGTGAAAGTCTTGAGTCATAGAATATGCATATGTTAAACTTTGGTGGATATACCAAAGAGTTTCCCCAAAATGGTGTTGCCAATTTACACTCTCATCCACAGTGTATGAAAATTCTGATTGCTCCATAATCCTTGCCAACATTTAGCACCATGAGTCCATTTTTAACAGGGATTTTAGCACTTGATTTGCAGTTCCATGAACACCTAATGGCCTATCATATTGGCAAAATTCAAAAGCCTGAAAACATACAGCTAGAGAGACTGTGTGAAAACAGGTACCATCTTGCATTGCTGTTGAAAGTGCAAAATGATACAACCTATACAAAGACACTTCTTTCTCCTCTCTTCATGTTCATTGCAGCATTATTTGTTAAAGTAAAATGTTGGAAATAATCTAAATATCCACTTCTAAAAGACTGATAGAAAAAATTATAGTACATCCACACAATGGAGTACTAGGACGCTGTAAAAAGGAAAGGGGGAATATTTCTATGAACAGATTTGGAATAATTTCCAGGTTATTCTATTAAGTGATAAAGCAAGGTGCAAAAGAGTATATATAATATGATAATTTATAGAGGTAAACAATTATTTTTGCCAAAAAAAAAAAGGAAGAAAGGGGAGGAATGAGAGGAAGTAGGAAGGAAAAGATAAGTTAAAAACTAATGAAAATGAAGCATGAGTCTATACGAGATAAAGGAGTTAAGGATGGAAGCAAAATTCTGAAAATGTCTTTTCATATAATTTTGGTTTTGAACTAAGTGTTTTAATTAGGAAAGCAAATCCTGAAACTGAATAAAACAGAAACAAATGATTAACAATATATCAAGTTTATAACATAACTACACAGAAAAAAGAATTCAGATAGGGTCTGTGTATGTCCTCTTAACGTACCTCCCTAATGTGATATAATTCAAGAAAAAGCAAGCAAAGACATTTGGAACTGTGCATAGTAGGTGTGTTGTTAGTGATGCTGATATTTTAATTTTGAAATTTAAAAATATATATCGTAAAATAGAGTGAATATGTTGATGCTCTTGGGAACCAGGGTTTTCACTGTGGAGGAAAGGAAAATCAAATGTGCAATGGTGAAAAATGAAAACAAACAAAAATCTGTGGAGTCACGTTTGAATTGGAAATACTTCATAAAATCCCCATCATATGTATATCACATATATATTTCAGCCCTAAGGTTCACTGATACGGCCTAGAAGCAATGATTTATCCCAGCAGCAATGAGCTGATCTATTACTCAAAACCCAGATCTTGGTTTCTGGATACCATTCTCCATTAAAAGGAACCATAGCTTCATGGACCAATGGTGGATTCCAGGTCTAAGGCAGGAAAAGTATAAAAGGAGGCTGGAACGTATTGTGCGAGAAAGTAAAGTGCACAAAAACCGTTCCTTCGGAGGAAATGGCAACTGATAAATAGAGAATGAATGTGCTTTAGGTTCCGCATCTGCTAAATGAGGATAATTATACCTAACTCACAGGGTTGCTATGCAGAGTGAGTTAGTACGTGTAAATGAGTTACTGTGTGTAAAACACTGCTGTTACTCTATCAACCTCCTTGGACGAGAACAGCGCCTCACAACGCCCAGAAAGGGGATTCAGCGAGGCGACCACAGAGGTGCGAAAACCTCCGGGCTTACTAGAAAGAACGCGGCCGGAACCGCCGTTTCCGCGGAGAGCGGCCCGTGTGACGCACTTCCGGCCTTTGTAGTTTATCATTCTTGGGGCTGCGGTTGTCAAGGATTCAGAGGTGGCGCCACGGATGTCGGGTGAGCTTCGAAGCCGGGGCAACGCAGGGCCTTCGAGAGGTCCAGGCTGTGCGCTGCGCCCCCGGAGTGGGTGTGGGGAGGAGACAGCGGGTCTTTTTGGCTAGAGCTTGACCGGACAGGCGAGGGGCAGAGGTGGCTGCCCCGGAACTGGAAGGGCCTTGATAACTGAAAGTCAGTGTCCTTGGCCCCCGCCCCGGTCCCCTTCGTCTCATCCTGAGCCCTTCCGCCACGCTGTCCTAGCACCTGTGCCCCTCTGAACTCTTCCCTCCGCATCTTAGGATAAGAGTAGTTTCGGGTATCCAGGATTGTTCTTATTTTCCCGCGTCTACCATTCAATACTGGGGACTTAACGAGCAAGTAGAGTTTTATAACATGCCACCGCCTCTCTTAGTCTGATTCACTCAAAAGTGTAAAGGCTCTTGCCATCCGTTAATTAAAAAAACAAAACAAACAAAACAACTGTTTAAATAGCACTTTAATGGACCCGGTTTCAATCCCCAGTACCTCCATCAAAACATAAATACGTAAATAAATCTATTCATGGCCCTCACTCAAAAAATACCCTTAAAAATAAATAAATAGCGTTTATGTGTCAGCCAGCACTGTTAAGAGCACTTTCCAAATATTAACTTATTTACTTGTCATAACTCAATGAGGTGGGCACTAATAGTATGTAACTTCTCCCTCGCACCCCCCCCCCCTTTTTTTTTAACGTCCAGGAAGAAAATGAGGTTAAGTATCTTATTACGGGTCTTGTAGCTGATAAAATGGTGCTTGGAAATCAGTAGGTCACATAATTATCTTTCCTTCAGAAAATTGCTGTCATTAACTATTACCCCGGTGAAGATTTAAGTGGTGGTAGACATTTGTCTCTTTATTAGCACTCATTTTATTTTATATATAGTTGCCCACTCTCCATCCTAAAGGAGCCTCAAAGAGAAACAATTTCCAAGAAATTAAAGGGCAAGAAAGAACTAAGATTCTACCTGTTTTTAAAATATTAGAATTAATATTTCCTTTTTTTGATATCTATGTGCTGAGACCATTCCAGTTGACTATTTTCTGATTTATTGTTCAGATCACTAGGATATTCATTTAACCTTTCAATAGAATTTATAAGAAAAATAACAATAGTGGTAATGTATAATAGTTTAGAGTTTATCAAACTGCCAGCTTCTTTGTGCTCTTTATCTGAGACCTTATTTTATCTCTGTATCAACCTAGAAAAGTAGGCAAGGTTGGTTTTAGGATTCCTATTTTACAGAATAGACTAAGGCTCAAAATGTGAAGCCCAAGACTGGAGGGGGTACCTGGAGGACAAGTCTCAATCCCAGATCTCCCCACTCCAAACATAGATCTCTCTGCAACAGCTCACCTGATTGGAGGGACTCTGCCTCTCCCCCAGGTACATCTCTTTTGTTCCTCATTCTGTCTTTGTGTCTTCTTTACTTTCCCTTCTTCCTCCATTTTCTTTCCCTTTTCTCCTTGATTTCTAGTGTCATCTGTGACCACTTGGGCCTAAAGTGTTTATCTCCATGCAACTAAAAACTGCCTATGAATCTAATATCTTACCATTCAAATGGAAATGCAGTATATTCAAGCTGATTTATTTGAGCTGATTCATTCATGATAATCAAAATGGTCCCTTCCTTCAATAAAACTGGGGAAGGGGGCATTTTGTTTTTGTTTTTGTTTTTGTTTTCCCTCCTATATTACCTTCATCAGTATTTGCATTGTCCTTATCATTAATCGTGCATTCATGTTCTTCATTAGACAAAGCTCCTGATTTTGGTATAAATACTCCCATTGCCTACCAGCAGAAAAGATTTTCTACATTTTAATACCTTTTTTTTCCCCTGCAAATTATTTTTTAGATTTTGGGATTTCCAGAAGAAAAGATCACGGCAGGGATTATCAAGAATAGATCCTTTTTCTGAATACTTAAGCCTTAAGTGACCACAGCCTTGGCCCTTCAGACTCCGGAGATGCAGAAGGGACTTCTAGCAGTGAAAGTAAAAGAGGAAGAGGGGAACCATGCCTATAGGGAAGAATCTGGCCTGTCAAGAGAGAACCCTCACACCAGAGAGATCTTCCGTAGACGCTTCCGGCAATTCTGCTACCAGGAGACACCTGGGCCCCGAGAGGCTTTTCAAAGACTCCAGGAGCTCTGCCATCAGTGGCTGAGACCAGAGATGCACACCAAGGAGCAGATCCTGGAGCTGCTGGTGCTGGAGCAGTTCCTGACCATCCTTCCTGAGGAGCTCCAAGCCTGGGTGAGAGAGCACCGCCCAGTGAGTGGAGAAGAGGCAGTCACTGTGCTGGAGGATCTGGAGAGAGAGCTGGATGAACCAGGAGAGCAGGTGGGAAGGGGAGAGAGCAGGGGTGTGTACTTGTAGGATCGAGTGTAGGGTTTCAGTGCAATCAGAGGAAGAGGAGTAGAAGAATTTCTTTATGTCTGCCTCGATCTGTAATAGGCTCATAATCTCTCTGAGTTTTTTTCTTTGCCAGCTTCTTGGTCCTTCTTTTTCTATCCAGTGGTCCTCAGAAGACCTCTCAGTGTCTTCTCTGATATTTGGTTACCAACTGTCTTTAATTTTTACCAGGTCCCAACCAATGAGCATGAACAGGAAGAGCTTGGGAAGGAGAAAGCAACTCCAGGAGGTGCCCAGGAGTCATCAAGTGGCCAGCTCCAAACCATGGAGAAGCAGCCTCAGTGTAACTTGCAAGAGGTGTGCCGGGTTCAGGAGATCGGTGAGGATTAGAATTTCCTCCAGAAGCCTAACTCATCCCCTGAATGTTCATCAAGTCGGCACTTTTACTCAGTGTTTGCTATGTGCCAGGCACCATGTTGGGTACTGGAGATACAGTGATGAGCAGGGTAGACATGGTCTCTCCCTCAGGAAGTTTACAGTCTGGTGGGAGAGGCAGGCAGCAAACAAGCCAATACCATACAGGGCACCCTCTCCCTGAATAACTGTTTAGAGCGGGAAAGTAAACAGAAAGCATGGTTGCTTGTCCCCTTCCATCCACTCTCCCAACTAGTTTTCTTTTTTCTTTTTCCTTTGGAAACATAACATTTGTGTGATCCATTTATTATTTCAGATGATGAGGCTGGGGCTGGGAATGTGGAGTTAGCCCCAAAGAGGGAGCTGTTTAAAGAAATGAAATTGCTTGTGAAAGTACCTGAGAACCTGAATGGTGATATTATTCAAATGCCTGACTGTGAAGAGACCTGTGATCAGGAAGGCAGATTGGAAAGGCAACGGGTAAGCTCTTCAGTGGAGAGACCCTACGTCTGCTGTGAATGTGGGAAAAGTTTCACCCAGAATTCCATCCTCATCGAGCACCAGAGGACGCACACGGGCGAGAAGCCCTATGAGTGTGAGGAATGCGGGCGGGCCTTCAGCCAGCGGTCAGGCCTGTTCCAGCACCAGAGGCTCCACACCGGGGAGAAGCGCTACCAGTGCAATGTTTGCGGCAAAGCCTTTAGCCAGAACGCTGGGCTTTTCCATCACCTCAGGATCCACACTGGGGAGAAACCTTACCAGTGCAATCAGTGCAGTAAGAGCTTTAGTCGACGTTCTGTCCTCATTAAACATCAGAGAATTCACACTGGAGAGAGACCTTATGAATGTGAAGAATGTGGCAAGAACTTCGTTTACCATTGCAACCTCATTCAGCATCGGAAGGTCCACCCTATGGCTCAGTCCAGCTAGCTCCTGGGAACAGGTAGGGCACAATTTCTTGCCATTGGACCACTAGGCAAGGGAACAAGGGGCTTGGCTTTTTCTTTGTCCCTGAGAGAACAATACTGGTTTAATCCTCTAGTATCGGAAGCGCCAAGGAAAGCCTTTGAAAATGTCCTTATTTTTATGCAGAGAGAAGCATATCTTAAATACATCTATGAAATTCTCTTTGGCCAGTGACATCCATAACTTTGCGATATTGAATATTGTTGTGTGGACTGCATCAACATAGCCTCACACACATCTGTCCAAAAAGTTTTCTGGGTGTGCAGAAGGAAAACTCCTTCATCCTAGTTTTAAAAAGCTTTTTTTTTTAAAGCCTTTAAAATTATATGCAGCCTGAATACAAGATGTCAAAAGTTGTTTCCTGAGTATTTAAAAATTAATTTAAAAATAATTGCAGTAAAATCTGTAATGTAAACTGTTGGATTAGTTTCCACTCAGCTAAGATATGATAATTTGCTTTTTAACCTACAAAAGAGGGCAGATGGATCTTCCCATAAATATACAAAAGACTTCTCCCTATAGAGGTTTAGTAACTCAGCCTTCAGTTAGTAACCAAGGAATTGAAGCAGCCATATATTATTAGTAGCTCAGTGGCTAGTCATAACAAATATTGCTCATGATTTTAAATTTTTCAGAGACTAAAGACACTTAGCTGACATCTCACTTAAGATCTTTGTTATGAAAATATAAGCCTCCTTGTATTTTTCCTGACTTAGGAGCATTTTTGGGTCTTGCTTTTTTTCTTTATTTAACCTTTTGTTATGGAAAATTCCAAACACATACAAAAGTAGACAAAAAAGTATAATCAGTCTTCCATGTTGATAGCTTTTTATAACCTCCACACTTCTCAGCACTACCTATTGATTATTACCAAGGTTGTACATTAAAAAATTTCTTTCCCTTAACACTGATTGTTACCAAACTTTATACTAAGGCCAGGAGACAAAGAAATGGGAGAAACCCCTGGTGGTAACAATCAGGATTGGAATATCAAATACACAGCAGGTAACTTAAGGCTAACAGAAATACTATAAGGGACCTTACACAGGTACAGAATGACATGCCCTTATTTGACAGATACAGAAACAGAAGCTCTGGGAAGTAATTGCATGAGATCATACAGCTGGTTAATGGAGCTGGAACTAGAACCCTGTCTCCTAATTCCTAGTGCATTGCTCACTCTACCAAGCCGCTGGAAGCATTCTGTCACCATATAGAACTTACATTATTGAGGCATTTAGGGTCTGCTTTCTAGCTCAACAAACCTTCCTATCTGTATGTTTCAATAAATGCACCTCTTCTCTATTTAATTTACAGTGGCCTTTCAGAAAAGATTCCTCCCACTTATCTCTCATTTGAGGCTTGTTATTTATTTTTGTACTGAGTGATTATTTTTAACTTTAAAATTTAATTTTCTTAGAAGGACTTTTTTAAAAAGATAATTCATTCTTCAGTTGGTTCTAATATGAAAACAACATTAAAAAAAGTCCCTATCTTTCCCCTTATAGGTAGTCATTTACTAGTTTCTTATGTATCTTTTAGTGTTTCTTTGTGTAAATACAAGAAAATATAAATATCTAACCTTATTCCCGTGATTGCACAGAATGATGGCATACTATTTACACTCATCTACCCGTTGTTTTCATGAAATGATACAATCTAGAGATTTCTGTACTATAACAGAGTGCTTCCTCATGCTATTTACAAATGGATAATATTTCATTTGTTGGTGCTCCATAGTTTAACATACTCCTATAGATGAAAAACCACTACTTTAAAATGCTATATATTGTTTCATTCTTTTCAGTTTAGGCCAAGTCAAACTCTTTCTATTTAAAAGCTAACAACTTCTACATGAGCTAGGAAACAGGGTTTGGGCAACTAGAATTGCACACAATTCTTCATGGAGAAATGGAGAAGTGATGGGTGGTGTTTTTCAGTTTCATATATTTTGCGTTGTATATTCTTGGACCTAACATTTCAAACTGTTTGTGTCACTACTTGTGACTTTATCAACAATCTTGGAAGAAAAAAAAATCTTACATTTCTTCAAGGGCATGTTTTATTGTGTCTTGAGGTTAAATTATTTCCGAGAGAAATACATAGGTATTTTAGGATGAAGTTAAGGAAAATATAGTAGACATAAATTTGAAATAAAATCAACTTCTCAAATATATACTGCATATAGTGACATAATACATACACTATTATTTGTGAGTTCATAAGTATTTTAAATGCTTCTCCTATATGCTGAAGCAGCATGTTTGGATAATTCCATTATATCAGCTCTTAAAAGATTTACAATATGAACAGATCAGGATTTTAAAGGATGTATTTCTAATGGCTGAGTTGCAATTGAAGGTTGGATGTTTGGTTTGTTCTGTGCCTTTTGTGTGTGTGTGTGTGTGTGTTTTTTAACAGCTTAAAAATTCTTAATTTTCTCAACAACTGGTGAAACAGCAAGAAACAAAACTGTTATGTATGCCGTAGAGACAGATGTACTTCTTAGAATGCAGTGATGGATAACATGATTAAATGACTGACAGTTCACCAAACTAACTTTCCTTGTTTTCTGATACTAATTGTGCTAATTCTCTTATGCTAATTCTTGTATTTAAGATGCACATTTCTCATTCTGTGAGAAATAATATCTGACTTAACCTGTAGTCAATGTCATGCAGACCTTGGCTGCTTCTGTGATTATTCAAGTCTTCCTGGCCAGAGTTCTCAGTTGTCTCCCTTCTACATTTCTAAATTTCTCTCTATTCTCTCTTCTCTTTTTCCATCCTGGCTCCTTTTATTCCCCACCTGTGACATCTCTAGCTTTGACCTCCTTTCAGGTGTTCCCTGGACCAGTATCCATCCCTCCCTATCCCCTTGAAAAGTCCAATCTAAAAGAGCAGAGTAGTCAGTTTTATGGTTGAGGAGGTGTAAGAAATATTGATTCAAATCCAATTAAATAGCCTTATTGGTTCTTGAAGGATAGTCCAGCACCCCTGTGAGCACTTTTGAGACCGTGGACACTACATCAAGAAATGGCTAAGTATCTTGCAACTAAAACCTGCCTAGAGCTGTAGATAGAGCCCTGAAGTTTCTCTTTCACTGAAATTTTGAGCTGAAGGTATTTTGTATTTTGAAATGACTCCTGTTTTCTATAGCTGATAATACTTTTCCTTTAAAAAACATAATTATAATTGATAGTGGAAGATTGTTTCCAGTAAGACAAAAATGATCTCTGAAGTAATAAAAGTATATCTAAAGTCAAAATGATAAAATATGAAGTATTTTCTAAGGAAGAATTTTGAAATATAAATACCAATATACATGTGTCGTTGGTTCAATGTTGAGTTAGTAATTGAGAGAAAAGTAGATTCTCTGCAGAGGGAGATGGAGGATAGAGGAAAGTGTTTTTGGCAGAGGCAGCAGGATGAGGCAAGACCCCCATTTAAGATATGCTCAAGAGCCAGGAGTTTTCCAGTTTGGCAAGAGAAAAGTGAAACCCGTGTGGTTAAGTGCTTGTGGTTATCCTTCTGTTTTTTTTTAATCATGTTAAAAATTTTAAAAAACAAAACTATGAACAAAAATCATTGAGAATTGTGTGTAGTTTCACAGACACGTAGACTTGGAGCCCTGAGACATATTTTAGGTATCTGCAAAAAAAAAAAAAAAAAAAAAAGGGATGGAAAGAGAAAAAAGAAGAAGAAAATATGAGAACTGAAAAAGGAATTGGACAAAGGGCAAAATTAGGTACTAAAACACTGGCTAACAATGGTGACCAAAGAGAAGGAAAAATAAAAAATAGATGCAGCGACAGCATTGCCAAGAAATGTGCTTCGTCTTCATAATGCTTACTAGAAAATTCCCATCTCTCGGTTGTTCCAAGTGTCTTAGGTACGGAGTATCTTAAGAAATGAAGATAGTCTCACTGCCTTCGCTCCTTACTCATTTTAGTACTTTCCATTAGAGGAGAACAGGGAGAACAGCACAATCTATTACTGTGTGAATTACTCTATGATGTTTTTAGTTCTCTTTGGACCCACATCCAGATTTCCATGCCAGCCACCTTAGCTTTATGAGGAAGACCCTGTTTCTCAATGTATACCTGTGTTAGAATCACCTGTGCTGTTTGAAGTGCAGTTGCCTGGGCCCCATCCCAGACCAACTAAATCAGTTTGAGGGCAAAGCCTGGGAATCTGCATTTAAATAGCATATCAGTGGTTCTCAGACATAAGGTAACAATATAACTTATTGCTCAGTCTGGAACAATTTTGAGAATGAAAGCAAGTGCCACTAATAATTACACCCAGACAACAGACACAAATTAGGATGTATGGTCTTCCTACTCGTGACCGAGGAGAAAGAAGAATCAGAAAGAATACAATGTTCTCTCATGAGAGCTAAGGCAAAATATGTTATGAAGGAGAGTACTGGCGTAGGTGTAGCCACCTATACCAAGGCAGCCACCACCCACCCACCTACCTGGATTGAAGTAATCCCCGTTAATGGATCTGCTGGATTTGGTTTTAAAAGTTGGGACAATATGTCTTTAAAAAAATAAAACAAAAGGACCCGCCCAAAAAACCCCACTGTTAATAGCTAGTTACCTAAGATAAACCTATTGAGATGAACCTCTTTCCTTAGGTGGGTGTTGATTATTGCTTCTGACTGGGGGAACTGAGTGAAGGTAACTGACAGTGTTGTAAGAGGAACCCTGAGAGCTGGAAACTTAGAGGGCCAGGTCCTAAGGGAACCTAGGGCTACACAACATCTGGTGAGAGTTGGGTGGAGAGATATGAGCCAGGCTCAGTGGCTGCTGGACACCGGAGGTTACGAGCCCTCGATCCACCTGCCTGAGTTAGGAAGAAGCCTCTGAGCATATGAAGGCGGACCAGGTGGGCTAGACCAACCACTGAGATGACAAGTCCTCCAAGTTTCCTAGAGAAGCGGCTGAGGAGCTGGCAAAGACGTGTTCGAGCATTGTGACATACTTCCGGTTCCTGGTGTGCGCTGTGGCCCAAATATCTATGGTTCCCGGCTCTGAGCGGGTGTAGGTGGGAACCTGGACCCTTCTCCCTACGTGGGATTCTCTGTACCTCTGCGGAGATCTCGGGACCCGAAGTTGGTGTTGTTGCCCCCTTTTCTTTGACTGGGCTTGAGTTTCTCTCCCTTAGCATACACAGATCCCTCAGGAATCGATTCCCTTTTCCCTGTCGGCGATTCCGGAAGTTTCGGAGATACAGAGAATTGAACAAAAACGCTGTACAGAGCTGGGTGGGCCCGGACCACCTGCTTCTCAGGTGGAGACAGATTTACCAGCGGGAGCTGCCTCTGGGGACCATGGGCTGCCAAATCCTTAGGGCTAAAAGATGGTTTCTTATAGATTTTCTCAATTTACCTGAGCAGTTTTTCAGTTTTCATTAAAGTACCTTCCAGTAATGGTCATGATACTACACATTTGTACCATAGAGGCTTTTAAAAAGTACTTTAACATAACATGAACTTCACAGTTCTGCAAAACAGAGGAAAGTGCTACGTGAAATGTCTACAGCTAAGAAACCAGATTCAGAACTTAGCACATTTTTCAAGCCAAACACGTGTTGGGTGCCAAATATGCACCAGGCTCTATGTCAAGGAAATGGGAATGAACCAGGTAGAAGAGGCACTCCCTACCTTATGGTGTCCAGAGGAGGACAGAGAAACAGTTACAATATAGTGTAATAAATGCCTTGAGGAAAATAAACTTAGTACATAAAAAGGCCTTGGAGGTGGAGAGTTAGTGATAGCCTCTCTGAGAAAGCAACAATAGAACTGTCTCTGTGAACTAAGTTGGATAGCAAAGAAGAATTGAACTAGGGGATAGATAGCGTCTGACAGATCACAAAATACTTTCAGAAAACTGCAAGTAGGCAAAGGTGGATGTGGTGGAGCTGGAGCAAAGACGAAAAGTAGATGGTACCTGGAATAATTGCTTTAGAAATTTTATGATTACATGTCAGTGGAAAAACACTGTACTAATCATTTAAGTTAAAGGTTTTTTACACTATTTAATAAGGACAGTAACAAGAAATTCTTTGAAGTTAGCTCTCAATGTTTTAAAACAACCTGCTTCAAGGAAGTCGTGTTATTCTTTTTTCGGCTTTTATTCTTCTTAGCAGGTTTTCTTTTAGGTGTGCCTTTTGGTTCATCTGAAGCTTTGGAAATGTCACTATTCTTCATGGCTATTCTTATTTTCCCATATGAACTTTATAATCAAATTGTCTAATTCTAGAACAGTATGTGTTGATACTTTTATTATAAAAGATTGATTTCTTGAAGTCTTCTTAGCCAAGACTCAGTCGTTTTAGCATATAGTTACTTGTCTAAGTATACACTTGGCCTTTCAGGTTTTCCCCATACAGGTTTTGCGTATTTCTTCCTAAGCTTATTCCCAATTATTCTCTTTTGTTTGTTTTTGTTTTTGCTATTGTAAATTCGATATTCTGTTCCGTTATCTCTTGTAACTGTTTATCACTGGTTATTTGCGTATAACCATTGATTTTAGTGTGTTAATTTTACAGCTTACTACTTTACTAAATGACCTTTTAGTTTTCCTGTTGAATTCTGTGGGTTTTCAGGTATATAATATCATCAGCACATAAAAGAGAACCGTAGAAGGTGAAAACGCAGGCAGAAACCACCAGGTGAAAAAGCAGGCAGAAACCACCAGACCCCTGAGAAGTCTGTGTAGAAAAGGTCCCTTCTTGAGTCGGGAAGGACCTGGGGAGAACATCCCTTTGAGGCACCTTGAGCATCCAAGGGGCAGAGACCGAAATAAAAGAGTGAAAAGGCATGGGATTTCCCTAGCTCAGATCGGTTCGGCAAGCCTCGACCAGCCATCAGGTGGGGGGAAGTGGGGATACTAGCCGGCTGAAGAGGAGCAGAAGGAGAAAGCGATTCCTGAGACTCCTCAGTGCTCCTCTCGCGTGGGCGCGCGGGGGAACTACGGAATCGCGAGGCCCTCCCGCCCTCTTCCTGGAGCTGCGGCGGAAGTGCCCCCAGCTAGCGGTTCCCCGCACTTCGCGGCCGCTTCCGGCCTTTGTGGGTCGCTCTTGCTGGGTTCCGGTTCCGAGGCGGTTCGAGGCATTAGCCCTGGCCGGGGGACGGGAACCTGTGTTGGCCTCTGGGGCGGCGGGTGAGCAAGCCTGTGCTCCAGACGCGGCGGGCGGGGACTACGGCGTCCTCGTGGCCTGGGCCCCTGGAGCCCGGCCCGGGCTGCAGCGGGGCGGCCTCCGGTCCTCCCTTGCCCAGGTGGGTCCGCGAGAAGCTCCCTAACCCAGAGGTAACTCCCACCCCTCGGAGAGTGGGTCGGAGCCCGGGGATGAGGGAGAGACCTGGCTGTGCGCCCCACACCTCCCGGGCTTGCCTCGCTCCGTGTACCCTTCTTGGGTTCTGCGCCTTCTGACATTTCTGGTGCCTCCTGGGTCACGGACGCAGACCTGCATCCCAAGGCCTCGTTCCTCGGCCTGCCTTACTTTAGACTTAGAATCACAGAACGTGAGGATAGAAGAGGGCCTTAAAGACCAACGTCTCCAGCCTTTTTGTTGGTAAATGAAGAATGAGAAGCGGAGAGATTAAGTCCCTGAGGTAATAAATTCATATGACTTTGCTGCTTTCATGACTTCATGATTTCCACCAGACATCCGGGCATTTAAAAAGCAACTAGTCAAGGATGTCTCAACTTTTTATTATTATTTGTTTGCTCTGAATGTTGGTTTATTCCATGTAATATTCTAGGACTAACTGGAAACGTTTCCTACCAAGTCGTACTCTTCCTTCTCTAAGTCCTGAACAACTTAGCACCTATTACTTAATCTTTCTCTTTAAACGAGTCTATTCGAAAGTCTTTTTAATCAAAGTATTTCTCTGAGTATAGTAAATTAACCTGGAGGCGGCTTTCAAAGCACAGATTTAAATTCTTAGATTTTTGCGATTTTTGTTTATGGTGTAGTTTGTGTTAATAATGATGGCTTCTTCCTCAGGTCCACCCAGGAAGAAACTTTGCACAGGAGATCTTGCTTGAAGCGTTGATAAGCTTTTGCACAGCTATGATGGCATCTACTTGGGCTACCCAGGCCCACAAGGACCAGGATGAACTTTTGGAAGTAAAGGAGGAGGTGGAGGTGGGGGAGGAGCACAAGTATACCGCCAGACACGATCGGAACCTGCAAAAGCACAGCACCCATAGCAGCAGGGAGATATTCCGGCAGTACTTCAGGCAGTTCTGCTACCAGGAAACATCTGGACCCCGGGAGGCTTTGAGCCGACTCCGGGAACTTTGCCATCAGTGGCTGAGACCAGAGACCCACACCAAAGAGCAGATTCTGGAGCTGCTGGTGCTGGAGCAGTTCCTGACCATCCTGCCTGAGGAGCTCCAAGCCTGGGTCCAGGAACAGCATCCGGAGAGTGGGGAAGAGGTGGTGACTGTGCTGGAGGATTTAGAGAGAGAGTTGGATGAGCCCGGATATCAGGTGAGGACAAAGATTGATTTCTGTTTGAGAAAAGATGAATTATGGATTTCTAGGCCAGAGGGAGATCCAACATTATTTCACAAAATGTATTCTTGACACTTCCATGTGTCAGAAAGGGGCCTGAGTGTCACAGAACATTGGTTAATGTAGTCCTAACTTACTTATATCTTTTCTATGGAAAGATCATGTTTTTCTGTATTAAGCTACAAAATTCTGTTTGATGAAATGCTGACTGGAAACATTAGAAACAGAAGACTTCTAGGACAGAGAGACTGTGTTAGAGAGATGATGGTAACGGGGTGGGCAGCAGCCTCTTGAAAGGGGCATCACTTCTGTTGCACAATATAAATAATTAAGAAATAAGATTTTGCAGATACATTCACTGCCTTCTCTCCATTAAAGGATTAAAAGATGGAGAAATCAAAGTCACCATCTCAGAGGAATGAGATATAGGAGCAGAGTGGAAAGTTAGGAGGAGGGGCAGGGCGGGGGCATGTTTCTTTGAGCAGTTGATAGCCCAGTTAGATTGGAAAGGTGAGTGGTGAATAGAAGAGTTGAGAACAGAGAGTCTAAGACCTCGAATGTCTACCTCTGGAGTTTAGATTCTGTTCTGTAGGGCAGAAGTTCCTAACCCATTCTCTCTGAGTCTAAATGAGTTTTACTAACCCCAAATATAAAAGAACCAAAATATGTAGGACTTTTCTGTTTTGTTTTGTTTCAACATTGATAAAAGACAGTGATTCTCAACCAGTGACAATTTTGTGCCCCAGAGGGCATTTTGCAATATCATGGCACATTTTTGGTTGTCCTAACGGCAAGAGGTACTACTGGCATCTAGTAGCTAAAGGGCAGGAATGCTGCTAGATAACTTATAGCGCAAAGAAAGTCTTGTACAACAAAAAATTGTCTGACCAGCATGTTGATAGAACCAAGGCTAGGAAAGCTTGATATAAAGAGTATAAGACAGTGAAGTAATAATACAGGAAATATAATCTAGCACTGGGGTACAAAGACTGAAGAGGGAGGGAACATATGGCAAAAGATCTAAGTTTGAAATAGTGTCATGAAAGTGTGACTACCAAGGACGAGGTATGTCTTAGGTGAGAATTAATTGGAAATGATGACAGAGGTAGAAAGAAGGAAGAAAGAATGGAGGACTCTACTGAGCAGTCTGTTCTTCGCTAAGCACTAGGGATTTAAAGCTTGAAAGACTTGCATAATGGAGACCCTCCTAACGGAGTTCAGGATCATACGGGGAAGGTGGTTTAGGAAAAGTCCATTCCTAAAGCAGATATTTATTGACTACCTGTTGTTTACTAGGCACTGGGAATGCAGCAGTGAACAAAGTACAGAGGGTTGCTGCTTTTATGTTGATAGATTTTAGCTTACTGAGGGGAGACAGAAAACAAAAAATCAACAACAGAGGAAAGCAGAAAGGGACAGGATTGAAGACAAAAGTAGCAATACGAGCCTTGAAAAAGAAAAGACACCTTTCTCTAAGGCAGAAAGGGCGGGGAAGAGTATGAGATTGGAGATAGATAACATGAAGGGGAGATGATTTTTTTGAGATGGCTGTAATCTTCGATAAATAGAAAATAAGATCATCTTCCCAGAAAGAAGTGGGATGGGGAGCTCAGAAGAGCAGAATCTAGTAGGAACAGGTTTTGGGGGGAACTTGGAAGAGATTTTTCTCCTTTTCCTTCTCCTTTTCTTTCTCCTTTCTCCTCCTACCCTCTTTCTCCTTTGTTCCCCTCTGCCTTCATAATTTCTCCATTATTTCCTGGTACTGATCCTCTTTCCATTCCTTCTTCCTCCCTTCGGTTTTCTTTCTCCCTGAGTTCTTTTCCCCTCCTTTCTGCTTCTTTTTACCTTCTTGTCTTTCTCTTTTCTTTTTTCTTTCTTTCTTTTCTCCATTATTCTGAACACAGACAAAGAAGTGGCGCAACCAACACACTTTAGCTGTTAAGAATAGGGGAAATGACTTCCACCTGGGGAAGGGACTGTTTCCCAGAGGAGGTGACATTTCTCCTGGCCTTGAAGAATGAGTAGGATTATGGCAGGCGGATATCTGGAAAGAAGTTTATTTCTGGTTTCAGAGAGCTGGGTGCCACTGCTGTGAATAGCATCCTCTTTTGTTTAATGTCAGCAGAGCAAGTATGTCAGCTGCATCTCATTTACCCCAGGTCTCAGCCCACACTGAGGAACAGGAAATGTTCTTGCAGGAGATGGCACCGCTCGGAACAGGACAAGAACTCAGGATGTCCCTGCCGTCCAAGAAAGCCCAGCTAAAGTGTGAATCTCCAGAACTCGAAGCCCAGCAGGAGAAAGGTAAAGAAGAAAGACCTTGGGAGGAAGGGGAAGGCAGGGCTAACACGGGACACCAGGGCTCTTGTGTACTTCGTGCTGCTTCTGATCAGTAAAGTCAGCAAAGTCTCTCTAGGAATCTGATGGCTTATGCAGACTCTGGCAGCCTGATTTGTCCTGCTTCAACTTTTTTTCTCTTTGTATTAATATTTTTCTCAATCCTGGCTGTATTTTACTTGAGATCACTTAATTTAGTCTTTCTGTTAGTTATTTTCCTTTATACTGACCTCCCTGCTATTTTTAGCCTTTATCCTTCCAGACAACACCAGTATCTCCTGCCTCCTTCAGTATATAAACCTTTGCTCCATGATGTCTGCATCTGATTCTCTGATGATTCAGGGAAAAGATATATATATGTGTGTGTGTATGTACTTTTATACAGAGGAGTAATAAAGCAAATGTGGCAGAATGTTTATAGTTGGTGAAGGGGTGAAAGACTCAGTACCTTTCTTATTTCTACTTTCTCTATTTTTTTCTTTTGATTTGTCTAAATAGGTGAAAATTCACATGGTTCAAAAACAATAATTTAAAGTTATTTAGTGGAAAGTTTTCATTCCATTCAATTTCCCTAGCCATTTGGTCTCCTTACCCTTATTCTGAAATACGTTGTCACTGTCGTTAGTTTCTTGTATGTCCCTCTAGAGATTTTTTTATGCACATATTTACATTTTTCATGTTCAAATATATTTTCCTCTCTTTATCACTAAGATTGTAGAACCTTGCATTTTTCTTTATTTCTTAACAGCTGCTTAATATTAAGACGTATGGATATACCACAGTTAACTTATCCATTCCCCTGCTGATGACATTTAAATTGGCCCCAGGCTTTCACTATAACAAATAGTGCCATGAGAAATAACCATATGTGTGAGTATATCTGTAGCATAAATTCCTCTGTGTGGAATCACTAGGTCAGAGGTAATATATATTTGTAATTCTGATATAGTCAAATTACCCTCTATAAAGCTTGGATCAGTCTACACTCCCACTGGCAGTATGTGATACCCATTTTGTGAACAGAGTGTTATATTTATGCTGATGGCAAATCTGATAGGTGAAATTATACTCAATATTGTTTAAATTTGCCTTTCCTTTATTGTGAGGCAGATCATCCTTTCTTGTGTTAAGAGCTATTGCAGTTCTTTTCCTGGAAACCATCCATTTTTTCTTTGCCCAGTTTTCTATTGGGTGATTGGTCTTTTCCATGACAATTTTTGGAGTGCTTTGTATATTAGTCTATTCTGTATTCTAAAGCCATTTTATAGTCATACAGGAATTCTAGGTTCTTATGTAATTTTTCATTTGAATAATTTTATGTTACCTAATGAAGTTGCTGTTTGGTCTCACAAGAAACTAGTTAACATTTATGATCCATTTTTAGTTTCAGGTATTGAGACTGGAAATGAGTACAGGAATTTAACTCTAAAGCAAGAAGTTTCTGAAGAAATGAAACCATGTGGGAATATATCTGGCAAATTTGAAAATGAAATGCCTCAGTCTGCTAGGTATGAAAAAACGTATGAACCTGAAGGAAAACCAGAAGAGCCTTCTGGATACTCCAGGAAAGATATACAACCTACATGTGATGAAAATGGAGTAAGTCTGACTGAGAACTCAGACCTTACTGAACACCAGAGAACCTGTCCAGGAGAAAAACCTTATGAATGTGATGACTGTGGAAAAGCTTTTAGTCAGTACGCATGCCTCACGGAACATCAGAGGATCCATACTGGGGACAGGCCCTACAAGTGTGAAGAATGTGGAAAAACTTTCCGTGGGAGAACTGTGCTTATTCGACACAAAATAATAC
Organism: Camelus dromedarius; assembly: GCF_036321535.1. Taxonomy (NCBI): domain Eukaryota; kingdom Metazoa; phylum Chordata; class Mammalia; order Artiodactyla; family Camelidae; genus Camelus; species Camelus dromedarius. The sequence continues at coordinate 18,466,839 of NC_087454.1, read as the reverse complement.
ACACTGGAGAGAAACCATATAAATGTAACGAGTGTGGCAAAGCCTTTGGCCGGTGGTCAGCTCTTAATCAACATCAGAGACTTCACACAGGAGAGAAACACTACCACTGTAATGACTGTGGCAAAGCCTTTAGCCAGAAAGCAGGCCTCTTTCACCACCTCAAGATCCACACAAGAGACAAACCTTATCATTGTACTCAGTGTAATAAAAGTTTTAGTCGGCGTTCAATTCTTACCCAGCATCAAGGCGTTCATACTGGGGCAAAGCCCTATGAGTGCAACGAGTGTGGAAAAGCCTTTGTTTATAACTCCTCCCTTGTTTCGCATCAGGAGATCCACCACAAAGAAAAATGCTATCAGTGTCAGGAATGTGGGAAATCCTTCAGTCAGAGCGGCCTCATTCAGCATCAGAGAATCCACACTGGGGAGAAATCCTACAAATGTGACGTCTGTGGGAAAGCCTTTATTCAGAGGACAAGTCTTACAGAACATCAGCGAATTCACACTGGAGAGAGACCCTGTAAATGTGATAAGTGTGGGAAGGCTTTCACCCAAAGATCAGTCCTCACAGAGCATCAGAGGATCCAAACCGGAGAGAGGCCCTACAAGTGCGATGAGTGCGGGAATGCCTTCCGAGGAATCACCAGCCTCATTCAGCATCAGAGAATCCACACTGGGGAGAAACCCTACCAATGTGATGAATGTGGCAAAGCCTTCAGACAGAGGTCAGATCTTAGTAAACACCAGAGAATCCATAATAGAGGTGGTCCCTATAAATGTAAAGAGTGTGGGGAGTCGTTTAGGCAGAACTCAGCTCTCACTCAACACCAGACCATCCACAAAGGAGAAAAATCTGTTTCTGTGTCATGACTACAGGGAAGCTATCTCACAGAGTGCAGGCTAGAGAGAAACATCAGCTTTGAAATGATTTAGGACGAAACATTAGTCACTTTCTATAAGGAACACTCACATATTTTACAAAGAATCCACTATGTGTGGCCCGTTTTATTAGGTGCTGTGGAGAACAAGAAACATAACACCAGATTCTTTTTCTCGAGTTTACAACCTAGTGTGGGATATATGAGATCTACTTGTTTAGTTAAATATATAAGTACAGGGCAGTAGAACTGATGCTCAAAGTAGTGCAGAATTAAGCTGGCACTTGGAAAACAGTAAGTGCTGTAAATTGTGATGTGTGTATGTATGTAGTTAGGGGAGGGGTGCTAGTGCTCTGCCCTGTTTTACTCTTAACTTCCCTTTTTTCCTATAGTTACCACTGTGTTCTGAATTTCCTAATAATTTATCTTGAGAACTGGTTTACAATTGTTTAGTTTGTATACCGTCTTGAATACATAAAAGAGCCAAAGATTAGTGATTCTTCCTCTTGGGGTGTCAGAAAAAAACAAATCAACCAACAGCTGGTTGACATCACCCCTTGTATTACTGAGTAAACAGTTCTGTTTTTTATGGGAACCTATGATGATGATTGTAGTGGATAATAGGCAAGCCACAAAGAAGTACACAAAGCTCCTGGTCTGTTTATCTTTTTACCCACAAAAATCAACTTGATTTCTACTGAGATGTCCTTTTATTTCTTCCCTTTCTACTTTTGGACGGCAAATACCACAATTTCTAGGACTACCTTCCCACCCCAGAGAACTTCAGTCCCCTCACCTCCCCTCACCTCTAGCTGGTCAGTGGGTTTGAAGTGGTGAGACAGTGACGAAAGAGGAAGGGGAGAAAAAAGAAGGGTAATCACCACTCTTTAACTACTCCTAACTACCCTTCTGCCGAGCCCTGTCTTCACCCCATTCTCTCCCCACTCCTGTAATGTACTCTACCCCCATTTCCCTAGTGCCCTGTGTGTTGCCCCTCTGTCCATAATCCCTATATAGGACAGAAGAATGTCATCACTGGCTTGGAACTAGAAGAGTCCCTAGTCCTAGAAAAAGACGTATTTTTCTAAGTTGTGAATACATTTTCCCATAAATATGATAATGGTACTAGTATCAATAATTAAATAATCATTAAAACTAATAATAAACGACTAACAATTTAGGCATGTTATATGTCAAATTGGCTTTTAGGATCAGAATTTACATTGACTGTGGGAAAACATTCTGAGTTCACAACATAGGAAAGCAAATGAACAATTGAGAAACAACTCATTCACAAGTTGAGGACTGTTTATTGGGGCTTTTTCATAAGACCATCATTGGCACACACAAAGCATTGAGGCAGCTGGGATTGGAAACCAATTTTTTTAATTTATTATTTTTTAATGGAGGTACTGGGGATTGAACCCAGGACCTTGTGCATGCTAAGCACGTGCTCTGTTGCTGAGCTATACCCACCTCCCCCGGAAACCTGATTTTTTACATCCCAAAACAAATAAGGATCCCAGAATTGATCCTCATACCTCTGTAGCTATATGAGGCCTACTCCCTACCTACACTTACCCTGTCTTGACTTTCTCTCTCTCGTGCAAACTCTTCTTTGAAGAGTTAGTGACAGGAACCTTTATGAGCATCTTTACCAAACTTATGCTGTCCATACTTGTCATCTAATCTGAGTTCACAAACATGTTTTCCAGACTGAAATTACTCTTCATAGTAATGTCAGAGCCTCTCTTTAATCTGACTGCTCAGTGGAAAGCAATCCTTACTTTAAACATGCTGTCTACTCAGTGCTGTTACTTGCAGTCTCTCCAGTTCATCTTGTGCTTGACATGTTCTCTCAGTGCACACATGTTCCTCCACTTGCCTCTAACTATTAAGTAATATAAAAGAACCATAAGCAAAGACCCAGAACAACGGAATATGCCTATTATATAGAAGAATACACTTCATAACTTATTTAAAAATAAATGTGAGTGTTTTGTTTCAGTTGTTTCATGTGCTTAAATACAGTTGTAGTACCAAAAAAAAAAAAAAAAAAGGTGGAGTGGCATAAGATTCCCAGGTAGGCATCAAAGGGAATCAGACTAGTCCAAGATAAGGAGAAGATACAAAGTTTCTAATTGGAACTAAATTGGCAACTCAGAAGTTGAAGGGCCTGAGGGGCAAGTGGATGACATAACATGTTAGATATGGAATTGCAGAAAGCAGTGAACAGAATGCCTTGTGCTGAAGTTGAGAGTACATCTTTATGTATAAAAGGTAGATATCCTATCGACAATGACAGGATCTAGGAAATCAAGGTCCCCTGAAGCAGCTCACCTATGTGGATTTTGAAATCAACAACAGGAGGCAGGATGGAAAGAAAATATAAAAGTGAAGCAAGTCCACAGTAGAGGTAATGGCAGCCAATAGTAGTAACACAACAGCCAGAGAGAGCAACTGTTGTAAACTCAAATGAATCATGAAGCAGCAGCTTAGAATTCTAGTGACATTAAGGATGAGAATAAGATCAACTAGCTTCTCTTTTCTAATTCAAGGTAAACAATATATTGAGTGTTTAAGGCAAAAAGCACCTGCAGAGGTTGGGGGAGAATCAGATTTCTAAGGGAATGGTAAGTGAAGTGAGCTTAAACATGGGCTTCGATGAAAAAGTAACCTGACAATCACAAAAGGGTTCCAGAGAGTGTAACAGAAGGGAACTCTGAAGGGAAGGAAGATGGTCTCCTTCTCAAAAAAAAAAAAAAAAAAAAAAAAGTATGAAGGAGTTGCTGGGATTTGAGGTATGAGATAAAACCGATGAGGAAAGAGAAAAATTGAGCAGGGCTCTGGGATTGAGAAATCTCATCTGCATGGTGAAGATGGAGGTGGAGAGCGCTCAGATGCAAGCACTTAGAAAAGCCCTGCACTCCTGTACTCAGAACAGAAGTAGCTTCCTTCATTAATATCCAGTGATTATTGATTATACGGTGTTATAAAGTCATTATTGTTGTTATAAAGTCATTGTTGTTGGCCATCTTTAGGATTAGAGAAAAGGATTATTAACGGTATCTCACCATTTCATCCCTGATAAAGCAGGCAATTTAGGAACTCTACAACTTGCTGTAGTTGAACCCTAGCTGAGTGACTTTGGGCAAGAGATTGAAGACCTTGTGCTTCAGTTTCCTCATCATGTAAAATATCGATAATAATACCTACCTCGTTGGGCGGTTAAATGGATAAATGGGTTTTATATTAAGTGCTTAGAAAAGTGCTTTATAACCGTTTGCTATTGTTTTATTACTGTGGGTTCTCAAATGCACTGGCTCTAGATGCTTCAGCCTCAGGCCAGAAGTTACCTGTAACCTTGCTGCAGGTTTCCCGGGACCGCTGCCTGGCTGCCGCTGGGATTAAAGCGCCCGCTCACCTCTACCTTTACTTTCTTACCTTGGGAACTGATGAACAGTGGCCGGCAGGGGACAAACATCGCCTAAACTGGCAAGGAAAGCTTTTCGCATCTTTTGTCTCCATCCCTGTTAGTTATCAGAGATAACTAGCAGCCCAGAGTTTTCGCTTTTTGTCTTTCGAGCGGCTTTCCTGAAGTTGGGCAGTGGACAGGGGGACACCCGGCGTTGCCTGCGGCGCCCCAGCCCGGCAGCGTGGGCCCCGCAGTTACCGGACGCGGCGGCCCGAGCCTGCGCTGTTCAGCGCGGGGCGGGGATGCGGCCCGGCAACCACAGAGAGGAGAAAACCTCCAGGTTCCTAGAGAAGCCCGAAGGGTGAGGCCGCTGGTGACCGCTGCAGGCCCAGAACTGCCAGCTCTTTCAGCCTTTGTGTCGTGCGGTTGGAGGCGGTAGTGGTCGCAGAGTCGTGGACTCCGCCTTCGGCTTCTGCTCAGTGTCTGATCCAGCCCTTTAGGGACTCCGGTGAGGTTCGGCCTGTTGATTGAGCTGCCGGGGAGAATTAAAAGATGGCTTCTAAGTCTTGGGTTGTGTTAGGATACTAGGGCTGTTGAGAAAAAGGAAAGTCTGGAATCCCAGTTCAGTAAAAGGAAAGTTGGGTTCGGTTGAGATGATGATCTGACTCATGACTCTCCCTATTTATAGGCCAACCCTTGAATTTAAGGAAAGATACAGAATCTACTTACTGGCGGTTGTGTGACTTTTAGCAAATTACTTAATCCCTCTTTGCCTCAGTATCATTCAGCTGTCGGTGGAATTATATACTTAGATGAGTAAACTCACGGTCAATTTTCAATAAATACTGGCCGTTATTTTTTGATCTCTGATGTACTTGTCTCTACTGTTGGGGATTCTCAGAAGAAAACCAAAGGGAAAAGGGTCATAGTCTTTCTCTCAAGTATTATTAACATAAAGATTTAGGAAGTGAGAGATTTTACAGATAGTGCTAGCTAATAATTTGCAGTCACTCCCAGTCTGTCTTCTAATTTTTTTATCTTTCTGGCAGAGTTCCTTTTTTCTTTCAGTGCATTGTCAGGTAAGTGAATTCTTGGGTAAGAGCTAAATAAAATTTAGAGTTTCTGTTAACAGTGTTGTTTTATGCCTCAGGAAGAAGACTAGCTACAAGGAAATACTTCTGAAGAATCAGTGTGAACCCCAGGCTGGAGTGAATCTTCTCCTGAGCTCACTTATTCCGGAATGGCAGTCCTCTTGCAGGAAAGATCCCTTATAGTGACTGACCGTAGAGGAAGAGGACTGTGCCTGGGACCAAGAATAAGGCTGGCCAAAAACTTTTTTTCTTCAAACTTTAAGTTATTACTACCAGGAGATAGATACTTGGACCTTACAGGGCTGTTAGAAAACTCGGGAAGCTCTGCTCACAGTTGCTGAAACCAAAAATACAGGCCAAGGAGCAAGTGCTGAACTTGGCCTGGGGAGCTGCAGACCTAGAGAGGATAACATCATCTAGAATGTGGAGAAGAGGCATCAGTGATGCTGGAGAAGTTGAAGAGACAGCTTGAGGCACAAGCCATCAGGTGGGAAGGGGTGGTAGAATCATTTATGGCTTGACTAGTGAAAGGCTTCAGGACTGGCACAGAAAGAAGTAAAACTGAACTTTAGGATCCACCAGATGTCTCTGGAGCCATAAACCAGTGTATCCTCATGAGCTTTAATTCTCCTGGTATTCACATGCACCTCTGAAACCTTGTTGTTCGGGTGTTTTTACTGAGGGATTAGCTTCAAATTCAGTTTTCCAAGACCAGCTTCATCTCGTTGCTTTTACGGCCCAGGCTAAAGGATAGAAAAAGATACGCTCATGGTAAGACAGTACCCTGGAATCAAAGGTGTCAGGCTAAGACTGTATCTTAGTTTAACTCTCAGCATTATTGCCTTATGAAGTGGAAAGCAGGTAAGAAAGGATGTCTGTAGAGAAAGAAGACATCCTTGAAGGGAAGCTTTTAGAACTCTTGTTAGTAGTGTCCTCTCCCTTGAAACCTTGCCTCTACCGGTCTCCTCATTATCTGTCCAATTTTTTGGTAGAAATTCTAAGCCATATTTGTGGGGGTGTTTGTGTTTTGTTTTGTTTTTGTTTTGACTTAGTTAACTCCTTTAGCTTTAAAATGTTTCTTTCTTCTTATTTTTTAATCCTGCATGTTATCTGGAAAAGTTATTTTCCCCACTGTAATTTTTCCAGTTTACTGATTTCCCCAAGTCACAATAGGATGCATTTTGAAACTGATCTAGCTTTTGCCTCAGATTAACTTTTTATCATGTGCCATTGTTTGTTGATCCACTTAACCAACATTTATGGAGCATTTTGTTTGTCTATAGTAGTGGCCTAGATATATGTCAGTTGGCATAAATAGTACTTTTAACTACCCTTTAGCAAATTAAACTTTCTCTTGGTTTCATGATATTCCCTGTTTTTCATCTCTGGATTCAAACTGATTGCCTCTTAACTTTTTTTTATTATATCTTCCCTATTCTTTGTCACATTTTGTAAGAAAATTCTCCATGCTCATACAGTGTCTTTCTGTCCAGCTGTCTTCTCACTCAAACTGGAACCTCACATGCCTTCTTGGGTACTTTTCAAAATTGAGATGGCAGTTTAGGGACACTGAAAAGGTATACACTTTAGGTAAAACTGGGTTTTATTTTTATCATTGTTTCTCATCATAAGTCTCATTATCTCAGCAGAAGAGATAACTGACATTTGAATTGTCTGCGAATTTTTTTTAGATGATGTTATTGAGAATGAACATAAGGACTTGTCTCAAACACAAAAAAATTCTGAAGGTGCTAAATCATGTTGGGGGGTGGGGTAGAATCTGTAGAAATGCAACATCAATGCAGTAAGTTAGTAAAAGCTTTAGTTACTGATGAGTCATTACTCAGCATTAGGGAGTACACACCAAAGAGAATGTCTTTGACAGCAACAAGTTTAGAAAGGCTTTTGTTTACAGTGGGTCCCTCCTTTCCCACCTGGAAACCCATCACAAGGGAAAATGCTATCTATATAAGGAATGTGGGAAAGCTTTCAGCCATAGTGGCCTTATTTGACATCAGAAAATCCACATGAGCAGGAGACTGCATAAATGTGATGACTGTAAGGAGGCCTTCGTGCAGCATGGATACCTTATAGAACCTCATGTGAAGGAAGTAGGAAGGAAAGCCTTCACCCAGAAGTCAGGACTGACTGCACTAGAGAATCTACACAGGAGATAGAGCTTATAAACATGATGAATGTGGAAATGTTTTCCATGGAATCACCAGCATTATTCAGCATTGGAGAATTCACACTAAAGAAAATCCCTGATCCTGTGATGGGTATGGAAAAGTCTTCAGACACAGGTTAGACCTTAGTAAACATCAGCGAGTCCGTATTAGAGAGGCTCTTATCAATGAGAAGATTGTGGGAATTTGTATGGACAGACATCAAGCCTCAACAACAGAGTCTCCACGATTTTGGAAAATTAATATAATTAATGAAAATAGGCAGGATGTATGTGGAATGGTTATTTTAAACTGCCCATTTTAGCTAATAAAAACAATGTATGTCTCAAGTCAAGAAAAGGAAAATTCAGAAGTTATTTTTGCTTCCCAAAGGAGTCTATAAATGTAAGCAACCAAGACTTTTGGAATTAAGATGTTTACCTGCATCCCTGGACCGTGATACTGTCTCCAAGATGATTATCTGTGTATTAGGGCATGTTATTTTCCTGTGCCCACTCTAGTCTCGTATCTTAAATTCATTCAGCCAGTGTAGACAATAGTGTCTACTGTTTGTTGTAAATATATCAATAGGCTTCTTTGAGACCCCAGGACATAGAAATGACATTTTTAAAGTTTCAGTAAACATAATGAAACATATCATTGAATTGTTGGACATTTTCCTAAATTTGGCACTGGCTCTGTGTTCTCCAACACAAGGCCATATAGGTATCATTCACAGAGTGTGTATTTCCCAACTTTTGTTTATTTTTTTTTTAAATAGAAAAAAATATTTTACATATAGTTTATTGACAGAAAGCAATAGAGGTATTTTCCCTTATAGATAACACATAATATGAAGGCTAATACTTTTAAGTAATTTGCCTATTACTCTTTACAGTTCTAAAACCTAAAGGCTAAAGAATCTTTAGAAGCTCTTCAGCAGTTTGGCAGTGTAGCTCAGTCTCTATGAGAATGAGGCTTATAGGTTTTATAAATATAGGAACTGTAGATTTCAAAACTTTGCAATGATTATTTTACAATTCTGATTTGATTTCTGCTGTACAACCCCAAATTTTCTGAATAGGTCTAACAATCACTATTTTAAAAGGTGGATTGCATTCTATAAAAGGCTTTTTAAACATCTATAGAAACCATGTTACCTTTTTCCTTATTGTTATCTTGAATTACATGAAAGGATTTCCTAATATTGAACCAACCTTGAATTTCTGGAATAAATTCCACTTAGTCATGGTGTTTTCTTAATGTATTAATAGGTTCTACTTGCTAATTTTTTATTTAGTATGTTTTTATTGAATATTTATGTGAAAGTGGTCTATAATTTTCTTCTTTTCTATTTTTTTTCAGATTTAAGTTTTGGTTTTACTTGCATCTTAAAAAGTACTAAGTTTTTGTTCATTTTTAATACTCTAGAACAATTGATAAAGCATTGAAATTAACTGCTCCTTGAAAGTTGAATTCTAATGTAAACCATCTGGGCATTTTTCTGTGGGATAGTTCCTTGGTAATATTTTTCTATTTCTTCTACAAAAATGGTCTATTTGGCTTTCTGTTTCTAATGGGGGTCAATTTTGATAATCTGTTATTTGCTTAGAAAACTATCCATTTCATCTAGATTTTCAAATTATTTGCCTAAAATTTGCAATATAATCTGTTATGATTTTTAAAGCAGTTTTATTGAGGGAACTTGATATACAGTAAACCACACGAGTGTACAATTGAACATGATAGGTTTTTTAAAATTTATATTTTGTTAAGGTATCACTGGTTTATAACATATTTCATGTGTACACCATTATATTTCTACTACTCTATACCCTACAGCATGCTCACCACCAAAAATTTCATTTCCATCCATCATCATACAGTTGATCCCCTTTACCTATTTCATGTTCCCCTCCACTCCTTCCCCTCTGGTAACCACTACTCTGTTCTCTGTATCTATATGCTTGGTTTTTTTTTTTGGTTTGATTTGACTTGTTCATTTATTTTGTGTTTTTGGAGTTTTTTTGTTTTTTACATATCACATATGAGTGAAATCATACAGTATTTGTCTTTCTCCATCTGATGTATTTCACCTAGCATATCACAAATGGCAACATTTCGTGTTTTTTGAATGGCTGAATGGTATTCTGTCATATATATACCACATCTTCCTTATCTGTTCATCTGTTGATGGGCACTTAGATTGTTTTCATGTCTTGGCTATTGTAAACAAATGCTACAATAAACATAGGGGTGCATATATCTTTTCAAATTAGTGTCTTCATATTCTTTGGATAAATAACCAGAATTGGGATAGCTGGATCATATGGTAGTTCTATTGTTAATATTTTAAGGAATTTCCATACAGTTCATAGTGGCTACATCAATTTATATTCCCACCAACAGTGCACAAGGGCTCCTTTTTCTCCACATCTTTGCCAACATTTCTTTCTTTCTTTCTTTCTTTCTTTCATTTTTCAGTTTTATTAGGTAGAATTGTTACAATTTGCACATATACAATATATGTAAATACATAGACACAATATATTGTACATATTTTTTAAATTGACATACATGTACTGTTCATTGTTTCTAAGAATGTTTAGAGCTTTAGCTTTTTAAACTTACATAGTTATCAAAGGAATAAAGCCAACTACAAAATAAGAATTAATTCAAAAAGATACATACATCCTGCTATTAACAGCAACATTATTTATAATTGCCAAGATATGGAAGCATCCTAAGTGCACATCAAGAGATGAATGGATAAAGGAGATGCAGCATATATATATATATATATATATATATATATATATAAATAACGGAATACAACTCACCCATAAGAGAGAAGGATATTTTACCATGTGTGGCCCTTCATTCACTTTTTTCACTTCAAAAACCATAATTTTATATGTGGCAAAAACATTTCCACTGCATCAAAAACAACAAAATACCTAGAAATAGACTTATCCAAGAAGGCTACCTATACTCTGAAAACTGTAAAACACTGATGAAAGAAATTGAAGATAATACAAAGAAATGGAAAGATATCTTATGCTCTTGGATTGGGAGAATCAACATTATCAAAATGGCCATATTACCCAAAGCACTCTACAGATCCAATGCAACCCCTGTCAAAATACTCATGACATTCTTCAGAGAACTAGAATAAACAATTCCAAAATTTATATGGAACTATGAAAGACCCCGAACTGCCAAAGCAATCTTTTGCAAGTCTTTCTTTTTTCTTCTTTTTGTTCTCTTTTCTTATGATTTGATGACTAGAGAAATTCCTTTAACATTTGTTGTAAAGCTGGTTTCATGGTGCTGAATTCTTCTAGCTTTTGTTTATCTCTGAAGCTTTTGATTTCTCCATCAAATCTGAATGAGAGCCTTGCTGGATTGAGTATTCTTGGTTGTAAGTTTCCCCCTTTCATCACTTTAAATATATCGTGCCACTCCCTTCTGGCCTGTAGAGTTTCTGCTGAAAAATCAGCTGATAACCTTATGGGCGTTCCCTTGTATGTTACTTGTTGCTTTTCTCTTGCTAATTTTAATATTTTCTCCTTAACCTTAATTTTTGTCAATTTGATTACAAATTGCCGGGAGATATGGGGCCTGATTATATCATGAGCTGCCCCTCTTACCATCCTGCTGTGGGTCCCTCTTTATGTTTCCAGTTGAAGATCTTTTTTGCTAGGTTCCAGGTTTTTTTTCAATAGTTGCTCAGCAGTCAGTTGTGGTTTTGTTGTAGTCGTGAGGAGAGGTGAGTTCATGTTCCTACTGCTCCGCCATCTTGATCAGAAATCTCCATATTTTTGGTTACCAGTGGAGAAGGTGGGTGGGGAGGGATAAGTTGGGAGTTTGGGATTTGTACATACTAACTACTGTATATAAAATAGATAAATAAGGTCCTACTGTATAGCACAGGGAACTACATTCAATACTTTGTAATAGCCTATAATGAAAAAGAATATGGAAAGGGATATATATATATATGTACAAATGAATCACTATGCTGTATACCAGAAACTAACAGAGTATTGTAAGTTGGCTATATTTCAATAATTTTTTTTAAAAAAAAGGATGGATAATGGAGATATATACCATGGAGACACCATGTCTGTGTATAGAAGAACTTAATGTTGTAAGGAAAACATTCCTTCCTAAATTAATATCTAAATTCAATGCAAGCCAATCAAAATTCCAATAATGTGTTCTATGAAGCTTAACTGATTATAAATTCACATGGGAGAAGATATTTGCAACATGTAAAATCAACAAAGGATCAGTACACTGAATGTATAGTGAATATTTTTTTAAATTTGAGATTATATGAGAACAGTAATTCATTAGAAGGAAAGCTAAATTTTGAATAAAGTAATAAATTGGCTGTTGAATTGTTCAATAGTCTAATGAGAAATGAATCACTGTACACAGTGAAAAGAGATTTAAATTTCTTGCACATCTGACATAAAATACTAACATTGACAATGTCTGCTACTGACAATGAGAACACAATTGTTACTGTCATCAGTATAAGAGATTCTCAGACATTCTAAACTTAAACTTAAAATGTCCTAAAATCCTGTAGCTCATAATTGAAAGAAACCTGATAGAGGTCTACCCAAATATCAACAATTTAAAATGTTTTTGATCAGCCATGCTAGAGGATAGACATTACCTTTTTTTAAAAAAAATTAAGTATAGTTGATTTACAATGTTATGTTAGTTTCTAACAGCATAGTAGACTACATTATCTTTGTATTCTTTCTAGAAAAATTTAAATTACAAAATTAACATAACAAGACAGTCCAAGAATATAAAGCCAATAATTTAGGAAAAAATTACTATAGAAGTGCATCAGACAATTAATAAAACATTTTATTATATTTCTGATTTTTATGTTTGATGTTCGTTAGACTTTAAAATTTGTAATATGATGTGATTTTCCATTCTAAATACCCATTTTCATAACTATGTTTCACCCAAATTACATACACTAGATCTTCCACTGTCTATATTGCTTTTTTTTTAAGCTTTGTGAGGGTCAAGACCTGTGTTCATTACTATTATATACAGTCCCTGGAGGAAACCTTTGGCACAGAGAATGCATTCAAAGAGAATTTGTTAAATGAATGGAGAAAATAAATGAATTTCACTTCTTAATGTATATTATCTATTCCTTTCTCTCCATTTCTGTGACTATGGCCTTGACTCAGGCCCTCATCCTATCTACCCTGGATTCCTGCAGTTGTCTCCTAACTGGTCCACCTGCCTGTAATCTCAAGTCCTTCCAGTCTCTCCTCCACACCACTGCCATGATAACATTTCTAGGTGCAAACCTTTTTTTTTAATTGAAGTATAGTCAGTTATAATGTGTCAATTTCTGGTGTACAGCATAATGTTTCAGTTATACAAACATACACATTTATTCATTTTCATATTTTTTCATTAAAGGTTACTATAAGATTGAATATAGTTCTGTGTGCTATACAGAAATTTGGTTTTTTATCTATTTTTATATATAGTAGTTAATATTTGCAAATTGGAAACTCCCAATTTATCCCTTCCCTCTCCCCTTTCCCTCTGGTAACCGTAAGATTGTTTACTATGTCTGTGAGTCTGTTTCTGCTTTGTAGATGAGTTCATTAGTGTCTTCTTTTTTTTTTAAATTCCATTTGTGAAGTATGGTATTTTTTCCTTCTCTTTCTGGCTTACTTCTAGGTGCAAATCTGATCACATCTGCCCAAAGTCTTTGGTTAGGGATCCAGGAACAGTGACTGCTAGTGTCCCCTGCCATATATTCCATTCTCCAGCCATCAAGATCTGCCCAGTTTTCTGGATGACCAAAGTATCTCACCCCATTCCTGATTTTATTCTTGTATTCCATCTCCCGGAAATTCCTTTCTCTGGCTCCATTCCCTTTGTACAGTGGCAAACTCCTACAGCTTTCTCTTCTACTCTGTTAGTCTTTTCCCCTTCGGCCTACTACATACATTTATTCTCTAAGTACTTAACACAGCATTTACTATGGTCCAGGGACTGTCCTAATCGATTTACATTTACTTCATTTTAATTTATTTCATTTCACATATAATTTAGCTTTATGTAGTTACTTGTTTACGTACTCGTGTCTCCTTCTAGACTGACATTCCATAAAACAAATGTTAAAAACAAACTAACAAAGCAACAACAACAGAAAACCCCAACCACAACTACCATCTCTCCTTAGTGGTGTCAAAGGGGCCAGAGGAAGGGGAGCGCCTCAGGCAGGGATGGATGGTGTAAGTGCCAGAACTGAAGAAGCCCCTTCTGGCCCTAACGTTTCGCGTGACCATGACCTCCTGACTCCCACATGCCCAGAGCCACTCTGCACAGAAATCTGGCTCTGTGATCAGGCTGGACTTCTGGCTTCCAGCTTGGGAAAGAGGTAGGCACCAAGATGCAACAACCTCCGGGGCTCCTAGAGAGTACTAGGACGCCCCAGGGAGGGAAAGGGCGCTCGCCCTCGGCGACTGGGCTCCGACGGCTGACGCACTTCCGGCCTTTGTGGTTCGTCGCGGGTCCGGGCGCCGCTGCCCCCGCGGCGGATCTGGAGCGTCCCCGGGTCCCGAAGGTGAGTCTCAGGCCCCTCGTCCCAGACCCGCCGGGCCCGGGAGATGAAGGTGGGCGCGCCGAAGTAGGCGGGGAGGGGACTTGGGCAGGCGTGGGCCCCGCCATCCCCTGGACACTGCCCTGAAGTAGAAGGCGGTCCCGCCGCTGCCCCCGCCGGCGTCGTGGGCGAGCCCCCTGGAGGCCGCGGAGCTTTGCGGCGGGACCCGGTTGGGCAGGTGGAGCAGGGGCGTCCGGTTGCGGGTCTCGCTCCCTGTCAAATTTTTCAAATTTTTTTCTGGTCTTTTTTTAACATATGTTTATTTATATTAACTTTTGCCCTTAACAGAGGCACTGGGGATTGAACCCAGGACCTTGTGCACACCAAGCATGCAGTCTACCACTGAGCTATACCCCTCACCTACTCAGTGTGCACTCTTGATCTGAGAAGTCATGCCTTTATTTCTGGAAAATTCTTACTTTTTCCTCATCAACTGTTATTTCTCAGTCATTCACTACCTTCTGAATCTCCTGGATATCAGTGTTGTATCCTTTTAATGTAGGTCCTTCCTTAACTGCTCTTTCTTATTTTTCATCCCTTGCTATGTTCCGAGTGAAGTCTTCAGTATTATCTTAAAAATCAGTTATTCTTCAACTGTGTCCACTCTGTTGTTTATCCTTGAATGCATTTTAAATGTCAAAATTTTTTCTTAAATCCTAAGATTTCTAATTAGTTCTCTTTTACATCGACTTGATGTTGCATTTTTGCCTTTTTTTGGTTTCATTATCTCTTATATTTCTCAAAATCACTTATTTAAAAAATTCCCTGGACTGTAAAATAAATTTCATTTCAAGTGAGTTTCTGATTGTTGGTTATTTTTCTTAGGACTAGAGTTCTTCGTGTGTTTTGGAATTTAGTTTGTAGGTTTATTTTGTGTGGGAGGCTGTTTTAGATTTCTCTCTCTCCTTCATTCAGCATTCTATTTAAGACCCTTTCTGGGACTTACACCCAGTGTCTGAGTGTTGCTGCCCCAAGGAGATACTGGAGTGGGCTGACCTAGTATGGGACCAGCAGCTTCGGGGCTTAGTTACTGCACATAAGACTGGTCTTGTCCCTTGGCTCCTGGGCCCGTAGTTTCTGATCAAGCCATAGCCTGAGTCAGCAGCCTATAATCTTTTTTTCCCCTGCCCCCTTGCAGGAGTGTGGAAGTCTTCTGAAGCCTCTAGCATCAGAAAGTAAGCCTAGTTCCCTACAGTTTGAGACACACCACCTTGAGTCTCTAATCTCCCAGAAACTTTTCTCAGTTCTCTCAGATCTTAATGATTCTATTAATCCAGAGCTAACGTCATATATAAAACTTAAATTCCACCACTAAAGTAAACATATCAGTGTAACCCCCATTAAACCTCCCAGCTTATACAGCCCCACAATCCATTCCTATCATTTCCACCCTGAATCATACTCAGTATTCCTTTAAAGTACAGATCTAACTCTATGACAATGAAGTAAAAACTTTGACGTCCCTCGGTTTTTCAAGTCTAAACATCTTAGCCTATAGTTCAGGGCTGTCTTCCATTCCGGTGAGATGCCTCTTTCTCATCTCTTGTCCTGCATTTTCTCCCACTCTCTGGTTCCACCAGGACCCCCCGCCTGTCCTTAGAGCCACTGTGCAGTGTAACCTTAAATACCTTTGGTTCTGCTGTTTGCTTGGCCTGTGATGTTGAGGCTCCTCCTGTCGCACTTTCTCTACCTGTTATTTTAGGCCTAATTCAAATGTACTTGCTCCTAAGCCACCTTCTTTCACTGCTCCACATCCTGTCAGAATTATGTTTTTCCTACTCTTTGCTCCCTCAGTATTCATCGAAATCACTACTATTTATTAATTTATTTTCTTGGAGTAAGTACTTTATTTCAGATGGTTCAAAAAGCAGAAGAAATATAGAAGGTATGACATGGAAATTTCCCTTCCTCTCTTATTCTGCAGTTACCTAGTTCCCTCCCCAGAGGCCACCCCTCTATATTAGTTTCTCATTGCTTTAATAATGTGGTGTAACAAATGATCACAAATCTTTTGTGGCATACAGCAATAAACATTTCTTTAGCACACGGATCTGTGAGGTTCTGCTGACCTGGGCAGGGCTTACTTATACAGCTGCAGTCAGCTGTGCATCCACGAGGCAGCTCTGCTGATCTCAGCTGGGCTCACTCATTCGTCTGGGGGTTAGCTGGCTGCATAGTCAGTTTACAATGTTGTGTCAATTTCTGGTGTACAGCATAACGTTTCAGTCATGCACATACATACATATATTCCTTTTCATATTCTTTTTCATTATAGGTTACTACAAGATATTGAATATAGTTTCCTGTGCTATACAGTAGACACTTGTTGTTTTCCCACTACTTTTTAAATTTCCATTAATATATAATATTTTCTCATCAGGTGTATCCTCCTAAAGGAGATTCAATTGGGGATCTTAAATCAGTTACCCCTTCACTGCAGGCTGGAGTGAGCCCTTCTTAGTTAATCCCAGAATGGCTTCAGCAGGGGAGCAGGATGGACTTAAGGTTGTGAAGGTGGAGGAAGACCCTATCTGGGATCAAGAAACCTACCTTCAAAAGAAGAGCTTTTCTGGCCAGGAAGCCTCCCGCCAACTTTTTAGGCACTTTTGTTACCAAGAAACTCCTGGTCCCCGAGAGGCGCTGAGCCGGCTCCGGGAGCTCTGTCACCAGTGGCTCAGGCCAGACACACACACGAAGGAGCAGATCCTGGAGTTGCTGGTGCTGGAGCAGTTCCTGACCATCCTGCCTGAGGAGCTCCAGGCCTGGGTGCGGGAGCATCACCCGGAGAGTGGGGAGGAGGTGGTGGCTGCAGTTGAAGATCTGGAGCGAGAGCTCAGTGAGCCAGAGAACCAGGTGGGCTCCTAAACATGGAATGTTAAAGGAGGGGTGAAGTTTGGTGACCCAGGTTGGTTAGCTGTGGCCACATGTATTAGTTCTCTGTTGCTAGGCAACAAATTACCCTCCAAGCTTTAATGGCTTAAAAAAACTATTATCTCCCAGTTTCTGTGAGTCAGGATTTTGGGAGCCACTTAGGAGGATCTCTCAAGAAGTTGCAGTGAGGATGTCAGCCAAGACTACAGTCCTCTGAAGACCTGACCATGGCTGGCAGTCGGTGTGGCGGTGGGCCTCGGTTCTTCCCTGGCTGTTGGCAGGAAGTCTTTATCTTCTGGGTTTCTCCCTAGGGCTCACTGAGTGTCCTCCGAACATGTCAGTTGGCTTCCCCGAGAGAGAGACAGAGAAATAAAATAAGGAGGAGGCTGCATCCTTGTTACAGTTTAGTCTCAGAAGTCATACACCAGCACTTCTGCCATGCATTCTATTCAGTAGAAAGGAGCCGTTTTTGAGTACATTTCTCACTGAAGGGGAGGGGAGTTAGGCTCCACCTTTTAATGGGAGGAGCATCAGAGAACTTGTGAACATATTTTGAAGCACCACACCACGCTGGCCACTCTTGTTCTCCCCCTTCTGTCTAAGGTGTGGAATTAAACTCTGGACCTTCCACTGTGCCATTGCTCTGCAAACTGTTTCATATGGTTCCATATGATCTCTCTTTTTGTTGTTGTTTGTTTGTTTTGGGAGGAGGGAGGTAATTAGGTTTTTATTTATTTATTTTTAGTGGAAGTACTGGGGATTGGACCCAGGACTTTGTGCATGCTAGGCACACACTCTACCACTGAGCTATACCCTCCCTGCTCTGATCTCTTTCATTGAGTATTAGCCTGGGTTCCTTCTCTCATGAATCCAAATATACCTCCCTGCCTTCAGGTCCTAGATTGTGATCATGGACATTCTGAAGTGCTCTCAGGGGATGCAGTGCATCTGAAGGCCAAGCCGGAATCAACAGCCATCCAGCTTCAGTCCAGTGTGACACAGCTCAAAGGTGAACCTTTAGATCCCCACAAATTTGCAGAACAAGGTAAGGACTTTAACAAGTCCATTCAGGGGATCTCTGGTGGCTCAGTAAAGGGTAATAGTTAAGATTACGGACTCTGGGGCCAAATTACCTGGGTTGGAATTTAAGCACTTCTGCTTAGTAGCTGTGCGACATCGGGCAGGTCAAGTAATCTTCCTGTGCCTTCAGTTTATGCATCTGTAAACAGGGGATAATTATAGTACCTGAGTCACAGAGTCAACGAAGATTTAATAAGTTAATGTACTTAAAACAGTTCCCACTTCATAGTAAGCGCTGTGCATTGCCTGCTTGTGCACATCCTCTCTGGGAGCCGCCCCTTCCCTGGGTGACCCCCTCCAGCCATTTCAGCAGTGCTGCTGACCCCTTACTCTGCTGGTTTCAGTATTTCCAATTAGGCCTTCTTTACGCTACACTGCCAGTTTTGCATTCCCAGGACGTGCGTGTTTCATATGGCTCTTTTTATTCCCCATCCTACGGTTGTGCTCTTTCATAAAGAGATGACGTCATTTGGTCCATTATTCCAGATGGTGAAACCATACTTGAAAACCATGATTCAGCATCAAAACAAGAAGTCTTAAAAGAAATGGGACATTTAGAGAATAGCAGACTGCAAAGAGATGTTCCTCTAGATTCTAAGCACAGAGAAACTTGTAAACATGGGAGCAGGGCAGAAAAACAGAGGGGACGCCCCGCTGGAGAGAGACATCACAGGTGCAATGAATGTGGGAAAAGCTTTATTCAGAGTTCCGTTCTCATTCAGCACTGGAGAATCCACAGTGGGGAGAAGCCATATGAATGTGAAGAATGTGGAAAGACCTTCAGTCAGAGGTCAGGCCTGATTGAACATCAGCGAAGCCACACTGGAGAGAAACCCTATCAATGTAAGGAGTGTGGGAAAGCCTTCAGTGCCAGCAATGGCCTCATTAGACACAGGAGGATCCACACAGGGGAAAGACCATATGAATGTGAAGAGTGTGGGAAAGCCTTCCGCCTGAGCTCATACCTTGTGCAGCACCAGAGGATACACACTGGAGAGAAGCGCTATCGCTGTAACGAGTGTGGGAAAGCCTTCAGTCAGAACGCGGGGCTTTTTCAGCATCTCCGAATCCACACTGGGGAGAAACCCTATCAGTGCAGTCAGTGCAGTAAAAGCTTTAGTAGGCGAACGCTGCTTATGAAACATCAGAGAAGCCACACTGGAGAGAGACCGTATGCGTGTGATGAGTGTGGGAAAGCCTTCAGTCATCACTGCAACCTCATCAGGCACTTTAAAATCCATACCGTTGCCAAACAGGACTAATCCCATGGACCACCAGGGCCCCTAAATGGGGCCATCTTGGAAAGTAAGATTTCAAGTGGCTTATTTTGTTCTTATCAAATTTACTTTGCTTTGGAATGCACAGCTTTTCTGCAGACCAGGTGCTGGTGTCTCCTGGGTGGATGACTGTATCGGCGGTTGCCAGGAAGCCTTCTTTTTCCCTATCCCGTGGTTCATTTCCAATGATGTCCCTTAAAGAGACCAACTCTTACCTGGAAATAAATTGTATGGAGCAGCCGTTATTGAATAACACTTAATACTAAACAACTCTAAGTAACTAGTATTTGTGTATGCTTTTTTAAGATTGGATAAATTCAAAGGACATTCAGAGGTGAGTCTTTTTTTTTTTTTTTTTGTAAAATTGATGTTTTAAATACAATTAAGTTTTTAAGGAATAAGAATCATTCCCATCCCCATAGGAAATCGTTGCCACAGTCTCCCCAGGAATGTGATGGATTATCTCCCTGGTGCTTTCATCAGAATGGGTGGCAAATTCATTTACTAAGCAGCATTACACATGCTGTAAAACCTGTCGATTTGATGGTTTAGAAATCCATGTCCCATTTTAATTATCTAATTCCAAATTCTCAGGGCAGGTCATCCCATATTTAAGGTTTCCATTTTTGTTATAAGTAATGAATAAGGTGGTACTTTAAAACCTTTGCAATGTGCCTGTTTTATTCAGCCTTTTCTGCCACTGCCTTTTGAAGGTTAGTCAGCATCTTGAAAGGCCATTGCAAGCAGCATCATTGAGAGTCTGTAAAGAGCCTGGGGGTTGGGGGATGGTAATGCTGGGTGAGGGGAGGGTATAGCTCAGTGGTAGAGAGCGTGCTTATCAAGCACGAGGTCCTGGGTTCAATCCCCAGTACATCCATTCAAAAGAAATGGATCCTCTGACCTCAGGCAGCTTGTTGCTTAACTGGGGAGAACAGCATGCTCAGGCCATTTACTGTAAGGGTTAAACACACAAGTGTGGCACCACACCATCTACGTTCAGCTCCTGCCTCTGCCTCCCCATCTGTGAGCCTTGCCACTTTAAGCAACTTAAGTAAGTGCTCCTATGCTAACAGTCTCCCTGTCTATAAAACGGGATAGAGTGCCCTCTTAGGTTACCTAAGATTCCGTAATACAAACTTGTAAAGCACTGAAAACATAACTCTCAATAAATGTGCACTATGATTTACATAAGAAATAATACCATCTCATGAATGTAGGTGGAATTGTAAGTATCGTGTTGGAACGAAATCGAATGTTAAATACCTTTGCTAACATTCTTGCTATACTTTTCTCCACAGTGAAAAAATCTGAATCAGAATTTCAAAAGAAAGGAAATCAAAGTTCACCTTAAAAGTATATCATGCTAAGGGAGGAAGGTATAGCTCAGTGGTAGAGTGTGTGCTTAGCATGCATGAGGTCCTGGGTTCAATCCTCAGTACCTCTGTTAAAAAACATAAAAAAGTATACTGTGCTAAACATGTCTTCAAAGTATATTTTTAAAAAATTTAAAAAGTATATGTGTAAACGCATATGTATATATATTTGGTTTTCCTTATAGCTCAGGGACCATAACAAAAAAAAGCTCTTAAAAATCCCTTGACTATTTCTTTGTAAATAGAAGAATTAGCTAAATGCAGATTATCTAGAATAGTGCTTATGGAATGTTAAGAGTATCTACAAATCACCTGGGATCTTGTTAAAATACAGATTCTAGTTCAAAAAGTCTGAATGGAGCCCAGGCATCTGCATTTTCAGTTAACTCCCAGTGATGCTGGTGCTGCTGGTTAAAGGAGTGCACTTGAGGATCAAGGCCCCACACAGCCCTGATGGTCCTGATCAGCTGGAGGTGCCACGCAAGTCGGTTTCCTTCCCATCCTTCTTCCACCTGCAGCCTCCCTGTCAGCACGTTGCCCCTACATGTGTGCTCCCAACGTGGCCCCACTGCCTGCCCCACCCTAAGAGGAGTGAGATGCTCCTGCAGTGCAGTGGGCAGGTGGGCTGAGGTGGCTTGGGGAGCCAGGTGGTGTCCTCTGCTCTGTGACAGGCAAATCCAGCCAAATCTTAACCCAGGATGTCCAAGTGGTTCTGATAAGCGTTTACTTTAGGAAAAAGCCGCTGCCCCAGAGCTTCCATGCTCCCTCCCCCATCCTCTTCATGTGAGCTCCAGGGTGAAGGGAAAGGAGCTGTTGGACATTTAGGAGCACAAGGCAGGCCTGCGATCCTCACCCCTAGTCCGCCCTGGGCTCCCTGAGCACCTCAGGACACAAGGACGAGGCAGGTCTCCGCTGCCATGTCCTCGTGTAGGGCAGAACTGCCTCCCACACACACCTTCGACACAGCTTCAGTTTGGTCCCTCTGAGACTCCAACCCCAGTGCTCAGACAGCCCCTTCCTCACTCACTACCCAGAAAGGCAAAGAAAAGCTCACAGAGGAGAAAGCAGCCACAAAATAGAGGCCAAAGGGGTAAAGGAGAAAAGCAAAGGGGAGGAGAGGCCTCCCAATGAATGAGGGGGGGAGAGGGGAAGAAGGAGGAAGGGGGGCCTGACAGGCCTGCAGCAAGGAGAAACTGAAGGGGGAATTTGGGACTGTGTCGTCTTTTTTGTTCAGTTTCTCTTTCACCAGACCAATCCAAAGACTTACAGTTGCTGATACCACTTCCTTGCATTCAGCCTCATTGACAGTGACATGATGGACTTTCAGTGCCTGTGATCCGAGGACCATTGAGAGGAGAAGGGATGTTCAGGCAGTGCGCAGGGCACTCAGCCAGTTGGCATCTGCTGAGCCCCGCTCTGGGCCAGCGGGCACTGTGATGGGGGCTTGGAACACTTCAGTGAACCATACCAGAGGAAAACAATAAACAGTAAGTATAACAATTAAATTTTATATATATATATATATATGACAAAGTGCTTTGGAAACAAGAGTGGCGCAAGATAAAGGAGGAGCAAGGTTTCGTTATATAGGGTGGTCAGGGAAGACTTCGTTAAGGAGGCATTTGAGCTAAGATTTGGAGAAGGTGAGGGAGTCAGCTCAGTGCTGGAAAGGTAATCCAGGAAGAGGGATCAGCTGGTGCAAAGGCCTTACGGCATAGAATAAAAAGCTTTCCCACTGGGTTTCTTAGATGATCCTCACAATCACCCAGAAGAGAAAGGCCTGGGTATTTACCATCCACGTTTACAGTTGAGTAAACTGAGTTTTTAGTGACATGAAGTGATTGCTCGACGTCGCATCCCTGCGAGGTAACAAAGTTCTGTATTTGAGACTGCCTCTCTGGCTAGTGCTCTTTCCTATTTAGTGGCCAGAAACTTTGTTTCACCACCTGGGAAATACTATTCTTCCTTATCTAGAAAACATAGGTGCCACATAAGTAGGTGGCAGGTAATTATTTTGTGTGACTAGCAGTGTCCTGAGAGCCTTGGGAGAGAGGGTGATGCTCATCCCGTGTTGGTGCGAGAGGAGGACTTGGATAGACTCAGGTGATGTTAATGGTTGGCTGAGGGTGCCAGAGCCTGACGGGAAGGGAGGGCTGGGAAAGCCGAGGGGTGGGAGTGAGAGACAAGTCAAGGTTGCTTCCTGGCAGCAGGGCGCTGCCGTTGTTTGTTACTAGCGTGGCTGTGGACGCACTGCTTCCCCTCTCTGAGCCCTGGTGGAAAGACATGAAGGCCAGGTGGGTGAGTGGAGACCTAGGGGTGAGGCCATGCCGGGGAGCCCTTCCTCTCTAGGTCTCTTGGTGCTCCTGTATCCCAATGTGACGTCCACTTAGGGGGCACGTCGGGATGGGGTGGAGCTAGGAGATGGAAGGTAAGAGCCAGACTTGTATGGAAAGGGACGTCCCAGGATTTGGGGGAGCTGGGGAAGGGGGGCAGTCTCCTACTTGCCTCTTTGCCCTGAATGGGCCCAAAGTGAGGAGGCCAACGGGATGAAACAGCTAATGAGCCCCCTAGGGAGACAGCGGAAGTGTCCGCGCATGGCGGAGCCCAGAGAGGGTCCCACCTGGGCTGGCGGGGCCGGGGCGAGCGCAGTCATCGGGCTCTGGGCTAAAGTCCCCGGGAGGTGGACGCCCAGCGCCGGCTGCGTTGCCAACCAAGGCAGGGTGAATGCGGGCCTTTCCGGAACAGGTGTGGTGCTAATCCATTCTTCTGTAGCGCTTGCCGCCTGCCTGGCACAGCTCTCATCGCTTTAACAGGTGTTAACTCATTTAATCGTCAGAAATGATGTAAACGATTATGATCGACTCAGTCTTGAAAGAATAATATAATGACCCTTACATACTCAGCCACCTTCAGCAGTTATGCTGACCAGGCTCGTATCACGTGTATCCCCATCCACTTACTCCCTTCCCTTGTTGTTTTAAAGCAAATCCCAGATACATTGTTTTACCTGTAAATATTCCAGTATGTGTCTCTAACTTCTTAAAACATAGATATGATACTTTTCTCACATAAAAATTAATAGTTATTCCTTATTCCTCATTACATAGCCAGTAAGTGTTTCCATTCCAATTCTTGGGCCATGTATTTTTTAGTTTGCTTGAATCAGGATCCCCGTGATGTCTACAAAATGTGTTTGGCTCATAGGTCTTGTCTCTCTTAAGTAGGTTTCCCCTCCATTTCTTTTTTCCCATTGCACTGTATTTGGTGGGGGTGGGGGGTCATTTATGCTGTAGTTGCCCACAGTCTGCATTTTGACAAATGCCTCCCTCTGTTGTAGTTTCACATCTTCTCTATTCCTGGGAATTGGTAGTTCAGTCTAGAAGCTTGAACATACTCAGGTTTAGCCTTTCTCACAAAGACCACTTCATCATGGTGTCGTTTTCTTCCATCAGGAAGGAAAGTCTGGTTTCTTTTTGTGATGTTAGCAGCCATTGACATTTAGTGTCTCTATCCACTGATTCATAATGGTTGGCAAAATCATGGTATTCTAATTTTACCATTCCTTCTTTATTCATTAGAGGAATATATTTATTAAAAGAAACCTTTTCTTAACACCTATTTGATTACCAAGTATTATAGTTCACATGGAAAAGGCAGGATAAATCCTTGACTGCTTCCAAACATACTTAAAGTATTTCAATCCATTGCTGTCATTATCTTTACTGATGCACAAATTTTCCCTTCTTCAGATGGGAAGCTCTTCAGGTTGGCTCCGGAGTCCTTCTGACATGAGACTCTGTCAGGAACTTCCTCGCTTTATGGTGACAAAATGTTTCAGGCTTATGTCACATATTTCCTGTCTCAGATTTCTCCAAGGACCTTTGGCTGCTTTGGGGGGAAATGGAATTTTAAGACCGCAGATTGGGTGTCAGGCGATGTTAATTTCTTAGCTGGTCATTGTTTCTAAGCCTTTTTAGTAGCAAGACCTAGGGCATATACACTTAGTGATACTTCCAATTCAAATTCAGGACTATAGGTTACTTCTCTTACATTTGTATCTTCTCTCATATTACTTATTTCTATGTAACAAATTACCTCAAAACTTAGTAGTTTGAAACAACCCATATTATCTCATAGTTTCCATATGTTGGGAATCCAGGTATGGCTCAGCTGGGTCCTCTGCTTCAGAGTCTCTCAAGACTGAAATCAAAGTGTTGATCAGGGCTGGTGTCTCATCAGGTTTGACTGCGGAAGGATCTGCTTCCAAGTTCATGTGGTCATTGACAGAATTCAGTTCCTTGAGGGTTCCTGGACTGAGGGCCTCAGTTACTCTTTAATTACTTGCTGGCCTTGGCAAGAGGGCCATGTAGGCCTCTTTAACATGACTGCTTCATCGAACTCCGCAGGGGAGAGCATAGCTAGCAAGCAGAAGTCAGTTTTTTTGTAACCTATTCACAGAAGTGACATCCCCTCAAGATTACTGTATTCTGTTGGTTAGAAGCAAGTTATTTAAAGGGAGAGGATTATATAAGGCTTTGAATACGAGGAAGGGGGATCACTGGAGGACATCTTACAGGCTGCCTACCATACTTTTCTCCCATGTCAAGAATCCCAGTTCTCAAGGACAGTGGGGATCAGAGAATTAATATATTACATCATATGTGCATTTAAAATTTTAATAGATACTGAAGTACCTTAAACTGGCTGTGCCAATTTATATTCCCACTTGCCTATCTTTGCCAATATTTATATTAACAAACTTTTAAATACTTGCCAATCTGTTAGGTATGTAATGGTGTCATTTTTATTTTTAATCTCTGAATACTACTGGACTTTTGTGCCATTTTATGTTTATTGGCCTTTTGCATTTCCTTGTTGTGAATTCCTTATTCATATCCTTTGTCCAGTTTTGTTTGGGGCTTTTTAACTTTTCCTTATTGGTGGGTAGAAATTCTGTATATTCTGTATATTAATCCCTTAATATGGGTTAATTAACCCATAGTAATATGTATGTACGTATGTATTTATATATAGTTACACACACACACACACACACACACACACACACACACACACACACACACATATTTCCCTTAAAAAAAGAAAAAAAGACTACCTCTGAATACAAGATGCTGAATGAGAGTCTTTCTGAATCCCAGACTCCAGGCAAGGTGACCCAGCTACTTAATTATCTGGATTAACTGAAGAAGCACGAGAAGTCCCAGGCTGTGGCCATTCCAGTTCCCTCTGGAACAGAAAAGGGCTACACAAATCAAGGGGGAAAAAACCAGATTTACATAGCACCAGGAATCCAGCCTGCCAGGAAAGATTTCCTTCTATCAGGAAATCTGCAGAGAGCACTTCTGCTATCAGGATTCCCTTGGGCCTTAACTGTGAGTCATCTCTGGGAGATCTGGGAGTAACAAAGACCCAGTCCCTCTCCCTGCAGTAGCAAAAACCTCACCAAGGTATAAGTTTACGTCCTCACATGCAGATTTTGCATGCGATTCCAAGGCTCTATTCCAGTTTTTAGGGAACTAGGTTCCTTCTAGCTTATTTCTTCATCACTTCCTGAGCAGGCACTTATGTGTATAGCCTGGGCCCGTTCTCCTCTAATCTTAGGGAGTCACTCACCCTTGGGCTCATTGTGTTCTTAACTGTGAAGTGTCATTGAGGACAATGTAAGAGTGTGGGCCAGGCTGAGAGGTAATCTGCCTAAAGTCATGTAGTTGGAATTCAAAGACTTTCTGGTGCCAAGACCCACAGTTATGCTGCCTCATAAACACTATTTATGCTACTTTATAACATAGTCTCTACCTTCTGCAAAGCTGATGCTGATTTGCTCTTTAGAACTCTCACTGTGGTGTGATTTCGAGAAGGGCTTGGGTGGTGGGAGGCTGTGGTGGGCAGCCAGGCAACATCACAGAACTGATCTAAATGGTAGTAATGGAGGAGGAGTGGAGAGACACAGATTCAAGAGAGATTAGAGGTGGGTGGTAGAAGGAAGGAATCACAGATGTCACCTACAGTACCTGGGTGGGTACTGAAGTAATTTACTTAATTATGGAACCCCAGAGAAGAGAAGAACACATTTAGAAGGGGGAGATAGTAACTGCAACCTTTGATAACTGCCAAGTGGGGGCTGGCCAGAGGGCTCTAAAGAGCAAGATAGAAATGAAAGTGAAGTAAGAGTTTATTCTGTAAATAATGCCCACCCACATTAGCAATTACCATCTGTACCATTTATTTATCATTAAAAAAATTTTTTTATTGAAGTATAGTTGATTTACAATATTGTGTTAGTTTCTGGTATACAGCAAAGCAATTCAGTTATACACTCACACACACACACACACACACACACACACACACACTCTTTTCCACATGATATCTAATAGGATATTGAGTATACTTCCCTGTGCTATATAGTAGAACATTGTTGTTCATCTATTTTCTATATAATAGTTTGTATCTGTTAATCCCAAACTCCTAATGTACCCCTTCCCCACCGTCTTTCCCTTTTGGTAACCGTAAGTTTGTTTTCTGTGTCTGTGAGTCGGTTTCTGTTTTGTAAATAAGTTCATTTGTGTCATATTTTAGATTCCACATATAAGTGATACCATATGGTATGTCTCTTTCTGACTTACTTCGCTTAGTAATCTCTAGGTCCATGCATGTTGCTGCAAATGGCATTATTTCATTTTTATGGCCAAGTAGTATTCCACTGTGTATATATACCACAACTTTTTTATTCAACCATCTGTTGATGGACATTTAGGTTGCTGCCATGGTTTGGCTGTTGTTAATAGTGCTGCTATGAACATTGGGGTGCATGTATCTTTTCAAATTAGTTTTCTCCAGCTATATGCCCAGGAATGGGATTGCTGGGTCATATGACAACCCTAATTTTTAGCATTTTAAGGAATCTCCATACCGTTTTCCATAGTGGCTGCACCAATTTACATTCCCAACACTGTAGGAGGGTTCCTTTTTCTCCACACCCTCTCCAGCATTTATTGTTTGTGGACTTTTTGATGATGGCCATTCTGACCAGTGTGAGGTGGTACCTCATTGTAGTTTTGATTTGCATTTATCTAATAATTAGCAATGTTGAGCATCTTTTCATGTGCCTATTGGCCATCTGTATGTCTTCTTTGGAGAAATGTCTGTTTAGTTCTTCTGCCCATTTTTTGATTGGATTGTTTGGCTTTCTGTTATTGAGTTGTATGAACTATTTGTATATTTTGGAAATTAAGCCCTTATCAGTTGCATCATTTGCAAATATTTTCTCCCAGTCTATAGGTTGTGTTTTCGTTTTATGGTTTCCTTTGCTGTGCAAAAGCTTGTAAGTTTGATTAGGTCCCATTTATTTATTTTTGCTTTTTGCCTTGGGAGACTGACTTAAGAAAACACTGAAAAAACTTCCACAGTCACAACAGGACACACCTTTCATTTCAATATTCAAAGGCACTGCTTCACTTCTGGTTTTCCCTTTAGAGAACTCTTTCTTCAACATCCCTGCCTACAGACAATCAGATGTGGTTTTTCTCCAATGCTCAGGTCTTCAGCCTCTTAGACCTATGTTTTGTTTCGATCATCCTTGTATCATGGGCTCTGTCTCGATTTTCAGCTATGGATTCAGCACCATTCTTTGGTTACTGTGAGACTGCCTATATTTTAAATGGCATTCCCCAGAGAAAACTACCAGGATTGGGGGGGGGGGGACAGGGAGGAGGGAGCCAGGATTTCATTCTTTAAATGCACAATATAATTCAATTTAATAAGTGATTTCCCACATTTAACATCAAAATTAGACATAGAAAAAGTTGCCACTGGATGTCAGCATTTTTACAGATCATTTTTAACATTACTTGTTATAACAGTTTTAAAAAACTACATAAATGTTTGAAAATATTAGTTATTTAATAATTTCACTGTATACACACATCAGGTTTGCTTTGGTACAATCTGATGTGAAATTGTGATTTTTCTGTCTTATTAACATCCGCATCGTGTCTGTTTTATCTGCCTTAATCTGACAGACTTGCATTGTGCTCCAAGTAAAAATGTGCAACATATCTCCGAAAATCCACAAGATCCAGAGAGGCCCCAGGGTAACAGGCTCTGTGTAGCTGCCATGCATTGCTCATGGCTACATCAATCATGTAGCTCACCAAAACTGAGTACCACTTTTTGCTTCTTACTCTCACCCTGTATTTGGAAGTGGTCTGTTCCATTTTAGCTACACCTTCCCTGCACTCAGCATACAATTTCACTATGGATGGCTGACTTATCTGAGGGCTCTCCTCATCGCTGGCATAACCCTGTATCTCACGGACTGGCTCTATGCCAACAGCGCTGGAGCACAGACTGATAATGCCATCACCATGCCAACGACACACAATGATCTCATCATTTTCTTCTACTCGGAAATCAAAATACCCCCTTTTCATTTTTTTCATATGCTCCGCATTCATAAGGGGACATTTTTCGGTCCTGTTCTCACGAATTGTTCCTGTTGCCCTCACTCCTTTCTTCTTTAAGGCTGATACCAGTTTGACACTTGTAAAGAAGCTATCAAAACACAGGTGATAGGGATAATGACCTCTCTCTAAAAGAACATCAGCAAACTTCATCACCAGATTTCCACCTACACCGAGATCAAGATCCTTACCTGCCATCACAGTTGACTCTTCTTGATAGGGCTCAAACCAAACCAGATACCCCTGTGTGGTTGTACCACACCAGATTTTATAGCCAATTCTGATAGGTTTCCCATTCAGGAACTGGTCACTATCAAAGCATTCACACATTGTCTTATCAAAACAATAGTATTCTTCTAGGGGAGCATACAGGAGAAAGTTTTTATTGATTTGCTTTATGAGAGGCCTCAATTTTGTAAACTTATCTTTTTGATCTAGGTGGCTGTTATCTGCAAAATGCAGGTATGAGAAAATCAATTCAAATCTGTCCCTTCTGATCGCATCTCTAACCAGGTTCTGATCAGCATCAGACCTTTCCCAATACATTCCCCTTTTGGGACGCCTCACAAGTCCACTCAAAAGCAGGACACCAAACACACACCTCATTTCCTGAACTGTGACTTCCAAGGTGACATTTTTCTGAGAAGCATAATTATTGGTTTCACTGACAATCAAGTTGAATGTCTCATCATCAAAAAACAACTCAAAGAGCTCTACTGGGTTCAACTTTTCACTCTTGAGAGTCAAAAGTCCAGAATCCAATGCTGACCAGCTTGGAAAGTTGGGTTTAATGTCTCTTTTGGTCCAAGTCTTTTCTGGGACACTGGACACCTTTACCTTTTTCAGAGCAGGCTGGGTCTCAGGCTCGCTTTCTTCCACGTCTGAGTCACCAGAGAATGCCAGGCCTTGGAGCAGTTCACTCACTCGAGTGTTGTCCCTTTTTCTCCCTTTCCGGGTAATGTCTCCTGCAGCATATTCCAGGGATGAGATGTGCATCCGAGCCCACAAGTCACCCGGGTGACGGTCCTTCAGAGTGTTCAAATGCGCAACTGTCCTTTCAACAGGGACAGGAGTACTACAAGGGACCTGGGGTACACAATCTCTGGGAAGGAATAAAGTACATAATGCTATAAAAATCCTCAGTCTTATTCAATGATACAGGATAAATCCACGGACGCCTCAGCATTCTTTTATAAGGAATACGTCTCACTCCTCACGTTTCCATGGGGAGGACCTAGGCCAGACTGAACATTTCTGGGCCCTCCCCACTTCCCACTCACTCCTCATGACATAACTAATGTTGAATCTGGGAGAAGGAACTGGGCCGAACTCCTTAGGAGCAAGTTGCAGACATTCCATGTTCCTTTTTGCCCCAAGATGGATCAGATCAGGAGGGCCTGTGAGGGGGAGGTCTGGGGCTACCGTGTGCCCACGTAGCTCTGCCTCTGAGTGGCTTTATCAGTCTAGCTTCCATCAGTCATAAAGCTGAGGTTTCCAGAACCATCTGTTTTACTCCTTTGTCTCTATCAGTTGGTTCTGTATTTGGACAAGGAAATGGGTGGTTATTTACTGAGCCCCCTCACCTCTCACAGCATTTCTGAACATGGAAGGATTTAGCCTCTCCTAGTTCTGCATTCATCTGGTAGACACACTGCTCTGGGGAGAAACAAAAGAGAAACTCAAACTTACTGCCCTTGAACCGATTTTTATGAAGTTTTCAAGGGAGTGGGCTAATGTTACTAAAGATGAAAAGTATTATTTTACACAAACTTCTTTAATTCTGGGAATTTGCATTTTATTCGCTAAAGTCTTATTGGTAAACAGTCTAATTTTAGAAGACATAAGAGGGGAAAACAGTGAGATGACTATGTTGTACTATAATTTACACTACATATATTTATTCAGTTAAAGAATTTATTACCCCGGGTGTCTTTAATTTACTATGTGTATGATCTATTCAGTACATCCATGTTAGAGCTCCCTGACATCCTCAACTTTGGGGATCCTCCTTGAATCTCATCACTACACTGAAGTTTCCACTGCTGAAACCAAACTCCGAGGACTCACTCTATCCCCAGTTTCTTTCCACTCCAGCCTCCTCACACCTTCATCCCATGATACCTATTCTCCCATCTCATTCTGACTTCTCCATTCCCTCCTGCTTTCACCTCCCTTCCTCTTTTCTCTAGACCCTGTGATGCATCACCTTAGTCCCCCTCTTGCCAGGACCATCAATCACCCTGCCCCAGTGTCCTTCTGTAGCACTGGACCAGCACAACTTCAGCACCAGATCAACCCCATCCTTGGGCTTCTCTGTTCCTCACCCAGCAGTGAGCAGTGCTGGGGAAATCAGAGTTAGGAAGACACACTGCTAAAATCATGGCCTCCCAAACTCAGCTAGTTACTCAATACTGCTCAGAAGTGCTTCTCATTTCCTCATCCCTTTCTTCCCAGTTCTCCACAACATCATTCTCAAATCTTCTCCCCAATCCTTGGTATCCCTCAACATGACCTCTTTTCCTACTCCAAAGAGGACCCAGAATTTTTCATGCAGAAACTTGTTCTTCAAAATGATCTACTGTGGCTCATGACTCTTCTCCTATCCTCTAGGCACTTCCATTTTCTTTCTCTGCTTCTCTCCAACCCACCTCCTCTTTAGCTAGTAACTTCCTATGTACTTATCAGGTCTTGTTTCAAAGGTCACCCCTTCTGGGACACCTCCTCCAGATCTCATGTGGGTCCTCTCCTGCGTGCTTGATCATAGCTGCAGGGCACTTCATCACACTGCACTGTATTGTTTTCTCACCTGCTGGGCCCTCATGTGACTTACTGAAGGTAGGGTCTCTGCATTATGTACGATGAATATGAGTGATAAAATGCTGAGTAAGGGGGAGGGGAGGGGGAAGGGAGGAACCCTTGATTTCGATACTGTGATAGGGCTGTACAAACCTACAACAGCCTTCCCTTTCAGACGTCTTGTCACATGAAATAAGAAGATACTTTGATTCTCTGAGGCACTGTGAGTCACGGTTTCAGTGACCCAAAGTAAATGTGCCTGACAGGCGCAATAGCAGGCGCCTATTCTCCAGTTATAACTCCGTGCTGAGTCAGTGTGTTCTCTCTCTTCTTTTAGTGCACCTTGGCTCAGACTTCACCAAAGGTTTCACGTCTCCTCTTAAGCTTAAGACATTTCTATTTTAACTGAGATTTAGCTCCCTGTTTCTCCAAGATAAACAGATGTCAATAAGGAGAATCCTCATCCCCTTCCCTGCTCTGCAGTGTGAGTATCCCATGCTCTTTCCTTTCTCTTTTCTCAAGTCCCTGAAGACTTAATGGCTTCACCAGAACCCAGCCCTCTTCTCACGACTGGGTCCCTCCATTTCTGCTTTAGAAGCATGTATGCTACACATGCATTCACTCCCTCAACCAACACTTACTAAGCACCTACTACTGTCTCTGATTTGTCCCTCATGATCAGCTATTCTTTTTTTTTTTTTTTTTTGAATCTTTATAGGGTTTTTTTGTTTGTTTAATTGAAGTATAGTTGACTTACAATGTTAGTTTCTGGTGTACAGCAAAGTGATTCAGTTATACATTTATATATGTCCTTTTTCATTATTACAAGATATTGAGTCTAGTTCCCTGTGCTATACAGAACATTGTTGTTCACCTGTTTTATATACAGTAGTTTGTATCTGCTAATCCCAAACTCCTAATTTATCCCTCCTCCCCTTTGGTAACCATAAGTTCACTTTCTATGTCTGTGAGTCTCTTTCTGTTGTATAAATAAGTTCATTTGTATCATTCTTTAAAGATTCTACATATAAGTGACATCATATGATATCTGGCAAGTTTTGAGGCATATCTCCTAAGGTCAAGATCTATTTCTTTGTCTCTGTCTCCTACCCAAGTATCAGCTCACTCATTCAGATGATTGGAGACACCCTCAATTCCTCAGTAGGTCTTCTGTGAGAACTGTTCCACATGTTGATGTATTTTTTGATGTATTTGTGGGAAGAGGTGAGCTCTGCATCCTTCTGTTTCACCATCTTGAAGCCCCTCCTCACCACCGTCAGCTACTCTCCATTTGATTCTTGTTTAGGACTCTCCTAATAGAGGCTGAAAATACTCCTCTGTCTTCCCTAAGTCCTCTTCCTGGCCTGATGGTATTTCTTTCTTAACCACTATGACAACCTCACCCACAGCCCTCACTCTTGTTTAAATCCTCTGCCATCTCTATCTTCTTTTCCTGGCTTCTATACCTATAGCCCCACAAAGACACAAAGGCGCCAGGGGACTAGTGATCAGGCAGGGTGGACTGAGTCAGGATAGGATTCTTGGAGGCACTGTGTACCAACTGAAGGTTTTGTATAATGAGGATACGTTGACAGGTCACCTTGTTGGCATGGGGCCTCCGAAGATCAAAGGAGTGAGTGGTACTCCTCCTGTATTCCAGGGAAGCAGGACTTTGACCAACTGGTTTCTCTGGTTCCATCCCAATTTCTTCTTACATCTCTAGGATCTGTTCTACTTAGGGTCATGGACACTCACCTTTTGGGTGTTCCTGATGTCTCAGCACCTTGTTCCATTTCTTCAGAAGTTTCTTGCTTTGGGTTAAACAATCCATCTTTAGGTACAAATTCTTGAGCTAAAATAATGTTAATAATTTAAATGTCACCTGTTGCCTGAATTTAGAAAAAACAGCCGCTAAGGTAGGGAATAGGATGTTCCAAATTGAAATAAACAAACAAATCAACAGGTGTCCCAGGAGTGCAGTCATAGCAATCCTAAAAATGTGGCACAGTATGGGAAGATAATAAGAATGGTCAATCTGCAGGAGAGAGGGTCTAACAGAGCAAAGCATATTTAAAGCAAAGCATACACATGGACTATACAGTGTTCTCAAAGTGAAGAGACAAAAGCAAAGAAGGCAAAGAAGGGATCAGGAAGAGGAGTTTATGAGACTTCCAGCTGGGAAGGGATGTCTGAAAATGACAAATTATCTGCAACCTGTGAAGAAGGCAGAAAAGGGAGGAGTTGTTGAGGGAATCAGGGAATGTGGAGGGATGATCAGAGAAGATAAGAGTAAGATTCAGTGGGCTGAGTGATTAGCAACAGAAGATAATGTGATGGGGGAGGATGCAAAAAGACAGGGGCTGAGAGATGTGTGGAAGCAGAGGCCAGAAGGAAGGGAAGGAAGGGTGAGGGTCTAGGAAATGTGGGTTCACAAGGGCACAGTCAGGGTTAATGATGGGGAAAGGTGAGCACAGCTGGGGACCAGCCAGAGGCCTTACTCATCAGATTGAGGTTTGTAACCTTCTCCTGAGCTGAGTTCCCACAGAGGTTCCTCTGAGCCGGACTCAGATATGGCCACTCCTTTGGTACAAGGGCCTGGGCTGCTGCTTCCTCAGTCTTCACTGATGTCTAAAAAGGCAAAAAAATGGCCTCTTAGTCTTCACTGTGTAAGGGTAAGGGGTCCAGCTGTGAAGGATGTTGAATACCACACTGTAGACCTGCAGTACCAACCCCTCGGCAGGGCTGTGCTCTCTCTGAAGGTCTGGGGGGGACTGTCCTTGCCTCTCTCCTAGCTTCCAGCGGCTGTCAGCAGTCCTTAGTGTTCCTTGGCTGGTAGATGCATCCCTCCAATCTCAGCCTTCGTCACTACGTGGCCGCCTCCCTGTGTGTCTGTCTTCACACGGCCTTCTCATAAAGTCATCACCCACTGGATTTAGGGCCACCCTAAGCCACCATGGCCTCATCTATAACAATTATATTGATTTTAAAGTGTATAGGTAAGTTTTTTTGCTATACATTTATTTTTAGAAAGGCAAAGTTTCTTCACCTTTTCTTGCTATTTAAGAACAGGAGGCACTGGGTCTGACAGGATCAAAGACCAATTAGAAGTCAAAGAAAAGAACTGATTAGGCGAGGACTCCATGAAGAGCCTGTCTTGAGAAAACTGACTCAGTAAGAGAACTTAGATGGGAGCCTTAAATATTTTTTAACTAAGTGACTAGGAAAATGATTGAACCACTAAGAGAATATGGGGGAAAAAAACCCAAGAGTCCATTTTGTGAAGATGTGAAGTTTTGCCTTGGATACACAGAATTTCCATTGTCATCACCAAATATTAATGGGGTATGTGCAAAATACTGGGAATATAAAGGAATATGAGGAAGAGTCTCAGACTATGAGGCATTCATGGTCTGTGATATTCTGTGACAAGGTGAAGGCAGACAGACTGTGCCACCTGAAAGGCTCTCGGGGTGGGCAGTGTGAGCCAAGAGAAGGGCCAGAGGCAGGTGGTCAGGAGGGAGGGCTGCTGCTGAGGTTCCCATAGCCTGGGCACTGTGCTCACCTGGGACCTGGCTGAGTTAAACCCAGGTGCTGCTGCCTGGTCTCTGGGATTCTCCTGGAGAGGGGCTTGTCCCTGGGGAGCAGGCCCTGTGGAAGGAGGAGTCAAGAGCTCTCAATGAGACACAATGGCCTTTAGGGGACCCAGCCCCCAAATCTTATGTTTGTTAAATATCTAAGAACTAAGATGCACATCTTACTAAGATAGAACATCACAACTGTTTTCATTCTGTCAGGAACTCTACAATTATTAAAGTTCAGGGTCTCACACCCACAAAATTGAGTGGTGTTTGTGAACTCAAGAGGTGCTTTTCAGTAATGCACTTTCACATACATAAAGAAAAATTAGAAACCACAGAGGAAAGGAAGAAGCTGGTGAGAAAAGAAACATTAATCAGAGGATACACAGATGAAAGAAAAGTAAGTGGAGAACAGAGACAAGGCAAAGGGAAAAGAGGAAAGCAGAAAAGAGGAAGAAAATAAGGATACAAAAAAATAGAGTTGATAAAAGGGGAGGCTCTGTATGTGGGAGAAGCAGGGGTATATGGGAAATCTCTGTTACCTTCCCTTTTAATTTTGCTGTGGACCTAAAAAAAGTCATACATGTACACCCGAAACTAACACAAACTGTAAATACACTTCAATAAAAAAAAAAATCACACACACACACATAAAAATTAAGTCATACATACATAGCAGAGATGTTAGCCATGAGCTAGAAGAACTTTTGAGAATCTGCCACACTGGAAACTGCAACAATAACCCTAAGACTGGTAATGACTACACCAGTGCCAGGCACTGCACTGTTACTTGAAAAGACTATTTCCAATTCCTTACCAGTACAATGTGGAGAACATAGTCTACCTTACAGGGCTAAAGAAGATCGAGATAAAGAACATAAAAGCGCTCTATAAACTGTAAGATACCACATGAAGTAATGTATCATTTTTCAACATAAGGAGCCAAAAATTACTAAACAAAGAGGACATGGGATGATTCTAAGCCAAAACACAACACAGAACATAGCACACTTTTCTTTGCTTCAGACACAGTGGATCACTGTAGAATCTTTTTGTTCCTGTTGTTTCATATCTAGAGGGAATAAAGTTTCTGGGGGAAATGCCCTTGCCCCTGAGTCACTGCTACTGCCTTACCTCCCCACAATGCATACTTGCCAAAAACCAACAACTTAAAAAGCACAGAGTAAAGCAGGTCTGCTGACAGAAAGGGCTAAGCTAAGGAGGGGGAAATGGAAGGGGGGCAAAGATATAATGCAGTGAGGAAAAAGATCAAAGAAAGGCAAAGGGAAATTTGAGAGAGCAAAGGTCAGGCCAGACTTTAAACTGCTCCTTATCATCCTCCTGAGTTGGAAAAGTATTAAGCCTGAGAAAGAGGCAGAGGAATGTTTTCAAACATGAAAGCTCATTACAAACATGACACTGATCCATTGCTCTATATTTCTGCCAAAGACAGAAAGAGAGAAAATGGACTTATGTCACAATGAATCAGATGGTATCTCAAAGTCTTTCCTACTTCACCAACATATCTGAACATTTAACCATGTGTTTGACACTAAGAATCATGCACAGCTAGCTGAGCATTAAGAGATGGGCAAAAATAAAGTACTCAATAGTTTTCATTTTAAATCTAGTGTTCCATGACAAGTGAGAATGAAATACCATACACACATAAATAATACAATCACTGTAAACCATATTTTTGATTTAAAAAAAGAAGGCTTCAATGGCACTCAACTCTTTAATGATAAAATCCAAACTTCTTAGTTGGAATTTAAACACTCCATAAAAGGACCTTCCCACCCTCCCCCCAACTCTTTCCCTAAACAAACCCTACCCTCCAGCTATGATGGTTGACTTATTATCCTCTTGAAAATACCAGCAAGAGAAGAGGGAATGCAGGCAGCCTGGGAAATGGATCTTCAGTTCATCTGGTCTCAGGGAACCTGGAGAAATGTGCTTGGATTATAACTAGTAGGCAGGCAGACCCTCACCCAGTCTCCAGAATATTTGGGAGGGCCTAAGAGGGTATAAATAAATTCCTTGAGAATGACAGGGCGTGCTTCCAGAAGGACCAGAGGGAGCATCCTCATCCTGATCACATACAATACAGCAGTGCTGCATCCCCTGGGGACTCAGAGCACCGAAGAAGCCACCCCTCTGCCCAGGAGATGCTTCTGGAGTCCGGCTCTGTAAGCCAGCTCATGCTCCTATGACAACTGCTGTCTGTCAGTTACCATCACCATTCTAACTACTCACCTCCATTCTTCATTACGCCCCCACCACTACAGTCAAAATGGGATGAAATCAGTATCAGCGAATGTACATTCATCATCGCAGGGGTGAATGGGAATGCTGTCCCTGTTTCTGCTCCCTCACCGAGGCTCAATGCAGGC
The DNA here is from genome assembly GCF_036321535.1 of Camelus dromedarius. Lineage (NCBI taxonomy): Eukaryota > Metazoa > Chordata > Mammalia > Artiodactyla > Camelidae > Camelus > Camelus dromedarius. Next base: position 18,428,782 of record NC_087454.1, on the reverse strand, counting down.
TCATGCCTCCAGGAAAACCTCTCCAACCCCCAGGACCGCAGGGCCCCTACTACCTCTAAGCTTTTTCACATGAACAAAACATCTGGGGCTTCATGTCATGGTGGTTTTTAATAACCAAAGACATATTACAGAACTATCAGTCGAGTAAATAGGGAAATACCAAATTCGATTTATGCTGCAGTGGGTAAATAACACAAGTAATCTGAGCCCCATACTTTTTCTTTTATCTCCCTCAAATGTTCTCATATTTATTATATGAATCCCTCATTCTGCACTTACTGTCAAAAGATCAATAGTCACAGATCACTGACGTGGTGACTGTAAACCACGATTGTAGTAAGTCATGAAACCCTCTGAAATTGTGTGCATAATTTTGTATGTACATGTCTTATCCAGGGAAAAGAATTAATTGTTCTCAATAAAATCTGGGGAAAATGACAGCATCCTCACCACAAAAGTTAAAAAGCACAGCTTTGCAGTGTTCTGAGGTCTCTGAACGTTCTGCGTACTTTAGTCTGTTCTCAGTCTGTCTGCAAACCACAGGCTGCAGACTTTGCCTTCTTTGCACAGCCTGTCCTACCACACAGAGCTGGAATACAGCCAACAGCGGGGATGGGTATGGAAAGTGAGAGCTCTGCACACAGGAGGGTGCACTCCGAATGCAGGAAGGAGAGAACATATTTAAGCCTAAAGCTGTATTTAAATTACTGAAAGGTTAGAGGCAGGGAGGCTGCTGAAGAAAATGTTACCACGGACAAAAAGATAAATTTGTGGAAAGCTACCAAGTAAACATTTAAAGCATCCACAGTTGTAGAATTAGAAATGTAAAAAAAGACAAACAGTAGAGGGAATTTGGGTCAGAAGATCAGGTGACTTAATTCTAGAAGTTGCTCTGCCTCTCCTGACTCTGGGCAAGTCATTTAAACTCTGAGTTTTGGTTTTCCTAACTATTAAGTAAGGGTGTTAGATGAGAAGATCTTTGACTTCTAACATTTTACAATTCCAGAATTTTTTTTCCTTTTAATGGAGGTACTGGGGATTGAACCCAGGACCTTGTGCATGCTAAGCACCGGCTGTACCACTGAGCTGTTACCCTCCCCCCACCCCAAATGTTTTCAAAATCTTGCTTAGATACAGGGTTAGACAAAAGCAAAACTTCAAAACTTGAGGACACAGATGAACAAGCTTTTACTCAGACGGCCATGCACCTGTCAGTGGCCTGCTCCCATGTCCTCCCTAAACTCACCCTCTGGCACTCACCACTCACTTCCTGGGCAATCTCTTGGGGGAGATCTGGAGGTTCACACTTCAAGATGGTCACTCCAGGTGGGAGCTGGGGGTTCAGACACTCCAAAGAGGCTCCTTGATATTCTGTCACCAGTAGGTGCATGTCCTGTCCCTGAGGGTAGACAGAAGCCTGAGGACAAAAGATTCACCTTGAAAAGGCATCCTGGTGGGAAGTGGACCAAACAGCAGTTATGGACATCCTAAAGGAACACCATACAAGCCCCAATCCTTTAAAGAGGCGGTGAGAAGACAGAAGCAAGACAGAGACATTCACTCATTTGGCAAATACGGACTGAACACCTACTAAGAGCCAGGTTCTGGTCTATATTGTGGGGATATAGTGGCAAACAAGAGACACAATACAGGCAAAGAATCGCAGCCTAGAAAACAAATCAAAAACCTAGATGGATGATTAAACTAGTGGGTGGAAGTTTAATGAGAAATAGGATATGCACACCATCTCATAATGTCTCCTACAGATTACTTATTAATTACAAAGGGGAAAATGATAACTATAGTGGAGAAGTCTGACAGATACCACCTTAACCTCATAAGTATTGGGACAATCCATCATCATGTGCCTTGTGATCTGATGCACTGAGAACACAACATTGCTTCTGTGGTTTTCTAGCCAAAATGCACAACCTGGGTGTTATGATGAGAAAATATAAGACAAACCCAAATTGAGAGGCATTCTATAAAATAATTGCTCTGTACTATTAAAAAATACCATTGTCATGACAAAGAAAAAACTGAACTCTTCCAGATCCAAGGAGACTAAAGAGACAGGAACTAAATGTAACGTAGGATTGGAGCAAAACTGCCATAAAGAATACGATTGGGCTAACATGGATATAACTGAACAAGGACTACTGTTGAGATGATGGTATTGTAACAATTTAATTTCCCAAAACTTGATAATTGCATTCTGGTTATATAAGAAAATATCTCTGTTCTAAAGTGTTTAGGTAAAGGGGTATAGTATTTCCATAACTCTCAAGAAAAAAATGTGTGAGTCTGTGCGTGTACATGTATGCACACAGAGCGAGCGTGCACTTATTCACAGGTGAGTGGGGCACAACCTGAAACAATTATTAACAACTGGTGAATCTGGGTGAAGAGTACACAGGGGTTCTCTGTACTAATCTCTTAATACTTTTATAAGTTATAAATCCTTTCAAAATAAAAAGTTAAACATTGACAAGCATTCTCCATTTCTTCTCCCACACGACCACACACGTTCTCTTCCCACCTGCTGCCCTGTGTCTTCTGTGTCTTTCTCTAGATTCTCCAGCACTGTCACTGCCTCCTCCCCACTCTCCAGAGGATACTCCTGCACACAGGCCTGGAGCTCCTCAGGCAGGATGGTCAGGAACTGCTCCAGCACCAGCAGCTCCAGGATCTGCTCCTTGGTGTGGGTCTCTGGCCTCAGCCATCGATGACAAAGTTCCCGGAGTCGGGCCAGAGCCTCTCGGGGCCCGGTGACCTCCTGGTAGCAGAACTGCCGGAAGCGCAGGCGGCACAGCTCCAGAGTATGGGAGCTGCACCTCTGCTCCCATGTGGGATCTTCCTCCTTCACTTTCACAAGGCTGTCTCCATCTTCAGGGATGGGGCGTGGCAAAGCTTCATCCATGCTGAGCTTAAAGGCTGAAAAAAGGTTCACTTCACTGGGGTCTATGCAAAGAAATGTTTTTCCAAATGTGTCTGAGGCATAAGAATTGATCAGTAACCTGAAAATTATAAGAGCTTCAAAACTCTGTGTAACATACTTATATTTTTGTCCCCACTCTAAGTCATGCTCAAAAACTGAGCCTGCTTGCCTATATTATCAGTGAAGTTTATCAGAAGAATATCTTGAATCCTAAGTGAGTTGAGCTCAGAAGTGAGGGATGCAACAAGGTAAGGGGTTGGGGGAAGAAGGGTTAACAAGAATCTTGAGCAGCTTACACTTCACATGAAGGGAAGGGATTTTATCCATGGAAGAGCCAGATGGCTGCCTTCGTGGACAGATTAACATACTCTTAAAGGTCATCTATCTCTGCATTTTTCTCACAGAATATTTCACCTTAAAGCTACGTAGGTGAGGTAGACTGTTTCCAAATTCTCCATCCCCTAAAACCTGTTGTAATGAGATTTTTGTCCCTCTTCTCATCAAGAGGTGGAGTCTGTTTTTACTTCCCTTGAATCTGTGCCAGCCTATGATTTGCTATGACCAATAGAACATGGCAGAAATGAGATTGAAAGAGGAAGTGCTCCTGTGGCTCGTGGCACACTGCACGAGACCGCCATGCTGCGAGAAAGCCCAAGCTAGCTGTGTAGAGGTCACGTGGATGAGAACCAAGGAGCCCCGGCTGATTCACCAGCAGCCACATGAGTAACTCTAGTAATGCCGCCCGGTCATCCCATAGAATAAGTAATAAGCTCAGGTTGTTTTAAACCACTAGGTTTGGGGCTTTCATTTACTTTTAATTTTTTTATGTAACAATAGGTAACTCAAACAGAAGAAATACTTTAAGTTCTCTTTCTCTCTCTCCTTACTTTCTATTTTTGTGATCTCAATCACAATTTCAAAATATCTCTATTCCAAGAACACTCAAATCTCTGGCTCTGACTTGCCCTTCACGGTCCAGATTCACATCTTGAAATGCCAGTAGGATGCCTCCAGCTTTGGGTCTCTCCTGCACCATAATTTCAACACATCCTAAACGGAAATTAGAGTCCTCTCAAAGCTGCACTTACTCTGTGTTTTTCTATTTCTATTGGCATCACCACCATCTTCCATGCATTCAGGCTCAAAACCAGCCTACATATAATACACTATAATATAATCACTCTGGGTCCAGTCAGTTCTTCCTCCAAAATGCCTCTTGCACCCATTCCTTCCATTTTATTCCCTTATTATGATTTACATTCACTATTACAATAATTTTGTGTGGTATTCCTGCTCTACCACACACTCTTATTATCACTGGATTGGTATTTCCTAAAGCACAATTTGGACCATATTCAACATATCTTCCCCCACCAAAAAGAGGGCTTCAATTGCTCCTGGCTGAACTAAATTCAAAGTCTCCAGGATCTGATCTTAACTGAGTTTCACTAGTGTGTTTGTCATTCAAAAAAACCTTTACTGAGCACGTCATTATTTTCCAGGCATAACACTAACCCCGGAATAAAAAATACAAACCATACCTTCAAGAAAGCCACAGTCTTTCCAAATGCCTCATGTCACTGCCATGCTGATACTCAAATTTGTTCCACCCACCTTGTACTTTACGGCCAGGACCAGTCTTCTAACAGTAAATTCCCAAGGCCCAGTGCAAATGTCACCCCCAAACCTCATGTACAGACAATCTTCTGACCTCTGAGCCACTCGTAGAGGGTGTTCCCATGGAAGTGAGCCCCAGCTGAGAAGCTAGGACCTGGGACCCTGTGCTGCAGTGCTTGCACCTGGACAAACATCCCCTGGAGCCGCAGAATACATAAAACTATAAGGGACTAAAAGTAATTGCATGCATTCGCAATTGGGGCAAGTCATGAATAAGAAGGTACAAAAGACCAAAAACCCCACTGCTGTTTCTGAGGTGTCAGGAGCAAAAGCAGGGTACAGCACATTACCCCTGCACGCAGCCCCTCCAAGGGGCTGGGCAGAGCACCTAAGCCACCCCTACGGCAGGACCTCTGGACCCGCCCCTTCCCTCACCCCATTTAAGGGACCAGCTGCCACCACTCAAGGAAGGCGCAAGGGAGCATGCTACTTGTTTTCACCAATAAAACCTTGCCTAAATTTCTCATCTGGCCCCTTATCAATTTCTATTGGTAAAGGAGTCCAAGAACCCTGGTCAGTAACAAAACCTGCCTCACCAACCTGCCTCCCTCTCGATCCCGCATTACGGATCACACTCCCAATCACCACCACCGCCACCACCCCAGCCCCTGGAAGACTGGGGTTTATGTTTGAATAAATAACCTCAGAGTTCCTGGTATTCAACAAATACTGGCCGACTTACGAATGCACGCAGACGTCCTGGGAACCTCTGGCGGGCCCAGACATATCTTACTGAGATGACACCCCAGCACCTAGCGCTTGGCATACAGTGGGCACTCGGTAAGTGTGTGTCTAATTGACAGCTAATGGACCCCAAGTTCAAGGAACATGCACAACAAAGACGCGACTGACCTGGCGAAAAGCCCCACTGGAGGGCGGAGGCCCAGCTCTCCGCAGTGGCAAGAAGAGACAGCCCCGCCCCCGGGCCCCCACACCTCCCTCCCGGCCGGCGGATCGCGCCTGCGCTTCCTGCCCTGGATACCTGGGGGCCCAGGGCTTCCCCTCGCGTTGCGCCCGCAGCCCAGTCCTGGCGGCAGCCAGCCGGCTCCGTGCCTCTCTAGGAAGGCGGCCGCTCGTCTCTCTGGTGCGCCAGGCCGATCCCCACCGCCTCCGACCGCCAACCCTGCCCTTACTCAGCGCGCGACCCCAGCCTGACCCTCATTCATATAATCATTTAAATTAAAAACCTGAAGATTGTCATTCTAAGTGAAGTTAGGCCCGAAAGAGAAAGAAAAATATCATATGATACCACTTATATGTGAAATCTAAAAAAAAAGCAAATGAACTTTACAAACAGAAACAGACTCACATAGAAAACAAACCTATGGTTACCAGGGGAGTAAGGGGTTGGGAAGGGATAAATTGGAAATTGAGATTTGCAGATACTAACTACTATATATAAAAGATAAACAACAAGTTTATACTGTATGGCACTGAAACATGCTGTACACCAGAAATTGACACAACATTGTAAACTGATTATAATTCAATTTAAAAAAATCGACTAGATAAAACTGAATTTGTCTTTAAGATCTTCATACGCTGCGGGAGGCGAGGATGAATAAACATTACAACACAGCAAGCAGCACAAATTAATTTTGAAAATTTAAATATACAGATTATATATGCACAATAAAAACTCAAGTTGCACATTTGAATACAGACTATGAAATGAAAAGTGTCCCACTCTCCAGAGTTAACCATTGTTAATATTTTATGTGTATCTTCCCAGGACACTACCAGCCACATAATAATATTCAATGAACATATGTTTAGTATGTATTTTAAACCACCTCTGGTATCACAATATAATTGGGGGGGGGCCGCAATTAGATGTATTTATTTTAATGGAGGTACTAGGGATTGAACCCAGGACCTCACGCATGCTAAGCATGCACTCTACCACTGAACTATGCCCTCCCCACCTCACAATATAATTTTGCACCTTATCTTTTTCAGTTAAGATAGTTTGGAGATCTTTCCGTATCAGTTTATTTTTTAACAGTTAGTATTCCATTGCATAGGTTAATTTACTTAACTATCCCCACTATTTTTCTTTATAAGTAATGTTGTAGAAAACACCACTGAATACCTTTACATGCCTTTATGGGTATATTTTTTGGGTAACCACTACACATTGGAATCAATTTGTCAAAGGGCATATGCATTTAAATTTTGGTATACAGCTCTCCTACTCAATTCTGAAGGGCACTGCTGTTTAAGAGTAAAAGGAGAGTACACCATAAATTGACACATTGTAACTCACTGTACTTCAATTAAAAAAAAAAAGAGTAAAAGGAGAATCTAATAGAAAAATTCGGCAAAGGTGAACATGGGAGTTCAAAATCAGAACTAATGCTTAATCAAAATAAACATGTTAATTAACAACCAATTAACATGTGAAAAGATTTTCAATTTTGACAGCAAAAATATTCTTTAAAAATTCTTTAAAAAAGAGACCCAAACAAATATGGCTCACCAGTAGAAGATATTGTTGCAATATAGTTCAGCCTTCCTGGGTTTCTGCCTTCTGAATAGATTTTTGCCTTTTAGGGTGTCTAAGATGTCTTACACTGCAAGCAAACTCCCAATCGAGATCTGTTATAACAACTGCCCTTTGTTCAGCGTTCCTATAATTTTCAAGAATAAGGAAAGTGTGTTATTTAAATATATCTCTATTCAACATTTATGCCCAGGTGGTTATGGGTCTGCCCCCAGGGTACAGATGAGAACACCATTTCCTTTGGAATTGTAAAGAGTTAGGTTAAGGTGTCAATAAACTTAGAATGCTTGTAATACCTGTACTATGGAATCATGATGAAAAGAGAAAGCCAAGATAAATTTTCCCACTATTTAAGGGTATATAATTCTTCATACTTTGAATCTTTTACTCATCATTGCTTTTTAATGAGAATAATAAAGATGTTCTTTCCTTAAACTGAACAGAATCAAATAGATTTTAAACTATGACATGGAGCTAATTGTTTAGGTACTGACTTCAGCACACCCCTCAAAACTCAGAAAAATCTGTTATCAACTTAATTTTACTCATAAAGGCAAAAAAAAGATACATACCTTTATGGCTTCCTAAGCAATGGAATATGACTGACTTTCCACAAAATCCCTTAATTTCTCAAAAAATTAGTTGCTTCTCCTGCAGATTTGGTCCTCCTCCAGAAAATGGTATTAACTGTTGCTTCTGGTCAGCTTGCACCCAGTCAGATCAGAATGGGAAGTGGGTCAAAGACTCCTAAGTGCCTGTTTCGGCCTTCATTCTCCCCTTTACTCTTAGTGACAGAAGCCTGAGTTTCAGCTGGGCACTCTGCAACCCAGACTAAGACCCACTTTCCAGTTCCCTTTTCCTAAGTTTTGGCCTATGATATATGTGCTGAAATGATTTATGGGACGGCTGCTCAAAGGGAGCTGACTGACTGAGAGGAGTTTATTTTGGTCCTTCTGCCTTTTGTCCACATTTTGATGTGACGGCTGGAGCTTCAGCAGCCATGGAGGATCATATGATGACCTTAAGGACTGATGGAATGCCCTAGCATGGTGGAGCAGAAAGTCAGAGGCTGGGGTCCCTGGTAATATCATGGAACCATCTTACCAGTTCCAGACTGCTTGTCTCTGGCCTTCTCTATCTGACAGAAGACTTTTAAGTCATTCTCACTTTTGTTTGTTTGTTTTTAAACTATATGCAGCTGAACCAAAACCTTAGCAAAACATGAGGACTCACGAGTCTTCTCATGATAGACTGAGAAGTCTTTTCCAGACAGCAGTACTCCAAGCAGTTACTACCAATCAGCAAGTAATGTTTATCACCCTGGTGATGTATTCAGAAGTAGGCTCACCTAAGCTTAATAATCTTCATCATTCTCATGACATTTTGGCATTCAGTGTGAAGATCATTATTTCCTCCAAGCTAACTTTATTACTCGACTTTCAAAATTCCAAAATAAGCAGCATTTTAAAATTACATCATCAGTATTAAAGGAAGAAAGTCCAATCTCTTGCCCCAGGCATTTACTGAATAGTATCTATGCAGCAGCCACTATACTGACACTGGAATTATCAAGTAAGGCAGTCACTGCTTGGATTAATTCAGCCCAGTTCATTCAAATGACTTATGAAATCTCTTCTATAGTCTAAAGAAAATCTTAATTTCTAACTTGAATCAATGAGGTATTATGGCAGGGATAGGGCTGGGAAATGGTAAAGTTAGATTATCTTTGCTTTCCAAAATGCTTCTACTGATTGGGGATGGAAAAGGTGGGGATAATGGTGGGGGTGGGGGGTGGTTAGTAAAGCCAGTGGGGGAGAATGCTCATCATTTACCTGTACTTTAAGACATCTCTGAGTGTGATGTATTTCCAAACATCATTAGTTTTGCTGTATAGGAGTCTGTAGCAAATGTAAAATTATCAACCTGCCCTTCTGATTAAGCCTGTAAATCTGTGGACACTTGATTTGCCGCTGACTAAAAATCCCTCACTCAATCATGTGGCTCTCTACGACTTGGAGATGCGTGACTATGCATTTACCATGTTAAAGGCTCTGAGAAGTCCTGCAGTAAAGACTGTTGTTTACCTTTGACTCCACAGTCTCCATCTGGGGTCAAATTATTGTGGTCCAAAGCTGACTAAAAGGAAAACAAAGGAGACAGAATGGAGATAGCCTCCAACTTGGCCCCAAGAATCCTCTGCCAGAGCTGGCTACCGTGACTTTTCCTGAAGTTCTGCTTGCTTGCAAATGTACTGTCTCTGATATTTCATAAGGACAGGACACCTCATGAAGCCAGTTTGTCTTTGTGGTGATACCTCTGATGTTGAAAAAGACCTGACCTCTGCCTGAAGGCTTCTCCACACTCATTACATTCGTAGGGTTTTTCCTCATTGTGGATTCTCACATGCTGAGCAAGGTGTGAGTTTAGTCGGAAGGCTTTCTGGCATATAGTACACTTGAAAGGTTTTTCTCCAGTGTGAATCCTGTGGTGCCGAATAAGGTCTGAGGTCAGACTGAAGGCTTTCCCACACTCATTACACTGATGGCTTTTGGAGTGGCTGTGGATTCTCTGATGGTGGGTGAGGAGAAGGGCCTGACTAAAAGTCTTTCCACACTCTTTGCACTCAGAGGGCTCCTCCTGACTGTGGATTCTCTGGTGTCGATTAAGGTGAGAGCTGCGCCGAAAGTTCTTTCCACAGTGGATGCACAGATAAGGTTTCTCTCCAGTGTGGATTCTGAGATGTTCCAAAAGGCCTGCATTCTGGCTAAAGACTTTTCCACACTCCTTGCACTGATAAGGCTTCTCACCAAGATGGATTTTCTGATGTCTAATAAGGTGTGAACTTCTCTGAAAGGCTTTCCCACACTCGTGACACTGATGACCTTTCTCTCTGGAGCGGACTTTCTGATGTCCAGTAAGACTAGAACTCTGACACACCTCAGATGCACAGAGCTTTTCTCCTGTGTGCGAACCTTCATGCTTAATCAGATCTGAGTGCTGGATGAACCCCTCCCCACATTCTGAGCACTTATAGTCAGTCTTCTCTTTGGGCTGGGCTAGCTGCCTATCCAAGTTAGAGTCCCTGTAATGAGCCTCTATGGGTTCAGATATTTTCTCAGATGATTCCACTCTTCCACGGGAGTCTGTCTCTACAACCAGCTTCTCATTCTCAATCCTGGTCTCCTCACCTGGAACATTAAATACACACCACCAATTACTTGCTTTTTGGTGCTCAGGGAAAGAAATCTGCAATTAGGAGGAAAAAATTTGAATTAAGCCACGTGTGCAAAGTGGAAATGTCATGGATTCTTGTATTTGCATAGAACATATGTGGAACGATACATAAGAAGTTGTTAATAATGGCTGTCTTCAGGAGATTGTGGTGGAAGATGACTTATCTTAAATGGTTTGAAGTTTATCATGTGATACACTCATATATATACACACATACATACACATACACAGAAGTCAGCAAGCAAGCAAACTGTCATCAGGAGCATGGCTGTATGTTATAATGGCCTGTCACATGGAAAATAAAAAAGCTATGCCAGTTGAGAAAGGGACAGCACTAGAAATGAAAAAATGAATTGGCAATAACATGTAGACATGGTGCCAATTTTATCATTGATTAGCTATATAATCTTCAGTAATTTAAATCCTCTGGGCTTAGTGTCCTCACCAAGAAATCAAAAACATTGGACCCCAAGACCTTGAGGGTAACATGAAGTCCACAAAAATGTCTTCGCCTTTCCAGATCTCCTTGGACACAGTAACTGCTTTCCTGTGTGGTTCAATGAAGCTGTTACATCTCAGTGCTGTAGTACATTGCTCTAATGCCTGGCACATAAGAAACAGTAAACAATGTTTGCTGAATAAAACCTTAGCTCAGACACACAGGCAGAAGAGGGCGGGGGAACAGCAGATTTTAAGGCCAAGAGCACGAATGGGGATGCAAAGTCAGAACGAGAGAGTAAGAGGGGAGGTGGATGGAGAAAACAGAAGAGTGAGAGCCTAAGCAGTACTAACAACAAATGAGGGTTACACAGCATGAGCAAGATAAAGGCAGCAGATCATTCACAGAGTGAGAGTAGATGAATCCCAGCGTGAAAGGGAAAGTGAAGGGACTGGTAAGGAGACATCAGAGAAAGTAAAGTCACCAGTGGGGGCGGAAAGGTTAAACAAGGTAAACAATATACTGTGTGTAAAGGCCCTTTGCGCGAGAAGGAAGTAGCCTACATGGGGGAGGGAGGGAGAGTTAAGGGAAGAGAACAGGAGAGGTTCTTTTCCAAGGATGACATAACAATGTATAATAAGGGGAGGCAGGGGGCTCTGAAACCAAAAAACAACCTGAACTTTGAATATAAAATAACACTTGCAACAGACCTAGAGGGTAAGGAACAGTTTCAAGAATCTACTACTGCTAAATTTACTTTTCATATTTAAAATATACATCCATCATGGATTACAGGGCATAAATTCATTTCTGCATGGCTGTTTAGAAATGGTCGGCCTCTCTCTTTCAGCTACTCTATATAGAAAGCTTCCAGAAGAAGGGGAGATTTGAAGCAGACTCAGAAACCGAGAAGGGGAAGTAGGTAGTACATAAAAGAAGGCTTTAAAATGAAGATCAGCCATTCATCAAATAGACACTGAGGGTCTACTCTAGGCCAGGGACGGGAGCAGACTCAGGAAACAAAACAAAGCCCCTACCCTCTTGGGCTAGCAGGAGAAAAAGAGAAGTAAACCAGCCACTCTAATGTCATATGATCAGTTCTGTGGTGAGAGGAAACCTGGAGCTCTAGCAGCAGAGGTGGGGACACGGATCCAGACCTGGGGGACTTAGGGAAGGACAGAGAAAATGGTATCCAAACTCAGTCCTGATGGAAGAGTAGGAATTGGTCAGGGGGAGTGAGGAGAAAGTATTCCAGCCAGAAGAGGAGCAGATGGGAAATGGAATGCAGCTCAGCATGAGGGGAACACACAGTGTGAGCAGGTGGGACAAAGGGCAATGAACTGTCCCATATTGTCTGGGAATGAGGGGTTCCCGAGCACATGGAACAGTCGGAGCTAAAAGTCTCAAGCACACTGAAGCAAGCTGGTGATGTCAGGGCATATGAGGCTGCAAAGTCCACAAATGCCAGAACACGCCATATGAGGCCTTTGTTAATGGCCACTAGGAGTCACTGAAGGTGGTGGGTTATTTCTTATTTTTATTTTTTACTTTTTATTATGGACTTTTTCAAATGTCGAAAAAAAGTTGAAAGAATAACATTACTCAGCTCACTGAAGGGCTTTAAGAAGGGGAGTAACATTAATAAATTTGTGTTTAAATGATGAGAATGAACAGGAGGTAATTTAACTTCAATGGAAGCAGCAGGATGACTGACAGTAAAACAAAAAAGAGAAGCAGGGCTTATATCAGAAAGAGAAGAAAAATGCAAGGGACAGAAATTAGATCTCAGTGTCAGAGAAAATATAGTTGAGGGGGGAGCATACACAAGGTCCTGGGTTCAATCCCCAGTACCTCCTCTAAAAATAAATAAGTAAACCTAACTACCTTCACCCCCAAAATTTTTTAAAAATTGAAAAAAAAAAAAAGAAAATATATATTTGAGCAAAAAAGAATCCAGGCAACATTTAGAAATAAAAGACAGTAGTCATTTATAATAACTTGAAGATGGTAAGAAAAAATGAGTAACGAATCATGTGGCTGAATTCTTTGTCTTAGGTGAGAAACTAGCACTCCTTTTTTAACTCCTCCCCCACAGTAAGGGGGAGAAGAGGAAGGTGAACATCCACACAGGAGGAGGATTCGGTTTTAACTGAACAACAACAACAAAAACCAAAACCAAACCAAAGATTAGGGTATAAAGGAAATGTCTTCAGTGATGGAAACTTTTGTAATCTTGATTGTGGTGATGATTAGACAACTGTAATTACTCCATGTTTGTGAAAACTCACTTACAAAGAGTGATTTTACTGCGTGAAAATTATACCTCAACAAACCTGGCTCAAAACAAAAACAAAAAGCAAAATGCCAAAGGCACTGAGCAGGGCCTCAGGAGGGCACTATGAAGCCCGGCACATCTCACAGGCACGAAGATGCAGTCTACTTCTTACCCTCCTCTCTGTCAGGCTTTGGACCTTCACCCTCAGGTTGGACCTGCTGCTCCCACGCTGCTCTCAGAGGGGCTGTCTCCTCCACAAGTAGTTTCTGTTTCTTTGTCTGGTTTGAGTCCTAGGGACAATTAGGTACATGAGGGTTTAGAAGGAAACTGCTGTTCAGAAAAACAATGTTAGAAAAGAGAGTGAAGAGAAACCACACAGGAGGAGAGAAAAGAGGCTGGAGCACCTGGGGCACACTGCGTTCCCTCCCTCCCAGTAGGTAAGACTGCGGGGAGACCTGCAGCAGGAAACAGCCAGACTGAAAAGAAACTGAACCAGAGCTCAGCAGTGGGAGAACTGCTGGCCACCCCTCTGGCCAGAGGTCTCAATTCCTGCTTTCCTGCAAAAGAGCACATCTGACCCTTACCACCTGTTGTCCTGTTCCTCCCAGCTCCGGCTGCAAATCCTCCAGGACAACCACCACGTCTTCCCCGCTCTCTGGGTGACGCTCCCGCACCCGGACCTGGAGCTCCTCAGGCAGGATGGTCAGGAACTGCTCCAGCACCAGCAGCTCCAGGATCTGCTCCTTGGTGTGGGTCTCGGGCTGCAGCCACTGTCGGCAAAGTTCCCGGAGCCGGCTCAGTGCTTCTCGAGGTCCTGCAGTCTCTTCATAGCGCAGCTGCCTGAACTGTGTGCACAACGGCTCCGGTCTGAGGCCTGTGCCGTCTCCTTGCGGCTTGACTCCCTGTTCCTGAGTAGAGCCATGATCCTCCTTCACCACCCGAAGCCCCTCCTTCTTCAGGTTTAGAGGAGCTGGGGAATGAGCGCTCATCAGTGCTGTTGCCATCCCAGCTTCAGGCTGCTCTCTCTATCCTGGAGAACTTTCTTTTGACTGCCTCCTCAGGGATACCCCTGAAAAGGTAGTAACAAGAATTACAGAAACCATAATAATAATAGTAACAAGAATAAAAACAATAGCAACACCCCTCTGTTGAGTTTATACATTTCCAATAATTACTATCCATTTTTTTCACTCCAAAGCAACTGTACAAAATGAGAAGACTGTTTTACAGAAGATGGCCAGTTAACATAGCAGAAATAACAGATCTGAAAAAAAACACCATTTTGTAGCCTTTGATGAAATCACTGATTCAATCAAAGACCACAAATGGGTGAAACCATTAGGGGAAAGGAGTAGGGGGAAAGAGGATAATCTCATAGTTTCCAAGAATCACCACACTGATTGCTTATGAATTACCAAGGGGAAAATGGAGATATCGGGCAGTCACAGGCTTAATCAAATGAAACATAGCAACACCAACAGTAAGACAGCTGGCCTTGTGTCTTATCACTTATGAAGGATTTTTATTAAAAATGTTTAACATGAATCTAATAATGAGGAAACTTTCTGATAAATCCAGAATGTCCAGAATGTCTAGAATGCAGCTTATCTACAACAGGCATGCACTCTTCAAATCAATTACATGAAAAATAAAAAGAGACTGTGTGGAAGATATTTTTCTAGATTAAAGACACACAGCAAAATGCAATATGTGAAACTTGCTCTTGAGTTTAAAAAAAGATACAAATATGTTTTCAAGAATTCAGAAATCTGAATACGAAAAAATATATAGACAAACTATGGCCCAGCAGACCAAACAGAGCCCAAAGCCCGTTTTTGAATATAAAGCTTTACTGGAATACAGATACACCCACTTGTTTAGATATTGTTTATATCTGCTTTCACAATACATTGGCAGGACCGAGTACAGCTGACCCTTGAACAACGAGGCGCTGATCTCTGTGTAGTTGAAAATCTGAAAACTACTATCTCTGCCTCCAAAACAAAGGAACTGATAAATGAGCAAGGGTAGGAAGCTGAAACAGCTTGGATAGAATCAGGACTCCAACTAGTTCTTTTGATTCCACATATTATGCTCTCTAATCAAACATAAACTTTTAGTTAACACTTAATTAAAGATCTGTAAAATGAAAATATAAGTACTATGTTTTAACTGAAAAAAATCCCATGTAAGCGGACGCATGTGGTTCAAACTCTCGTTGTGCAACGGCCAACTGTAGTCACCACAGAAATAATATCATCTGCCAAGCGGAAAACATTCACTCTCGGGCCCTCTACAGAAAAAGTGTATAGATCCTGAGTTTTTTTTCTCAGGTGGGATACAGTTCTGTGGTCACATAAGAGAATATCCTTATTCTCACGAGATGGTGCTAACACTTATTTTCAAATGTTTCAGAGGGAAAAAAAGTGTGTGTGCGTGCATATGTGGAGAGAGAGAAAGAACACAAATGTAGCAGGATGTTCACAACTGCTGCTATGAGGGGTGTACAGTATTAATTATCCTATTTTTTCAACTTTCCTATAGATTTGAAAGTTCTCAAAATGTTGAGAAAGATACGAAATAAATAAAATTGCTTATATATTCATTAATTAAAGCCAATATCAGAATTAACTAAAAGAATGTAAGGATATGCATAGCTCATCTCATTTATTGTCTACCCTGTGCTGACTCTTAGTTGCTGGAGATGCAGAGATAAAAGAACTCCCTGGCCTCCAGAGCTCTCTGCTCCTCAAGAAATCTCAAGTGGATAAGCAATTACATACAGTTCAGTGTATTAGGTGTCATAAGGAGGCAGATACAGCATGCTTAGCAGAGCTCAGTGGTAAAATACCTAATTCCCAGTAGCAGGTCAGAAAAAGCTTCCTGGAAGTGAGTCCTTTTGATTCTTAAAAGACAAGTGAAAGTGAGGCAAGAAAATAGGGAAAGGGTTTTTCAGACAGAGAAAAGTCTGAGCATAGAGCTACTGGGAAGCCTAGAACTACCCTTCTGAGCAGTAGTCAGTTATGCCTAGGAAAAGGCTAAGTGGGGCTGGAACCCTGGGAAACACCTACATGTAAGGAAGAGAAGGGAGAAGGAACACCTGGAGAGGTAGGAGAACAAAGACAGTATACCCAGAAGACTGAGGGCATCTGTTTCTGGGAGTGTGGAGTGGTGGTGAAAGCCTGGGCCTCAGACAGGCCTGGGTTCTAATCCAGCCCCGCCACTTACAGTGTGACCTGGGACAAGGTACTTATCTTCTTAGAGCTTCAGTTTACTCATTTGTAAAATGAAGACAATATCAAATTCACAAAGATGTTTTGAGGTAAATGAGATGATCATTGTAAAGAATAGTAAATAATGGACTTATAATTGGAATTATGAAGAGGCAGTGTTCAAGAGAGGGAAATGTTATAGAAAGTTGGGTTAACCTAAGACCTGACATATACACTTAATTAAAAAACACAGAGGTCACAGTGACAATTCTGTTTATGGGATAGGGAGAACAGTCAGCCAGTCATGTGAAAATGGGAAAATGGAAAGAGTAAGCAAAAATTACTCTTTCAAAAAATAAGATATTCAAAGGAAGGAGAGAAATAGGACATAAGCTAGGAGGGGGTAATGTAGAAGACAGGTATGTTTGTACCTTCAGTTACTATCTTTATGCCAGTGATTTCCTTAATTTTCAGCCCAGGTATCTCAAGAGTGTGAGATCTGTATTTCCTTCTGGCTAGCTATCTGGTACCTGGATACCTCACAAAAGCCTCTCAAACCCTGTCAAAGTAAACTTGGAGAATTCCACCATCATCCTTTGAAATACGCCCTTGAAAACATGAGGATTTAGCATTCTTGATTTTGCCTACTCCTGAGAGACTCTAAAGATGAGTGAAATAGCATCTGTCAACTGCTGACACACACTTTTGAATCAATATGCATGAGGCTCACTCAATTAGTGGCTGTGCCTGGCTAGGTTTCAACAGCTTGCTGTTACATATTATGGATGTGCATATAGTATCACTCCCAGTTGATACTTATTTTTCTTTGTCAAAAATGGACTAAAAATTTAAAAAGCCAATCCTGCAACTTTAATTCTCCAACTCTCTTCTCATTAGTGCCCATACACACTTCATGTCTCAGTGTAATAGGGAAGAACAAAACTGACTCCGTATTAGATCTGTTCCTTTAGCTCTAACCCTGTGCTCTGTTTCCTGTGCTTAGTCATGCTCCTTCCACACCTTTTGTAAAAGAATGTTGCCTATAACCCGAAATATATAGGATAACCCATTCTCAAGGCTCTGACCGTCAAGGATATAACACTTTCCCATTCATATAAAGATAAAAAGTTGCAGAATAGAAAATAACATTTGTCTTGTTGGAGGTTTATAGGGACACCTTGACCTGACCTATCTGTACAGCTGCAAGAACAAAGGATTCCGATATCAAGAAGTCTGTAACAACCAACCACAACCCCTCCCCTTTTTAGTACAAAAAGAGCCTAACCTCTGGCTTGGGGAAGATGGTTCTCCAGGACATTAGTCTGCTATATTCTCGGTCTCCTGGTTTTCCGAATAAAGTTATTCCTTGCCCCAACATCTTGTCTCTAGATTTATTGGCCTTTTGTGTAGTGAGCAGAACGAGTTTGTATTCAGTAACATCAACACAGTAAAATAAATCAGCACAACTATTCAATGTGTTTTACTTGCATTAATGCATTTAATCCTCACCTATCCTAACCTCAATGAAGTACATACTATTATTAACCTCACTGTACAGAGAAGGAAACTGAGATAGAAAGTGTTAAATAACTTGCACAAGATCCCCAAAATTGAACCTTAGATCTTTCCTCCAATATTTCTGGCAACCACAGGCCAAGAACCTTGGATTTATCTTTGTTTTCTCTCCTACTTTCATACTCCACATCTGATCCAACAGCAAATCCTGCCAGCTCTACTTTCAAAACAGTTCATTAGTCTGTTACTAGCCACTTCTACTATAATACTAGACCAAGATATTCTTATCTCCTACCTGAATCACTTGCAAGAGCCTCCCAACTTAAGTTTCCCTGATTCCACTCCTACCTCCCTACAGTCTTCTCATCATGCCTTTCCAGCTATAGATGCTTTAAAACATAAGTCAGATGTTTTTCGTCTGCTCAAAATTTTTCGAAAACTCTTTTCACACCAACATATAATCAAATTCCTCACACAATACAATGCCCAATTTTCCCACAAGCCTCCTCCCACACCCACTACCCAATGTCTCTGAGATCATCCTCTACACCTTCACCAAGTTCACGTGCTCCGACCACTCCGGTCTCCCAGCTATTCCTCGAATATGTCAGGCAAGCTCCCGCTTTAGGGCCTCTGTTGCTGTTCCCTCTGCCTAGAAATCTCGTGCCCTCCCAAGGCCACATAGGTCTTTTCACCTCCCTCAGGTTTCTGCTCAAATGTTACCTTCTAAGGCTTACCTTTAATACGTATTTAAAACTAAGCTCAATAGATGAAAAATAAGCAGCAAAAGGTTGCGCCCCGGTAACTACACCCACCACTTCATTCCTCTTCCAGGCCCCAGTATGAACACCTCCCGCTCCCGCCCCCGTCCACACGGCCCCTTCTCCGCACTCTCACCTCCAGGGAATCAGCTGCTCCCCGCCCACTGGCCGCAGTTCCTCCCCAACCTGGAGCACAGTCATCACTCACCTCACCAGGCGACCGGTAAGAAAAGTCTAACGCTCCTCAAGCGTCCTCTTCGCTCTTTGCGGAGCGCCTGATCTCGCGCCGCGGCGCACTTCAGCATCCGCTCTAGGAATGCCGGAGGACCGCAGCTCGCTGGCCTCCTGCTCCCGCTTGCGATAGGAGACCAAGTTCCAGCCCATTGGCTGAACGTTTTCTGAGTCCCACGGCTGGGAGGGGCGTCCACGTGTGAGCTTGGGTTGGTGTTTGAGGTTTTGTTTGTTTGTTTCACTTTTATGCCGAAATCCGTTTTATTTATGTAGAAACAGGCCAGCTCAGTTTAGTGTTGTCACAAACAACTGGCATTCCCACTTTGCTCACTCACATAATTAAAATACAGACACATATTTTACCATTTCTCTCCAATTTAAAAAGGTCATTAAATACAGTGGCAAAAATAAATGTCAAAGTATTTTGAAGATTAACTGAACAATGAACATATATTTGTATTAAAAGTTTTAAGGTAATAAAAAAATTGTCTATTACAATACTCTGCAATCGAAGATAGGGTTGGGTAGGGGTGCGGGGCATCAGATAGCACCACCAAAATAAATTGTGCTGAAGAAAACAGAAATATTCCCTTTCTGATTCACCTCAAAACAAATAGAAATATTCCCTCTCTTATCCACCTCATCACAAACTACTCCCCCTTTCAAACTCTTTACCCTGGCTGGCATCTTAAGATTATTGATTGCATTGGATATCCCATGAAAATCAAAACCCTTTATGTTGCTTACTCCCTAAGCTGCTGATGGCTATGGGCAAGAAGCCTTCCCTTGTGCTATAGAACTTAAAACAAAAACAAAAACAAAAACACACCACTATATACCCATTAGGACCCCTTATGCCAGTGGAGGAGATTTATATTTTGAAAAACATTATTTTAGATAATTCCACAGTCATAAAATGAGGCAGTTAATGATGTTGTATAAAGTTTATCAATTGTAAATTAATCAGCAGCAGCCTCACTAGTTTGCTTTCTTGGGCTGTTTCTCAGCATTGAGTAAAACTCAGCATAACTCTGGTGGTTAAGACCGCCTGTTTGATCTGTTCAACTTCCTCCTGGAGCAGAGTTTAATACTAAAATGATTCTGATGGTTTCTTGAACCTAAAGATGACACAATTTTTTGTTGTGCTAGGTTTTTTCTATTCTACAACCCATAACCACATACTCTAAGTGAAAATGCTTAAAAAAAGAAAAAGTTGTTTTAACTCCTTTTTTTGGCTCCCTGAGACCAAAGTGACCACAAATTCCAACCCTCAAAATCTGTTTTAAGGCAGATTTACCGGCCAGGTTCCTCTCTAACAGGAGCATTAAACAGCAAGCTAAGGAAAAGGACAGCACAAAACACTGTCACCAGAACTCTACTGAGGGCATTACACTTACTATTTGTTGCATTGTGTGTATTTTGTCTTTTTGAACAAGAAGCCCACCAATCTTACCTTGGTCTACTTAGAAGCTATAGTTTCTCAGCTGTATCTTTTCCCCAGGTACAAAAGACAAAGGTATTTAAGTGTATGGCTAGCGTTAGTGCCTCTTTTGCAGACTCAAAGGGCAATTATGATCAAATGTTTCCCCAAAAAGCAATTCAAAAGCCAAATAAGAGGAGAAAATATCCTCAAGATATGTAATAAGGAACTAATTTATTTATTATTTGATGAGTTCTTATGATCGATAAGAAAATGACCAACAACCCAGTAGGAAAATGGACAAAGGTTATAATGTGGGTATTTCACACACACATACACACACACACACACAAGGTACAAAAGACTCACACATATATGTATACATATGTACATATATATGAAAGTATGCTCAACCTTACTCTTATTTACAGAAAATAAAATAAAATGAAATGCCATTTTCATATCAGATTGGCAAAGATCAAAAGGTTTAGAAACACAATACTGGTAGGTGAGTGTGTAAACTGGTGCACGTCATTTGGAAGGCAATGTTGCAATATCTATTAAAATTTAAAAGCACATAGAGCTGAATATGACATTCTTAGACTTTCTCTGACCACTCTATCAAAAATTACATTACTATCTCTAGCTTGTTTTCTTCATAGCATACTATAATTTATATTTGTCTGTTAGCTATTTAAAGTCTATCTCTCCCAGTACAGTGTAAAAATCTATGATGGCAGAGATCAAGTCTAACTTATTCTTTGGTTTATCCCTAATACCTGCCATAGTGCCTAACACATAGAAAGCATCTAATAAATACCTTCCCTTTGATCCAATAATTTCACTTCTACACGGCCATTTTTAGATGACCCAAAGGATTATATTTGATCCAATAATTTTACTTCTAAATGAGTGTTCTACAGATAATACACTCAGACATCTGCAAAGATTTTCACTACAGTATTTATTGTGTAATTGCAAAAATGGAAAACATCTTAAACATCTTAAAATATAAAATATGTTCTTCCATATGATAGAATATTATAAAGTCACTAAAAAGAATGAGATAGATTTATATGCATTGATATAAAGCATCTCCCAAGATATATTGTTTAGTAAAAAGATGTAGATCCATCTGTGTAGTCTGGTATGGTTTGTTTCTAAAAATGGAAATATACACATGTAATAAGGTGGCTTTCACTCAATGCTCTTTGGGGAAAATCTCAAGCTAGTGTGGTCCAGTTCAACCAAATCACATACTGGGGAAAAAGTGCCCGTCTACATCTCTCTGCCCTGCCAGATTCTGGAACCCCTTCACTGTTAGCTCTATGGGCTTACCAGGGTCTTAAGCCTTGAAAAGGGGCTTAAACAAATTAGATGGTCTGATAGTACTGAAATCTCAGGATTTAGGCAGATGTCACTGGATGACAACAAAGACTTTATCATGGACCATGAGTGGAGCTCACTGTCTCCTCCAGCACTGGTGTTAGCCAGTTTTTCAACACTAACTCTCTTGTCCACGTGGTCCCTCCTGAGCTTATCTCCTTTTCATGAGCTCTATCAACTGCCTCCTCCTTGATAACTTCTCATTTTTTTCTCTCTCCTCTTGTAGATCCAGGGGTAGGCCATTCTATTTCCCTGGCAACAACACCTTTTCTAAGGGGAAACATGTGACCTAAGCGAATCCAAATTGGGCTGAGTCTCAGCATTTTGTTTACAATATCAAGACAAAAATGCTCTTTCCCTCTTCATAGGTTTACTAGGAAATATAGAACCAAACTCAGGAGCTTTGGCAGCCTTTTTATTATTTAACGGAAACCTGCCTAGAAAGCAAAATGATCCACAGAGAAGACAAAATCTTACTAAAACCATGCAGGGAACCTGTCCTCCTGCTGGACTTCTCAGTTACATGAGCCAGTAAATCTCCTCTAATTTTAAACTCAGTCTGTTAAATGAAAACCAGAAGTATGCACTCAATGGATACACTCAATACTTTGCTCTTTCTGAGGTTCTTCTGGTTCTCCCTAGGGAAATGAATGGCTCCATGAGGCAATGAAGCCCTCAAAGAGAGAAAAGTCAGAGCAACAGAGGGAGAAAAAAAAGAAACTTCAGGTTCATAGCTCCAACCTTCTTGTGCAATATATATACACAAAACTTATGGGCAGATATATAAGATGCCAAAAAGAGATTTCTTTGGGTAGAAGGATCAGGGGACTGGAGTAAAAGACTCACATTTTACTGACTCTCCTCTTGTAGTATTTGAATATTTAAACCATGTTCACATATTACTTTTTAACTTAAAAATAACAAAAAAAATAAATTGCTGAAGAGATCTCAAAAAGCAGCTTTTTCTTGAGGAACTCACTGACATAGTAGGTATAGTAGCACCAGAAACTCTTTTAATTTTGGTCATATAAAATTGTTGTTAAAAGTCCTGCTACAGAATAAAAGTCCTTATTTGTCATCTTTCCCTTTTGTCTTTCGGTACACCATCTCTCGGAAACTGGCTAGAATCTTACTCTCTCTCTTCCGTCTCTCTTCTTGGTTAAAGGATGCAAGGGCTCTCTTCTCATCAGCACTGTAGATCTGGTTCTCTTTACGCAGTCGTACAGCCTCCATTCTGCGATGCCTGCTACCACTCATAACATAACCTGAGCATTCAAATGAAGCAATCTCTTCACTCGTCAGCCCAATTTCACCTCTTCGTGGGATACGCTTCCCAGCTTTTACATACTCAGCCATAGCTGCACCTTCACCTGGAAGCAGAGCATGGCCATAGTTCAAAGGTTTCCCATCTTGAGAGGTGTATATTACAGGTGCCTCAGGACCTATCAGATCCATGTTATCTGCAATTTTTGACCGCTCAATCCAGGTATCTTCTGGCAACTCCCCTTCCGAATCCTTATAGCTTGAGTCACTGGATTCTTGTTTAGTCTTTTTAGTCTTCTGTTTCTTGGGCTTTTTAGCTCTGTGTTCCTTTCTTTTCTCTTTCTTCTTGGCTTTTTTTGCTCTCTTTTTATCATCATCAGAGGTAGAATTAGTGTCGGAGTCTAAATTACTGTCAGGATTATCGGAATATTTCCTATGTTTTCTTTTGGACTTTTTCTTTCTTTTTTTCTTATTTTTTGAATGACTGGCCTTTTCCTTTTTCTCTTTTTCTTGGGAGCTGGCATTTGAACTGCTGCTCTTCTTAGTCTTTATCTCTTCATCCTCAACTGGGGTGTGTTCATCAGAATCTGGCTCAGGAAACTGGGGAGACAGCCCCCACACCTCAGGAGCTCCCAACTCCCCAATTCTTTCTCTCTCTTTCAGCCTCCTCTGTCGATAGATCTCCTCCTCCTTCTCATAGTCTTCCGTCCACTGCCGGTCGTCCGCATAGTGGTGGTGATAGTAACGGTGTCCGCCATAGTAAATGGAAGAAGAGGACGAGTAGGCGTAATTGCAGAGCCCGGAGTGCCGCTCTCGGGACCCAGAGCGGCTGAGGGGGTAAGGAGTGCCAACGCCCGACTCACCCCACGGAGGCCGGAGGCCCTCGCGGCCGCGGGAGTAAGAGTGACAACGGCCGCCCCATGGAGAGCGTCTAGCGTGAGCGGACGACGGGCTCCTCGACGAGCTGCGTCGCCGTTTCCGAGAGCCCGAGGTGTCCTCGGGATAGCGGGACCGGGACACTGGCGCCATTGCCCGCGCTTTCACAGAGGCGGTTTCTACAGAGACGCCGGCTGGCCTGAGAATCCCGCCCACCCGGTGCGCTAGCAACGGTCGGGCGCACGACTTCCGCTTCTGTCCGGTTGCCACGTGAAGACCCAATCAACATGTGGGCTGTGAGGCCCCTGCTTTAGCTGAGGCTGCGTGGAGGCCTCTTCTCCAGAGTGGAAGAAGCGGGTACAGTCCCGCCTGTTTTCAGGATTTACAGTCCCCAACCTGAGCCCTGTGGGAACACAGAGAAATTCGCATCAGTGAACCCCTCAACTGTTCAAACACTCCATTCTCTACCTGATTATCTGCCTTCAACCAGCTTGATGGTTACCTTTCTCTCCTCCCATACTCATTTTTACCCCTTTGTGAAGTTTCCCTACTTCTCACCTTCTCTTGTTTACCCCTTAAACAAGGAGTTTGTCCACCACCTTCATGGCAAAGCTACCTGTTAAGGACTACCAAATCCCACTTGGAAGCAAAAACCAGAATTTTTTTTTAAATCAAAATTTGAGTTCAGCCTAAACATCACATCAACAAAAGAGAGATCAAAAACCACATGATCATCTCAATAGATGTAGAAAAAAATTTTTCATAAAATTCAACATCCATACATGATAAAAACTCTTACCAAAGTGGGTAGAGAGAGAATATATTTCAACATAATAAAAGCTATTTATGACAAACCCACAGCGAACATAATATGCAATGGTGAAAAGCTGAAAGCCTTCCTGCTAAAATCTGGACAAGACAAGGATACCCACTCTCACCACTGCTATTCAACACAGTAATGGAAGTCCTAGCTACAGCAACCAGGCAAGAAAAAGAAATAAAAGGGATCCAAATTGGAAGGGAAGAGGTAAAATTGTCACTATATACAGATGGCATGACGCCATATATAGAAAACCCTAAAGACTCCATACAAAAAATGCTAGAGCTGATAAACAAATTCAGCAAGGTAGCAGGATACAAGACTGATACACAGAAATCTGTTGCATTTCTTTACACTAACAATAAAATATCAAAAAAGTAAAGGGAAAAAAATCCCTTTTAAAATCACAACAAAAAATAAAATAAAATACTTAGGAATATCACCACCTTGACCAAGGAGGTGAGACTTACAGGCTAAGAATTATAAAAAATTGATAAAGGATGTTAAAGCTGATTTAAAGAAATGGAAAGCTATCCTATGCTCTTGAATTGGAAGAATTAATATTGTTAAAACTGCCATACTACCTAAAGCAATCTATAGATTTAATGACAGCCCTATCCAATTACCCAGGACCCTTTCCACAGAACTAGAACAAATAATGCTAAAATTTATATGGAATCACAAAAGACCCAGAATTTCCAAAGCAATACTGAAGGAAAAGAATGAAGCTGGAAACATAACCCTCCCAGACTTCAGACAATACTACAAAGCTACATTAATCAAAACAGTGTGGTACTGACACAAAAACAGGCACATGGATCAATGGAACAGAATAGAGAGGCCAGAAATAAATGCACACACCTATGGTCAATTAATCTTTAGCAAAGAAGGCAAATATATACAACGGAGAAAAGACAGTATCTTTGGCAAGTGGTATTGGGAAAGCTGGAAAGCCACCTGTAAATCAATGAAATTAAAACACTCCTTCACACAACACACAGAAATAAACTCAAAATGGCTTAAAGACTTAAATATAAGACATGACACCATAAAACTCCTAGAAGAGAACATAGGCAAAACATTCTCTGACATAAATCACAGCAGTGTTTTCTTAAGTCAGTCTCCCAAGACAATAGAAATAAAAGCAAAAATAAAAAAATAGGACCTAATCAAACTTGTAAGCTTTTGCATAGCAAAGGAAATCATAAAAAAATGATAAGACAACCTACAGACTGGGAGAAAATGTTTGCAAATAAAATGACTGATAAGAGCTTAATTTCCAGAATATACAAACAGCTCATAAACTCAGTAACAAACAAAACAAACAACCCAATCAAAAAATGGGCAGAATAGCTAAACAGACATTTCTACAACGAAGACACACAGATGGCCAATAGGCACATGAAAAGATGTTCAATATCGTTGATTATCAGAGAAATGCAAATCAAAACTGCTATGAGGTATCACCTCACATGGTCAGAATGGCCATCACTAAAAAGTCCACAAATGATAACTGTTAGAGAGGGTGTGGAGGAATGCAACCCTTCTATACTGTTGGTGGGAATGTAAATTGGTGCAGCCACTATGGAAAACAGTATGAAGATTCCTTAAAAAGCTAAAAACAGAGTTAACATATGATCCAGTAATCCCAGTCCTGGGCATACATCTGGAGAAAACTCTAATCTGAAGTTACATGCACCCCAATATTCATAGCAGCACTACTGACGATAGCTGATACATAGATGAAACCTAAATGTCTATCAACAGATGATTAGATAAAGAAGGTGTGGTATATATGTACAATGGAATTCTACTCAGCCATAGATATGAGATAATGTCATTTGCAGCAACATGGGTGGACCTAGAGATTATCATGGTAACTGAAGTAATTTAGGCAGAGAAAGACAAATATCATATAATATCACTCCTATGTGGAATCTTTAAAAGTGACACAAATGAACTTATTTACAAAACAGAAATAGACAGACATAGAAAACAAACTTATGATTGTCAAAGGGGAAGGTGGGGGAAGGGATAATTTAGGAGTTTGGGATTAGTAGATACAAACTACTATATTTAAAATAGGTAAACAACAAGGTCCTGCTGTATGACACAGGGAAATATATTCAGTATCATATAATAACCTGTAATGAAAAAGAATACGAAAAAGAATATATATAGTATAACTGAATCTCTCTGCTGTACACTAGAAATTAAAATTGTTAATCAACTATACTAAAAAAAAAGGTACTTGAATTGCATTCTGCTGAACTGCAAAATGAGGGAGGCTTATTTAGGTAAAAACCACAGAGTTATATAAATTGTAAAGAATTAGGATTGGAGTTGGCAAGAAGTAAGGGTACTTGTTAAGCAAGAATTGGTTAGGGTTCAAAATAGACGCATAGTTACAAGGGGAGACCTCAAGACCAGAAAGTTGCGGCTAGCAGCTACCAGCAGGTATTATTTTGCGAATAGCTGGTGGTGCCCTTGGAGTTTGATACAGTTCGGAAAATTCAAGTTCCCAGTGATATAGGAACATGTCTGAAACCACATCCACAATGGCAACCCAGTTCTAATTTGGATGTCTGAACCACAGTTTCATATCTTGTCAGAACAAAGAAGACACGTCAAACATGACAGGGGTATATTCCTTCAAGCTTTCAAAAGAGACAGATTAGCACATACACAGCAAGTCAGCACGACCTTGATTCTGGGAAAGGACCCTCTTCTTCAAAGGAGTAACAGCACTAGCATATAGGAAGGGGGTCATTTATTCCTATCCTCAGTACATGCATTCTTTTTTTTTTTTTAATGGTTAAAGCAGATGTACATCGTATAAGTCAGAATGACCTCCCTGTATCTCAATAGGTAAACATTTCTTCCATCACCATCTACTATTACTATCCTCATTTATAGATTGGGAAAGTCAGGCACAGAAAGGTTAAGTAACTTACAAAAGTCACTCAGCTAGTAAGCCAGGAATACAAACCCAGGTAACTTGGCTTGAGAGTCTATAGATCTAACCACTATGCTAGACCATAAATGAGGGCTGGGAAGAAACAAGAAGAAAGAAAGCAGGAGATCGTGTGGTCCCTGATGCCACTAGATGTCCCTGATGTTCCTAGTGCCAGAACACTAGAGTGTTCTGGAAGTGGGGAGCCTGGGAAGCCTGGAAGCCTGAGAAGAAGCCATGGAAAATAGAAAGTGGTACCTGTTTGGGGGGAGGCGGGGAGAATCTCTAGTTATTTTTCCAGGAGCAACCTCAGTGGCTTTGTTGGCAGTCGGCTGCCCTACAATGTGTAAAGGATGAATGGAAGGTGGGGACTAGAGTAAAAAATAGGAGGGTTTTCTTTCAAGTAGTTTGGCCTTGAAGGGGAGGAAAGAGAGTGGCAGTGGAGTGGGGCAAGGACCAGGGGTAACCACTACTTTTTCCAAGCCAGTGCCCCGTGGTGCGTTCTGCTTTTTCGATGTTACTGAGAGAAAGGGAAGGTCCTCCTGCCTAGAGCTCTGAGGAAGCCCTGCTTTCTTTTGAATTTTAGTGGCCATTTTATGTCAGCTCTTCAGTCAAGTTTACATGAGAGCACGGTGAGGGCCATAACAGCATCCTTACAGGATTGAAAGGTTTCGTCTTATTTCTAATGATACAGAGTCTGTCATCCTTTCTTTCTCCTTCCTCTAACTGCTTCCCTTGAGTGGAGGTAAGGATGTGGTTGCCAATGGGTTAACTTGGGGACAACCACCGAGAGGTGCTTCCTAGAGAGCCCAGGAAGCGGCTTCGATCCCCACTGAGGCTTCCTGTGCCCCAGCCTCAATTTTTCTCCAGCATCTGGAGGGTGTTCTCTCCTCACCGGGACATCCTTTGAGGATACTTATTGTGGGATTCAGGGAGGGGTGCAGTGAAGGACGCTGCAAAGGCACAGACTGCAGGGGGCAATCTGTGAAGTTGCGCCCCAGGGGTGCCCTGGGCCCCTGGACACGCGAAAGGGGACCACTTGCAGTTTTACAGACTAACAGTGACTTCCCACCTTTCAAGAATTTTCCAAAGAAATACAGCTCCCAGCTAGAGCGAGGCCCGAGTACTGCCTTGATCCAGGATGGCCAGGGAATCGAAGGAAAGTACAGCCTTGGATGCCCAGTCTGCAGAGGACCAGACGGGGATCCTGATGGTGAAGGTGGAGAAGGAGGAAGCCTCCGCCTTGGCTGCAGAGGCGGGAGCAGCCGGCAGCCCGGCTCCCGGCCCCGAGCACTTGCGCCAGCGCTTCCGAGGCTTCCGCTACCCGGAGGCTGAGGGGCCCCGCGAGGCGCTGAGCCGGCTCCGGGAGCTCTGCCGGCTGTGGCTGCGGCCTGAGATGCACAGCAAGGAGCAGATCCTGGAGCTGCTGGTGCTGGAGCAGTTCCTGACCATCCTGCCTGGGAACCTGCAGAGCTGGGTGCGGGAGCAGCATCCGGAGAGCGGGGAGGAGGTGGTGGTGCTCTTGGAATATTTGGAGAGGCAGTTGGATGAGCCGATGCAGCAGGTTAGAGAGAACAGGTTTAGGATCTGAAAGCTGATCTGTTTCTTTCTGAAATTTCAAGATCGGAGCCAGGGGCATTTCTTTAAGTTCCAGAAATTGTCAGTCTCTTTTTGTACTATAAACCTCTTTGGCAGTAAGTTGAAGTCCTTGGACTCCTTCTCAATAGTATTTTTAAATACAAAAGAACTCAACTATATTGAAATACGGTGAGCAAACCATTAAATGAATGATAAAGTTACATACGTGCTATTTAAAATTAATGCACTAAATAGTAAGATCTAGGGATAGGCCTAATAACTCTAGTATAATTTCAAAGTGATGATGAATGACTTTGACAGTTACCTGGTTGTAATGTGGCATGAAAACATCTGCAGTTTCTATTGGTGACAGATTCCTGTGTACTGCTAATAACACCTTGGTTTGTTGCTTCCATTCATAATTGAAGGAAATGCTAAATATTGCTTAGGGACTAGTGAAAATAAAGTTATTTTTCCTATTCACATTCATGGAATACTTGGGAGGGAGTTGGTGGGCCACAAGTTAGAAACTCGTTGGTTCATTTTTATCTGCATCTTCCTGCATGTTTTCTGAGACTGTGTTCTCTTTGCATTATCCTGTGTCCTTGTGTTCCTTTCAGTGTGTACTTAATCAGACCAAAGGCTTCTAACCAGTGACCAGGAGACCAAGGTTCTCAAGTTGGCATAATTGCCGCTAAGCCCTGTAACAGAGAAAAAACATTTCAAATCTCAGCTTCAGGCTCTTCATTCTTTATAGAAGATATGGGAAAATCACCTACACATGAGCCAGTGATTATGAAAGTGACTTGAAAATGAATTATTTACAAATGTCCGGAAGGAAACCTGCATTTAATGAGGACATACCATGTGCCAGGCCCTGTGTTAGGTGATTTCATATACTGTGATCTTATTTGTTGGTCCCCAAAACCCTGCAAGTTGGAAATTATTATCCTCATTTTTCAGATAAGAAAACGTATTACTAGGGGGGAAGGTATAGCTCAGTGGTAGGGTGCATGCT
This sequence comes from Camelus dromedarius, assembly GCF_036321535.1. NCBI lineage: Eukaryota > Metazoa > Chordata > Mammalia > Artiodactyla > Camelidae > Camelus > Camelus dromedarius. The sequence continues at coordinate 18,398,683 of NC_087454.1, read as the reverse complement.
TAGCATGCACAAGGTCATGGGTTCAATCCCCAGTACCTCCATTAAATTTAAAATAAATAAATAACCCCCCCAATTTTTTTTAAATTTATATAAAAAGAAAACATTTGTGTTCTCTGAGAACTTAGAATCAATTCCCAAAGAGTTTTCATAAAAGCACAAATGTATATACTAAGGGAGCACAGAGTAATGCTTACGTGAGCTCCCATCCTAGTCTTGCTGCATATTAGCTGGGTGACCTCGGGCAATTGCTTAAATTCTGTGCCTCAGTTTCCCCATTTCAAAATTACAGATAATAATAGTACCAAACTCATAAGGTGGTTGTTATCTGCATTAAAGTGAATTTATATTCATAAAGCTCTTAGAAATAGTGCCTGGGAAATAGAAAGTGCTAGCACATAGAAAGCATGATGTGTTTGATGAATAAATAAGTGAATGATTTCTAGGTCCCAGGTGGTGATCAGGGGCAAAAACTACTCTGTTGCAAGATGGCAGTGTTGACGTCGGCTCAGAGATCACGAAATGCCCAGTTCCAGCCGATGAAGACACTGCTCAAGCAGGAATCTCTGCTATCCCAGTCCTTACCAGACAGAGGTGAGTTATCTTCTGGGCAGTATGAATTCTGCAGACTTCATCCAATTTCATTTAAGGATCACTTGAAAGACAGATCTGCTGATTGGTGTTTTACATGCCCATCACAGGTCTATTCTTTGAGACTGGGACTAACAGGGAAATTTCAAATAGTGGAAAGCTTTCCTAACCAAATCTGGAGATAGTAAATAAGATTTCATTAAAATTGGTGTTTGGAAAGAATTGATTTTTTTTTTAATCAATACAGTGATCTCCTTTCATTTAACATACATTTCTGAAGACCCCCCCCCCATGTGGTAGCCAGTGTCATGGGTACCAGGGATAGCACTGTCAGTAGGAGAGGATTCTTTCTCCAGCAGAGCTTACATTCTAGTAAGGAAGACAGCAAAGAAATTAATAATACAATTTCAGATATTGGGAAGTGCTATGAAGAATATAAGACAGGATATGTAAAGCCAGCCAGAATATTCCAGAGATTGTAGGACTTTGGAAAATTAGAGAGACCCATGGTCTGTAACTAGAATAGGGTGAAAATCACTCAACAGGAAACTACTGTATGTTCCCCAGTGTTCCCCATGTGCTGTGAACATTTAGGCAGATTTCCAAGACACACAACACTGGGACATGCCAGCCAACATGAAATCTCTATTTCTCAACAGAGGTGCTACTCTAACCTAACTTATTTTCTGCCCCCTTCAGAATTCTTTTATAGAAAACCCTGAAGTTCCCCTTTACTTCTCTCAACTCCGAACAAATTCTATGTAAGCAGACTCCCATTTCCTCCTTTCTGGGCCTTATCTGATTCCTCTTAGTCTTTTAGGACTAAAGCAGAGGGAATTGCCAAGATGGCGGAGTAGAAGGACGCGCTGCTCACCTTCTCCCACAAATACAACAAAAAATACATCTACATATGGAATAATTCGCACAAATACGTGCTGAACTTTGGCAGAATATCTTTTACATTGGAAATACAAGGACAATCCTCACAAAAACGGATAAACAACAAATTTATACTGTATAGCACTATATTCAATATCTTGTAACAACATATAGTGAAGAAGAATATGAAAATGAATCTATGTATGTACATGTGTGACTGAAATATTATGCTGTAACCAGAAACTGACACATTGTAAACTGACTATACTTAACTAAAAAAACAAAAACAAACTAAAACTAAAACAGAAAGCTCCCTGAGAGATACTAAAGAGATTTTAACAACAAAAATCCTCTTATCCCCTTTCTCAGAAGGATTCAAAAGACTCTTCAGATGGAATGCCTTGTTTTGCTTTTATGTTGCTTCTATTTCCTACCAAGGATCCTGCCCATGGGTCTTGTGCATCCGTAGAGTGTACCACATCTTCTTAGGCCCTAGGATTTGAGCTGGCAGGGATCAGGAATTTTGGAAAGGTGCCCACTCTGTTATGAACTTCTTTATGGGAATTTATGCAGTTTTTGAACTTAGAGTTCACGGGGCAGGGAGGCTGAATGCCACAGTGGATCTCAGCCAGAGCTTTCTTTCCTTCTTAGTTCTCCAGGTTCCAGGACTTGCCCTGGGAGGGCGCTGCAGAGAAGAGGCCGTGAGAGCTGCCAGGCTCGCCCTGGAGTCCCAGGTGAGCTGGAGTCCCTCTCCCTCGCCCCTCATTCAGCACCTTTTACTACTGATGGGCTTCCCATTAGAACCCTGTCTCGCCATTCCCCCTCCATCCTCATCCTACGTCCATGTGGAGTTGGAGTTTTCTCATCTACTCCAAAGTCATTTATCATCGTCTGTCTTTATCTTGGTGTCCACTGAAGAGGATTTTCCTGTTTCACTCCTAGCTTCGGGGCTGGCTCTGCTTCCCCGCTCTTCCTACCCCATCTCTTTGGTCAGCTCCTTCATCAATGAGATGTTCTTCAACAAAGGAAATTTGGCAAATACAAACTAAGCATTTTATTGTGATGGTGATTTCGTTTTGTTTTTTTTAAGTATCATAAACTCTGCTGCTAGTGAGGGGTATAAAAACATGCCCTTTGCCCTCCATGAACTTCAACTTGAAGGAACAGATAAAGCATGTCCTTTAAGTTAGTTATTAGGTTTAATATTACAATCTGACCAATATTTACTTAACTTGGATTTTAATTTCTTACCCAGTCTTTCATGTCCTGCTTGAAGATCTGTTTCTGAGACTCTGTAGGATCTGTTTTCCCTGGTTTTTCTCACAGCAGACCTAGATTTCATTGTATTCTTTACATCATTAATATAAATGAGTCCCCATCCCCACTTTGTCAAAGCACACCACACATATTTTGAAAAGTTTGGATATGTTCCACTCCTTTCACTGCACTGGCCCTTGTTCTTCAGACTTTTTCACTTTCTGGACAGTTTAGATGTTTATGTGAAAGTACTTATCATAATGTGTATAATATTTCTTTCCTTTAATGGTCACTTTTTGACACTATTATTAGAGCTAGGGTTAAGAAGGCATAAGTGTATCTATCTGCTCTTTTGTAAAGAACCCCTGTCAAAGGGATGTTCCTTCATTGCATATACCCAGCTTTGGAAGTGGTTTTGGGCAAGAGGAATTAGGTGGGATTACCTGTCATTTCAGGGGCCTCTGAAAATGGAAGAGGTGGCCCCGACTCTCACTCCTGGATGGACACAGCTGGATTCGTCTCAGGTGAACTACAGAGATGAAAGGCAGGAGAACTGGGGCCGCCTGATCTCCCTGGGTAAGACTGATGGGCACGGATTTCTCATGAGGTTTCTTGGCTTCCTTTGTGTATTAGAACCTATGAGGCTGTTAGAAGCTGTTTGAATTATGTTTGGAATTAGAACCACCATTTCTGAATCCCAGCTACTAACCAGCTATGTGACTAGTTTATTAAGCCTTCTGAGCCTTGCTTTTCCATCTGTGCTGCCAGTGTTCTGGTCAGTTTAAGTGGAATGAAGGAGGTATCACCGGCTCATAGTAGAGGCTCAGTAAAACCCGATTCCTGCCCCTCCCCTTCCCGGGGCTAGCCCTGACAGAGGAGGAGAGCCGAGGGGTCTCTTCTGGAAATGGGCCGTGGGACCAGAGAGCGCAAGAGCTAGAAGTGACCTGAGACTGAGTGTGGAGCGTGGCCTTAGAGACGAGCTGCAGAGGTACACAGATGCCTGACCTGTCTGAGTCCACAGAGCTCACTGGCGGCACGGTGGGGGCTCTGACTCAGATCTCCCAGCACTGACACCAGTTTTATTTATGGGCACAGCCAGGGATGATTGCACCTTCCATTGGTCACTGACTAATTTCGGAGTTCCTACTTTCCCTGTTTCTCACAGAACATTTCAGAAATCCTTCCACGTGCCTTGTCTACTGTCGCCTTCTGTAGAGCCCTGTTAATATCTAATCCTAAGCATATGGCCCTGCCTTACTGGCCTTAGAGCTCAGAGCCTCTGCACATGTCCCCAGTCCTCAGTCCTTGCCACCTTCCCTCAAGTCCCTCCGATCCCAGTTTGTACCCTCCTCCTAATGGCTCCATTCTCCCTCTAAAGTCTCCCTCCTCCTCAGGACCCCTGTGGTCCCCGTTTATTCTTATCTGTATTGTAATACTTAAATCCTCATCCTTGGCATGTATAGACCTCTGTATGTGTTGTGTCCCTGGGACTTATCACAAAGCTGTCCTCTGTGGCAGGGCGTAATTGACAGTTGCTGGCCACTTGTTGTTTCAGGTGGTGAAATGCAGACGAAGGTCAGGGACCTGCCTGCGGATGAGGAACATCCAGAGCAGGAGCATGGGCAGACACCCTGCCACCTGGGGGAAGCCATCGGCCAGATTCCTGCACGTGCGGAAGCTGGTGAACAGGAGGGCAGGTTACAAAGAAAGCAGAAAAGTGCCACAGGGAATCGGCGGCACTACTGTCACGAATGTGGAAAGAGTTTTGCTCAGAGTTCGGGCCTGACGAAGCACAGAAGAATCCACACCGGGGAGAAACCTTATGAGTGTGAAGACTGCGGCAAGACCTTTATCGGGAGCTCTGCCCTCGTCATTCATCAGAGAGTCCACACGGGTGAGAAGCCCTACGAGTGTGAAGAATGTGGCAAGGTCTTCAGTCACAGTTCGAACCTCATCAAACACCAGAGAACTCACACTGGGGAGAAGCCCTACGAGTGTGATGACTGCGGGAAAACCTTCAGCCAGAGCTGCAGCCTCCTTGAACATCACAAAATCCACACCGGGGAGAAGCCATACCAGTGCAACACATGTGGCAAAGCCTTTCGGCGGAATTCACATCTCCTGAGACATCAGAGGATCCACAACGATAAAAGTGTTCAGAATCCTGACCACGGAGAGACCTGGGAGAGTCAGGGTAGGATGGAGAGCTCATGGGAGAATGCTGAGGCTCCTTCCGTGTCTTATAAGTGTAATGAGTGTGAGAGAATTTTCACAAGGAATAGAAGCCTTATTGAGCATCAGAAAATCCACACTGGTGAGAAGCCCTATCAGTGTGACGCATGTGGAAAAGGCTTCACCCGAACTTCATACCTTGTTCAACATCAGAGAAGCCACGTGGGGAAGAAAATTCTATCACCGTGACACACGTATTAGGTGCCAGACTTGGTGCTCGTTCTGCGTTGAACTGAATCCACCCTGGAGCCCCTGCTGAATGGAAAATTATGGGCTGGGCTTTATCTACCACTGCACATCGTCAGGTGCTTGTTGGAAAATATACAGTTTGGCTGAGATGAATTATCTTCTACATTCCAGAAAAAACAAAAAAACTTGTTTGATAGGAGGCTATGGGAGACTTGTCTGGAAGAGGTAGGACCTGAAATGGTTCTCACCTTTTGGACTTAAATGGGCTTCCAGACTAGAGAATCACCCTCGGCCAGCACTTGATGACCTCCCCTGGGTGGAGGGCTCTGATCTGGGGGACTGCTGCTGTGACTATTCCTATTGCCTGTGATGACTCCCTCACCAGTTGTTCGGATCGATGATGTCTTATACCCTACATTGTGCCTTGCATATAGGTGCTCTAAACATTTATTAAATATACCAGTAAAATGACCTTCATAGCTCTGAAAAATTAATGTTGCCTGCATTCCTGAGGATTTTCTAAGGCCATTTTGTTTGTGTCTAAGTCTCTGAGGTTCTAGATTCTGGGTCAATCTAGTATATTTATTGCCAAGTACATAAGATTGTCAGAGTTGGGGTGGAAGAATCCATATTTCTTCACCAGCATAGTAGTTAGAGTAAGAATGCCTTAAATAGTTTCTTTATCATTAAGACATTGTGAGACTGCTCCATCCATACAACTCCATTCTGCAGTCAACATTAACTACATTAGTTCAAGTTAACGTGCTGCTGTTTAGGGGGAAACCTTTCACATTCAGGTAAATAAAAATCAATTTATCAAGTCAGATGAAAATGATTATGCATCTTGATAGAAATTCTAGGATGCTCAACAGATGTTTCTCACTCTTCAGTTATCTTGGGCCTAAGCAAGTGCCAAGACACCACCCACCTTCCTCTCTCCCAACTCAGAGCCAACTGTGCATCGAGGATTATGCCAGCCAAGCTTAAATTTCCTCCAGGTCAGAGGAGTCACACTAAATATTTACAACAAGTAGCATTCATGTTTTCAAAACTTCCCTGTGGCTGGGGACAGCAAGATTGGGTCAGAGGCAGCCAATGACGCTACAGACTCAAATACGGGCGATAGAAGAAAAGAGAGCCTTTCAGAAGCACCTTGGGAATCCTGGGGATCTGATCAGACTGATTCCACAACATTCAAAGAATCAACATGTGAAGGCAAGACTCTCAAAAGAATTTCAAGATAGCTCCTGTTTTCACCCTGATCACCTTCTAAGTTCTTCAAAAACAGACCTCCTTCCTCTGTGCCTGAGTTCATATCTCCAGCTTCTGGCTTTACTGGGCGGTGTCAAGAATGTATTCTGCTTCTGATGAAGTCAGTGACCACATTGGGTTCACTCACCAGCATGGTGTCTCTTCTGTTCTCAAGTACCCTCTGGATTCCTGCTCTGATGTACCCCAGGCTGACTAGGGACTTTGCAAACCATAGGGCTCTCCCTTTATCACTTCCCTGCAATCTTTCCTTGCCTTCCTTAGCCCCTCATTGCAGTCTAATCTGAGACTTTAGCTTCCCAAAAATCCTGTAGACATTCCCCACTGAATGTTTTCTAGCCTTTTAAAATTTCCTTTTAAGTTAACCGTATTTTTGTTAGCTCCACAAAGCTAGCTATTTCCTTTTCTCTCCTATCTTTATTTTTCCTAAATATTTGCTAATAGCTCTGATCTTAAACACTGTTCATTTTTCTTTGGTATTTAATTGTTTCTTCTGTCATATGAAGAGATATATATGAAAGCCTTTTACAAACCAGAGAGCATTATACACTTAATAACTATAACTTAGTGAGATTAACAAAGGACCACCATGCCCCCTTTCAATCTTTTTGCTCTTCCCGAACCTAAAAGACTTCTCCATTGAGGAGAGAAAAATTATAGAGAAATACTTCTGAGTGCCTGCTTGGCCTGACAGTGAAAGGAACAAAGCAGATACACACACACACATACACACACTTGGGCTTAGGCTTCTAGCGTAATAACATTGATAAGATCTGCACATGAACATAAGTGAGTGGTAAACTTAATGCTGTGGAAGTTCAGTGGAGGGGACTGACTTCTGTGGAGTCGAGCTGTGTGCTGTCCTTATTACGTGGACAGGGTGACATGTTAGCTGAAAAGACTAAAGGAGTTTGTCAAATTTAGAGAATGGGGCAACCCTGAAGAGGTAGGTATATGGTAGGGGCCTTCAGCACCAGAGCAAGGAGCTAAAATTTTATTCAGTAACACTAGGGAGCCAGTGACATTTTATGATGATTTTATGATTAAAAAAAAAATTAGGAAACTATCTGGCAGTACTGTGTAGTTTCAGGTAAAATAAGTTACTTTGTTACTAGGCTTTTAGACACCCTGATTTTGTATAAAACAAAGGTATGTTTATAAGTAAGTGAATTATAAAATGGGTTTAAATCTAGTCTATTTAAAAGGATGGCCAAAAAAACTTTTAGATGAAATTAGGCCCAGTAAAATCTGCTGCTTAGTTGACATATAAGCAGTACATAAAGTGGAATAAAATGCTACTTTTCATGCACTGAAAAGTTATTCTTAGGAATTTTAACATCTATTAGTTAGCCATTGTATTTCATTTCTCCAACTAAAGTAATGCAGAAATTCTCCATTTTATTTTTCCTCCCTTTTCGTGAATAGCTGGTTATAGCATATTTTTTTCTACTTAGGTAGAATGAATAGTTATCATGAAAAGAGTTTTTGATGACAAGCCCTCCTAGATGTGTTCTTAATTTTGGTAAAGATGTGTATAATCCTTCAACCTATTTCTCTGCCTTTTCCTTTAGTAAAAAAAAAAAAAAGAAAAAAGTTGGCATGTCAACTTACCTCCCAGCGTTGTGAGGATCTGCTCATCCAAATGAAAAGTGCTGGGTAAATAATCTGCAAATGTTAATATTGATAGAGAAATGGAGATTAAACACTTCTTTAGCCAAAACCTCTATATATTGGAATGACAATTGTTTAATATAAAGCCTTTCTGAAAAAAGTGTCCTGACACAAGTGTATCACAGTGTTGATCTCTTAACGGTGTCCCCAAATAGCTCAAATATCCAGTTACCAAAATATCTCAAATATCCATCTCAATTATTCATAATGAGAACTTTAACCACTCATTAAAATTATCTACTTTTCTCTAACCACCCTTTTTAGTCTATCTTTTGATTTTCCTCATGGTAGTTAAAATTGGGTCTGATGGATTCAGATGAGGAAACTCTCTTCCAGTCATCTTTGTAGATATTGTGTCTATCTGGCATGTTTCAGATGGAGTTGCTACCACAGGAATATTTGGGCATGACTACTTTCCTGTGAACTTTTTTGTTGACATACCACTTTTTTGTAGAAACATAATTTTATGTCTGCACCTACTCACATTTCTCACTTCGTTGATGTCATAGCAATGCCTCTCAATTTACCACATCAACCTAAGACCTTGGAATTTGAACACAGGAAGAGTTCTGGTCTACTCTTCCAATTCATGGCTGAACACCATGATCTATTCCTGCCTGTTCTATGTATTTTGTCTATTAGGAAATTGGGTTGTCATTCCAAATCCTATGCACACCTTCCCAAATCCCCATTGTTATTCCAATTTCTAAGGTACTTCAAGATTTTCAAAGGTCTAGGGAAAAAAATCTGAACGGTGCTAATGTAACTTATTTGTATAAAAGTAATAAACTATGTAGTTATTCCTTTTGTCTGAGTGAATTCTTAAACAGATAACACGTTGCATAATTTCTAAGCTGTCAGAAAATAACTATAGTTTCCAGTATTAACTAAAGTGTTAAAACTTTTAACCATTTTCTCCCCTCGGCTCTCCCACCAGTTCTATCCATCGGTATTGGGGGCCTAGGAGGTGAAATCTACAGCTCCCAGACGTGCTGGAGCAGCGGGTATGGAAGGGCTGGCGTGGGGCTGAGACAGGGGAGATAAATGTCTGGCTCACCAGAGTATCCATCCGCACCCAGCAGAGTTTCTGTGAAATGAGTGAGTCTTGAAACTGATTAATCCAACTTGTTCTTTTGTGAAATAAAATTCATTATTTTATGGCAAGAAACATTTAAACATCAAAAATGTTCTCTGCCCTCTGACCTCCTCTCTCCCCTCTCCTATGCATTGTGTATCTGCAGTGTGCATGGACCAAACCTCCCCAAACGGCAGAAATGCCTGCTCAGCCATAAAAAGCAACATTCTTCTAACACCAACAAGAAACCTAAAGATAACATTCCTCAGGGAGGTGGTGGTAAAGCTCCTGCTTAGCATGCACAAGGTCCTGGGTTCAATTCCCAGTACCTCCATTAAAAAAGATAAATAAGTAAATAGATCTAATTACCTCCCCCCCACCCAGCAACAACAATAAAAGATAACATGAATTTCTTAATCTTATAACGGGCCACCATGACCCATGACCCACTACTCACTGGACTGTATAAACAGTCAGTAATATGTCATTTAATGTATAGCCCTCTGTCTCAAAAAACTTATGTAACTGTACTTCGACCTCAAATGGGTAGAACAGTTCTCAGAGCTCTCTGAGAGGCTGTTCTGGGTTATAATCCTCAGTTTGGCTCGAATAAAAATTTCCATTTCTTTCTTAGGTCAGCTGATTAAGGCTCAACCCTCAAGTCTGTTTTATCCCAAGAAGAGGGTATCCCTTTCCCCCATGAGGAAACTTCCTTGGGGAAGAGCGTCCTCTGGGGGCAGAACATTCAAGACTGTATCACTCTTCTTTGAGCTGCTGCTAACACATTTTCTCACTCATTTTTAAAACTCTAGGAAAATTTCCCTAACAATCTATACAGGAAGGGAAAATTTTCTCCACACCTAAGCAACAGAAGGGAAAGATTCAGATTTAAGATGGTAGTTTTTAAAGCATTTTATCTGGATGGTGATCCAATTCTCTGATGTCTTGTACTTGGGATACAGATGACTTTTTGTAACACTGAAGACGTGACGGGAAAGCACTAAGGGAACTTCAGGTGGCTAAGCTTAAATGAGGAAATCTGAGAATCCTAGTGTGATGTCTGACATTGTAAACAGATTGGGATTTGATGTCAAAAGCCAAGAGTTCAACTAAAAAGACCTGATATAAAGTGTTAACGTTAGGGGAAGCTCGGTGAAGGACATAAAAGAAATCTATCTACCTTTGCAACTTTTTTGAGTCTAAAATTATTTCAGAATTTAAAGTTTACTAAAAATAAAAGTCCAGGGTTTCAGCTTTGGCTCTGAGGCTTGGATTTTCTGAATCTACAATTCCTCTTCTGTAAAATGGGATCATGATAATGCTCATTTCCCTGCGCAGTTGTTGCGACGAGCAACTGGGGTTAAGTCAATGGAAGCACTCTGCGAACAGCGAAGGCCCCAGCCAATGCTGGTCGCTATTCCAGGGGAGCATCACGTAGGTGCCAGAGGGAAGCAGTAGGCAGAAAAACTCTTTACCAGGCAGGGACTGGGCACAGGGAACACCAACGACCCATTTATTATCAGACATCCACAGAGCTCTATGTGATCGTTAGGAATTAAACACAGCTACAGATCTTTTAGGCATATTGGCTGTAGCAGCGCCGTTAGTTACATTACCAGGAAAGTGTAGCAGCCATCTCAAAGAGAAAAAATAAGAGGGGTGGGGGTGGCCAGAATCAGGAAGGGGTGAAGGAACCAAAAGGGAAAGAAAGCAGCAGCTTCAAAAAGTCAAACCTTCCTATTTGGATGTCCCTGGACCAAAACACACTCAGCAGACTTAGGAAGAAGGGCAGTCTGCAGTCTTGACCTTGACCTACCCCACACGACCTGGCCAGTGATGAGGAAAACCTGCAGGCAGCGAGGACTAGACCAGCGCCGTCACCACGTGGATCTTCTGATGGCGGATGAGGTTGCAGTGGCGATTGAAGCTTTTCCCGCATCCGCTGCAGCGGTGAGGTCGCTCCCCAGTGTGGCTCCTCTGATGCTCCGTGAGAAAGGAACGCCGGCTGTAGCTCTTGCCACACTGGCTGCACTGGTAGGGCTTTTCTCCCTTGTGGATTCTCTGATGCTGGATAAGACCCGCACTCTGGCTGAAGGCCTTCCCACACTCCTGACAGTGGTACTGTTTCTGTATATTGTGGATTCCTCGGTGATTGAAGAGACCTGAACTCCGACTGAAGGTTTTCCCGCACTCGTTGCATTCATAGGGTCTTTCTCCGGTGTGAACTCTTTGATGTCGAAGGAGACCTGAGCTCTGGGCAAAGCTCTTCCCACATGCATCACATTTGTGTGATCTGTCTCCTCCTCCCGGGGTTCCCCAGTGCCTCTTGAGCCCACCCTTTAGTTTACCAACTTCCCCAGGTAGGGGATACTGGTGTGATACCTCCCGGCTCTGTCCGTAGGATAGTGTCCCCTGTGGTTCTGCTCTCTTAGGACAGTCTTCTCTCAGCCCCAACTCTCTGTCCTCAGTCGCGGTCATTCCAGCTGGAACAGAAAAGACCAGGTAAACATGACTTGTTCCCTGAGCCTCCAGGAGGGCACTATGTGCACAGAAATGCGAGGCGCTTCCATCCTGACGTCATCACAGAGAAGAGGAAGCGGAAGGGCCATCTCCTTATTTATATGCTTATTAACTGTCTCCCCTTTGCTACAATTTCATCTCCATGGGAACAAGATCTTTCTGGTTTGCTCCCTAAGAATTGTGCCTGGCACACAGTAGTTGCTCAGTAAATACTTGTTGAATGAACAGAAGAGAAAGGACTGAAATCAATGCTACTATTATGGCCTCAAGTGACCTGCACTGAGGCAAAGGCGACCGCAGTGGACTGGTTCATGTTGGATAGTGTCCAATCAACCAAATAGACCTTCTCTGCTTGGAGGAGTTGAAGGTGAGAACGGAGACAGGCAGACACAAACTGTCTTAACACTAAAAACTGAATCCTTATGATGTCTTGGGTTCCCAGGGTGTGAGTTCCATCTTGCAACCCAGAAAAGTTCAAGGAAAGCCACCCCTGACTCCCTTTTTGTTTAAAACCAAAACAGCTGGTTCTTCCCCCTACATCTAACTGCACTGTCACTCACACAGCTGGATAGGTATCTCTTAGGACTCCTCTGTGCTTAGACCATGGTTCTCCTCCTCCTGTTAGCTGGGAGATGATAACAGGTTTGCCAAACAGAAATGTGTCTGCAAAGAGGAAATGGGCCACAAGTGAGATCAGTACTGCCTTTCTGCCCAAACTTCATATTTGTATCTGAAATGGACAAGGGAACTGAGTAGAATATAAAAATGACATTTCCCACCTTTTAATAATTATCATTTATATAGCCTTCTATGACTTACAAACACTTCCACAAAACTAACTCACCACAAAACCCCTTGATGTTATTGTCCCACTTCTTTAAAGAACTAGGAAAAAAAATAAAAAGGAAGATAGACATAGTTGGAGACAGACTCTATATTTAGAAAAACAAGTCTGGAAAATACACAGCAATTTGACGAGAGGGGTTACTCCTGGGGAGCTGGATTTGGAGTACTTTCACTTTTTACTATGAAACTTATGCATTTGGATTTTTAAAATCAGTATGAATTTTACAAGAAACTCAAACTCAGTGATATAAAGTACCTTTAAATATTGCCTAGCTAAAAACTTGAAGAGCTGGAACTTGGATTTGGTCCTTGTAATCGTAAACACTTCCTATGTTGCTTTACCAAATGGGCTTTTCCTGAATGTATAACACACACACCTGCATTGTCAGTCCTATAGGGAAAACTCTGATCTGTAGATGCCCCCCAGGAGTCACTGCAGATGCTTAATGAATATCTGTTAAATGAATGAATGACAGGATGGATGAATGGATGGACCTACTCAGATATGCCCTGGAAGAAGGTTCTCAACAGGGTTCTAGATTCAATTTAGAAAGTAGAAGAAAGGAGAAAATGGCTAGAAAATGCAAAGTCCAAGTTTATGGGGAGAGGAAGAAAGTAATAAGGAACTGACTGGAAAGATGCTCATAAAAGGGGAAAATGAAACCAGAAGTAATTTTAATAAGATGATGTCATGGGAGTCAGAGGAAGGTCTGCAGTACGCACAGAATTTACTCAACAAATATAATTTTAATTTAAATCAAGAGATGTGTTCCAAAATCCATGATAACTGTATGACTGCTGGCGTAAATGAAATAAATAGAAGCAGGAGGCAGAGTGGTAAGAGAAGGTGTGGCTCTGATATATGTGGGGGTCACGTCCAAATGAGAACAGCAGAACTCTGCTGCAGACTGACCATCAGGTTAACAAAAAGTCAGTAGGAGGCTCTGATATTATGTGTGGGAAATCAGACAGAAGTTAGAGCCAACTGCCACAGGGAGAGCTAGAATGGGAAGACAGCTGACTCAGCCCCAAGTGCCCAGTACTACACCCACTGGACCTAGTACTGACACCACTAACAAGATTACATACAAGGAAATGGCGAGGTCTGACTCCATTGGATTCTCTCATCCAGTCTGCCACCCACTAACCCTGTCTCATAGCTTTCTATTGCAAATGTAAACCCAAATCAGCAAGGGTGGCACTGGTCATTTCTGATAAGAACTGTGGGAGCACAAACTTGGGTTAACAAACTTTGACATTGTAACGATTGCTTTTACCAAATCATAGTCTCACCTTTATGTATTCTCACCTTTATGTAAGCATGTAAGAAATGTATAATCAAAACCAATGCTTTCTATATCTGTAATTATACTGCTACTTCAAAGCAAAATGTCCAAAACACAAAAGACTGAACTCTTAATACCAGTCGCCACCTTATCTATGGAATTTAGCTTAGTTGCCTTGAAGCTGCTTTGCTAGCAGGAAACTGCTACAAACTGTCTCCTTGCTGTAAAAAGCAGAGACATGCTTGGCTCACTTTGCTTAGCTCAAGGTCATAGGTTCAGGGCTGCTTATGCTTATGGAAAACCATAACTCGTCCCTTGCCCCAACCGGCAGGACATGCTTTGCTTTTCAGGCATAGGTGGATAGTGTAGGCTGTTCTTGCTCACAGAAAACTGTGACTTAGCCTTTAGCTGGGGACAGCTGGGCTGTTTCGCATGCTTAGATGATTTCTGCTCATAGTATGGAGACTCTGAGGTGGTCTGGGTTTTCATTATCAATTATTCGGAACACTGTAACCTTGCTCATGATTGTTTGAGGTTTAAAATAACTATTTGTACTATCAATATTGTAACCTTCTCTCTAAGTATAAATTAAGATTATAATGTTTCTGTTTTTCATGAACTGTAAGTGCTGACATGCATCCCTGAATGTATACCATGCCCTTTATTCCTATGACGTATTTCACTTTGATTCTTTGTTTGACTATTCTCAATAAATACAAGAGCTTTGGAGGAGCCTGGGGAATCAGTCTCCGGCTCCCTCTCAGTCTCTTGACCTGATAAAGTCTTGAGTAATTCCGTTCTTTGGCAGTGGGACTTTTGCTGGACAAACCCCACGATGAACGGAACCCACAAAGAACAGTTACCATACAGTAAGCAGAATGCCTGCCAAGTGCTTTTCATAAACTGTCTGTATTCAATGCTCACAACCTTCTGAGGTATATATTTGTTATAGACTGAACTTTGTCATCCCCACGCCAAATTCACATGCTGAAGCCCTAACTGTACATGGAGATAGGATCTTTAGGGAGGTAATTAAGGTAATTAAAGGTAGGGTCCTAATCCAATAGGACTGACGTCCTTCTAAAAAGAGGAAGAGATACCAGAGCATGCACACCCTCTCTCTCTGTCACCCTCTCTCCACAGGCAGCTGCAGGGAGGAATTGCCATGTGAGTACACAGCAAGAAGGCAGCTGGCTACAATCCAGGAAGAGAGGTCTCACCGGAAACCAACTCTGATGGCACCTTGATCTTGAATTTCTAGCCTCCAGAACTATGAGAAAGTAAATGTCTGTTGTTTAAGCCACCCAGTCTGTTATGGTAGCCTGAGCAGACTAAGACAATACTATCATGAACCCCATTTTGCAGATGAGGAAACCTTGATCAAGTGGTTACATAAGTGGCCCCAGTACAATCGCTTCCAGGAGGTGAAGCCATGATTTGAACCTGGCTGTCAAACCTTGAAACTCAGTCTCTAAGGCTGCTCTGAAAGTCTCCCTAATGTACCATGAACCAGGAGAGCAGGGAGCTTCCAGCACGGTACTCAGGGGAAGCCCATGTGCAGGCAGAGGGGGCAAAGATGAGCACACTAGCCACTCAAAGCACTAAGCGTTGCTGCTTTCTGGCAAAGTGTCTTCTGACCCCCTAGTTTCCCGGCTCTGATTTTTTGTTTGTTTGTGCTTAACCGGGTAGGGCATGTTAAACATCAGATGAATTGTGTCCCTCACCTGTCTCTCCAACAGGGTGGGGCTCTTGAGCAGGGTCACGTGTGAGGTGGGTCTCCTTAGGCTGGGACTGAAGGCCTAGTGACATCTGCTCTCCTAGGGACACTGTCTCTTCAGGGAGGACGTCTTGTTCATGTCTGTAGGCTAACATCTAGAAACAATGAGACAAGGTTTGACTTCTGAAGAAATGCACTGTCTAAAGAAACACTTCCCAGACAGAAGCAGAAAGCAGGGTCTTATCTATTCACCCAAATCAAGGGGATACAAAGAAGAGGACACAAAGGTCCTTGGTGACCCACATACACTATTTCTCTGGCGAATCTCCCATCCTACCTCATGTTGTGGTTCATCCAGCTCTCTCTCCAGATCCTCCAGCAAAATCACTGCCTCCTCCCCACTCTCTGGACAGTGTTCCCTCACCCAGCCCTGCAGCTCCTCAGGCAGTATGGTCAGGAACTGCTCCAGCACCAGCAGCTCCAGGATCTGCTCCTTTGTGCTCACGTGTGGCCTCAACCACTGGCAGCAAAGTTCCCGGAGTTGGGTAAGAGCTGCCCTTGGTCCAGGGGTCTCCTGGTAAGAGACTTGCCGAAAGCGCCTTCGGAAGATTTCCCTTGCCAGTGGGTTATTGCGTTTCACTCTGGATCCCTGCATTTGGACGTGACTTTCTGCCTCTGCTTTCACTGACAGTTCTTCCCAAACCTCAGGAGTGTGAACATCGGGGGGTAAAACCTCCTTGGAGTCTGTACTCATCTTGATCTTGAACAGCTTTAAAGGCACCCTTCAGCTGGAGCTCTGTTTTAGAAACAAACAGCTTTGTGGAGAGGCTGTGGAGAAAAGGGAACCCTCCTACACTGCTGGTGGGGATGCAGTTTGGTGCAGCCATTGTGGAAAACAGTACGGAGATTCCTCAAAAGACTAGGAATAGACTTACTATATGACCCAGTAATCCCACTCCTGGGCATATATCCAGAAGGAACCCTACTTCAAAAAGACACCTGCACCCCAATGTTCATAGCAGCACTATTTACAATAGCCAAGACATGGAAACAACCTAAATCTCTGTCGACAGATGACTGGATAAAGAAGTTGTGGTATATTTATACAATGGAATACCATTCAGCCATAAAAAATGAAAACATAATGCCATTTGCAGCAACATGGATGTCCCTGGAGAATGTCATTCTAAGTGAAATAAGCCAGAGAGAGAAAGAAAAATACCATATGATATCGCTCATATGTGGAATCTAAAAAAAAAAAAAAAAAAAAAAACGAAGAAGAAGATGATGACAAATGAACTTAGATATAAAACAGAAACAGACTCATAGACATAGAATACAAACTGTGGTTGCCAAGGGGGAGGGGGGTGGGAAGGGACAGACTGGGAGTTTGAAATTTGTAGATACTCACAGGTATATATAGAATAGATAAACAAGTTTATACTGTATAGCACAGGGAAATATGTACAAGATCTTGTGGTAGCTCATGGTGAAAAGGAGTGTGACAATGAATATATGTATGTTCATGTATGACTGAAAAATTGTGCTCTACACTGGAAATTGACACATTGTAAACTGACTATAACTCAATAAAATAAAATTTAAATGAATGAATGAATGAATGAATGAATGAAACAGCTTTGGAAGTTCCCTTCTAAGCAGTAAAAATCATTGCTTATGTAGAAAAATGGCAATAGTTAATGATAGAAACTGATTATATAAGCAATTGTTATAGGCCTAAAGCTCTTCATGGAAAGTATGACCAAAGGATGAGAATAATGGAAAATACAGGATCATAATGTACAAAAAGCACAGACTTTCAAGTTATGCAGACCTAGGTTTTATTTTGGTTCTAACTCTTATTAATTGTGTGACCTTGTGCCAGTTTATCTTCTTTCAATCTCAGTTTTTTTCATATGAAAAAGAAATAGCAGTAATACCTTACAGGGTTCATGGAGGAATTAGGGACCACACAGATCACTCAGAATGGTTAAAAGGTTCAGACTTGTATAAAGCCAAATTAGAGAATGAATAAATGGAAATGTTGTTCTTTTTAACTAAACGAATGACCTTTTATTGAACACTTTACTTGACTTTTTGAAATTTATGTTCAAAACAACCATCTAAGGTTGATTTCATTTTCAACAAATGTACAGAAAGGAAAACTTAGGTAGCCTGCAAGTCCTGTCAGCTTTCCACGCTGCTCCACTGCTTCCTAAGAGTTATAATCAACACTGCACAAAGGTCTACAACATGCTGGTGGATCCAAGAGGGTCTTAATCCTCACAATTGACCTCTGAGGCTTGATTACAATCACTATTTCACTAGATAAGCAATGGGAGCCAGGGGAAGTTAAGTATGTTGCTTAAGGTCAAATTCTTTGTGAAGAAAGTCTCAAGAATCCACAGAAGCCCAGGGGCGAAGTCTTCTGTTCGTACCCAGGCAGTGCCTGAGACCCAGGAGGCCTGTCTCCAAAATGTCACGAAGTGCAATAAACAAACAAACAAACAAACTTAAAACAAACAAACAAAGGGGGAGAGTATGGCTCAGTGACAGTGTGCGCTTAGCATGCAGGAGGTCCTAGGTTCAATCCCGACTACCTCCATTGATAAAGTAAATAAATAAATAAACCTAACTACCTACCCCACTAAAAAAAAAAAAAAAAAAAAAGGTCAGTAAGTACAGCCCAGCAGCTGAATTCCAATTTGACAGGCTCTGCGGCAGACCTCTAGGGAATGGGAATCCCGGGATTAGGGGTGGGAGGGGAAGGTCAGGGAGCCCTACTGTGTATCCTTAATCTCTAGGCTCCCCAGGGATTTGTATGCACTCCTAGGTTTGAGAATCAATGAACTAAGGGAGAGGGAAACTGTCACATCCTGCACTTGAAAACCAGTCCATTCAACGCCCCTTCATCTGCTTTTTGAACCGGTGAGCATGTACACATACATACTGGCTCTCCATGAGGAAGGCTGCAGAAAACCTTTTATAAATGTGTCCTTAACTTCCTTGTCCCCGAGTATATTCCCCCAGACTCCAGGCGTTTCCTGCCCCGAGTCCCAGCCCTGCTGTAGTTATTCACCGTGGTGACCTTTTGGCTTCGCAGCCCACCCCCCAGCCCTCCCCCACGCATCCCACAGCCCGGGGTGACCCGTCCGCACTAGGACCACAGGCACGACCACCGCCCCCTCCCTCGGCACCGCCCTCTCGGGGCTGATATTCACTTTCCACACCCCCTTCTCAGCCACACCCACCCATCCCGGTTCCCGGGTTAACTCACGAGACCCGGAAAAGGCGAGGAGGAAAGGGAGCTCCCTCCCCGGCGCTGGAAGGAGCGCGCCCCGGGAACAATGGCTCAGCGGGAAGGATGCCAGCGCGTCCGCGGGCCCACCGCACAGGCACTTCCGGGCCGGTCTAGGATGCCGGCTCTCGTTTCCTACCTCCTGCGCGTGCCTCACCTTGGAGCCAGCCCCCAGTTTCCTGGGCATCCAGTCTGGTGTCAACGGTGAATCGCATAACCAGAGTTTCCTGCGTGTGTGGACCCCAGACAGGTTCTAAATTGAAAACACTGATGAAACATAAGACCATTAATTATTGGAAATGCTTATTTTAAAAACATTTAAAAATTAATACATGTTCTATGGTTTAAAAAAAAAAAACTCAGACAATACCAAAATTAATTTCAAAAAATGAAATCCCACCCTCTCCCTCCTTAGTTCCACCTCTCTGAGATAACCGTTGTCACTGTGAGCTTGGAATTTGTGTGTATAATTCTGGTTTCTCTCTCTCTGTCTCTCTCTCTCACACACATAAACACAGATAGATTAGATAGATTATTTTACATTTACCTTTTTCTCCATCACTTATGTTTAACATTTTCACATCTCGTATCTCAGACATCTTTATCCATCATGCTCATTTAGTGGCTGCATAACAGTACAAGCATCTGCCTAGCAAATTATTTGTCCAGGCACTTACATGTTGATCAATGTCTTTCCTTCTTTCCTTCCTTCTTCTTTCTTTCATTCTTTCTTCTTCTCCTTCTTCTTCTCCTCCTTCTCCTTCTTCTTATCCTCCTCCTCCTTTTTTTTTTTTTTTTTTTTTTTTTGCTACAGGAGTTGTCTAGATTTTTAATAATAATACAAAATTAGTCCAAAACCAATTAAATCAGCTTTATTGGTACAAAAGAGCATAATTATAAGTACTGTTAGTCATTCATCAATTTTATTATGCTACCCAGAGTGGTGGTATTTCATAGATTAAACTATGTTTTGTTTTGTTTTGTTTTAACAGAACCTCACTATTTATTTTGTCACAGCAGTAAGAAAGCTTGCATGTTAATGGAAGTTCCATGATGTGTTTTAACTCCAAAACTGTAGCTCTGTAAATTTCTTTAGTTGTTTCCCTCAGCCTAGCCATCTGAGGGCATGAAATAAACTTGGGCTTCATCCCATTCTTCAGCTCCATTAAGAGCACCAACAGAAAATCTGCCCAAAATCTTGCTTACTTTCTCCAACATACCTCACTTGCAAAGACCTCAGTACAAACTTTCCTAAAAACTGTATAATGGGAATAAGTGCTCAACTTCTCTTTGACTTGAATAGACTATTTAAATATGTTATTCTCTTCCATTTTGGATGCCCATCTGTGACAAATAAATAGAGGTTTTATATTCGTATGAAACTCTCAGATATCTCACTGACAGTTGATTAGGCTCTCTACCTGGTTTATGTGTGTCTGTTAAGTAGGTCAACTAAAGGACTCAGGTGGGTTCTAACCTAGGGTCAAGGGGACAGCACATTGGACTTCCCTGTAGTTAAACAGCTCTGAGAAAGACTGGCTCCCACTTGCCTGTGTTTGGAGAAAGATTCCCCTATAGCAGTACTTTGATGAGTGCCTGGGACAGAAGGGATTTTTTTTAAACTTAGATTTGGGAATGGCTACCGAGAATATGTAAAACGCCACTCAGCTCAGAGACAAAAAGAAATGCTGACTGCATGGCTAGCTGAAAAGATTGAGGGTCACCTGAATCTGGAAACAGGTGCATTGGGATACTGGCTGTACTATATGTTATAAGCTCAAAAAGAAGAAGGAGGTGGAGGAGGTTAAGATGGAGGAGGGGGAGGAGGAGGAAGAGAAGAAGAAGAAGAAAAAGATTTGGAGAATTGGTAACAAAGAGATTGAGGGAACTAGCTGGTATGTGGATAGGTTCAGTGTAAATTTATTTGTGTCCCATAAAAATCTTCACTAACCCACCATGTAAGAGGTTTCAGTAAGCAAGTGGGCAAGCTGATCTACCCTATGGATCAGCAACTTTCTTTTTCCAGCAGTCTCAGCGTTTGCTCAAGAAGCTTTTGAACGTGGTGATCATGAATACCATGATGCAGGATATGCATAAGCTCAAAAGAAAAAAATCTCTTTCACTAAAACTAATCCAGACACCACCACTGTTGAGGGTTCAATTTGCAAGAGCTGCAATTAATCCTTAACCCTATATATGGTGTAATATCCCAGTGGGAACAGTCAGTCACCTGGTGGCAAGCTGATTACATTAGACTCTCTCTGACGGAGAGAACAAAATTTTACTTCAAGGCAATAGACATTTGTGTTGGATCTGGATTGCCTTTTCACGCCTGCCATGCTTCTGTCAGTACTGACTTGATGAAAGCCCTACACACACCAGCCCCAACTTAGTTGGGCACTGAAATGAAATGTTTTTTTCTTCTAATCTCTACTTTTAATCTGGTATTTGTGAATCCTTCTTTCCTGTCCTTTAATGATACCTTGACAAATCGTGTAGCTTTGTGGTCAATTTCATGTATTAAATATTTCATCCAGTTTACTTTTAATTTAAAATTGTACTATCTAGTGAATGAGTTATACAGCCACAGATTCAAAATACAAAAAGTACAAAAGAGAATACATTGAAAAATCTCCCTTCGATTTTTCTCTTCTATTGAGCTTGATAATGGTGTTGCAATTCCATAGGAAAATGTCCTTGTTTTTTAGAGATGGGAACTGAAGTGTTCAAGGGTGGTATGTCATGATGTCTACAATCTACTGTAAAATACTTCAGCAGAGGAAGAGAAAGAGTGAGAGAGAGAGAGACAGCACAAATATGGCAAAATGAATGATTATAAATGTAGGTGAGTACATGGTGTTTGTTATATATTACACAGAAACCTCTGGGAGTAACTGTGTTTCAAAATTCAGATTTTTTTTAAGACTATAAAAAAAAAAATCCCAGTTCAGTTCACTTCAAGATTTGCCTCAAATGGGTTTTAATGCCAAATTTATGGGGAAAAAGAGTTTTCAGAAGTTCATGGATTTTAGAACTGTGGATAAAGGATCCTGGATATGTACTAGTCTCTCTCTCTCTCTTTCTCTTTCTCTCTCATTCTCTCTTGTCTATTTAAGTGTTTTCAAATTTAAAACATTCTTAATAAAGATTTCCATCCTACTCCTATACTCAGTCACCTAATTTCATTCCAACAGCCAAAGCTTTTGATTTCTTCTGTAGGTTTTCAGAGATATTTTGTACACATAGAAGCAAATATTTATTTAAAAAATTTCTCCATGATTTTACACAAATAGTAGAACATTATGTACACAGCTCCCTATTTTGCTTATTTAATTTAACAATAAATCTTGGAAGTTTTTCCCCATAGCCATAGACATAGATCTGCCTCTTTACTTTGACAGCTGTATAATATTCCATTATGTAGATTTATTTAGCCAGTCCTCTACTGATGAGCCACTATGCTATTTCCAACTATTTTCTATTTTTGAACAATACTGAGCTAAATAGTTTCATACACATGTTATCTTACACATGTGTGAGTATATCTCTAGGGTAAATTCCTAGAAGTGGAATCTCTGAGTCAAAGAATATATGCATTTATAATATTATAAACATTACAAATTGCCCTCAAAAGTAGTTGTGAAAATTTACAGCTCTCTAAAAATATCTGAAAGTGATTCCACCCCCAATCTTCATCAAACTTTTTGATCTTTGCCAACATGATAGGTAAAAATGATATACTATTGTAGTATTAATTAGCATTTCTTTAAATATGAAAAAGATTGAATATTATATATATTATATATAATATTCATGTACATTTCCTTACTGTGAATTTTTTGTTCATACCCTTTCCCCTTTTTCCTTTTGTGGTGGCCTTTCTATTGGCTCGCATGATCATTGTATATTAGGGAAATTAGCATCTTGTGATAATTTGGATTTTTTCCACTCTGGTGGTCTTAGTTACACAGAAACTTTAAATTTTAAAGTAGTTAAATTTACTAATCCTTTACATTTTCTGTGATTCCAAGAAAGGTCTCCCTTGTGCCAAGACTATAAAAGAAAATTCTCATGTGGTTTCTTCGAGGATTTTTATGATTTTATTATTTTTCCTATTTAAATTTTGGAACCACCTGGAAATTATCCAGTTGTAAGATGTGAGGTGTGGATTACACTCTATTTTTTTCAGATGTCTATCCAGATGTCCCAGTACTGTCTATTGAATGATCTATCTTTTCTTCATTGACTTGAAATGCCAGTTTTACCAAATGCTTAAATATTTGTGCCCACTTCTGGATTTTCTATCCTGTTCATACTATAACATTTTACTTATTATAGCTTGTAATAGGCTTTAAAATCCAGAAGGCTTATGTCTTTCTTGTTATTCTTTTCTGAACTTTCCTGGCTACTAGTGCTTGGTTACTTGTCACATAAACTTTAGAAGCTATTTATCTAGTTTGAACAAAATTGTATGTTAATTTTTATTGGAATTATATTAAACACCCAGACCAACATGTAAAGAAAACTGATAGGCCTTTCTCTCCATATCTTGGGTCGGTCAGCAATAGTTAAAGTTTTCTTATTATTGATCTTGTAATTTCCTCTTAAATTTATTTCTCAATTATTTTATATCTTTTGTTGCTGTTGTAAATGGGGGTCTTCCACTATGTGAGTGAGTGTGAAGACAATTGATTTCTCTTGTTTATTTTTATAAATGTATTTAATTTTATAAACAAATCCTTGGGTACTTTCATTTACCTAATTAGATGATAATTTTAATTCTTTCTTTCAAATTTATTTCTCTTGTTAAATGCATTGTCTAATTCCTCCAGACAATATAAAATAATAGTAGTAAAAATGGACATTTTTCTAAAATGTTGCTAACTTCAAAGAGAAGGCAGATAATGTTTTCTCTGAAAAGCAAGATAATATAACTTAGATATGTTTATCATGTTAGGTAAGGAACCATCTCTTCTTTTGTTAAAAAAATTTAATACATCAAAATGGATGTTACTGTAATAAAATGCCTTTTCCACATCTATTTAAATGCATGTATGCTGTTTGTTTCTACTTAGACATGTTAATATGCTGAATTATGTTTAAAGATTTTAAAATTTCAAATATTTTTTATGCTCGTTTCTATTTTGCTGTAGTGAATTATTTAGTCCTTTAATGTGCTGCTGCATTCTGTTTGCTCCTATTTTATTTAGGATTCAGCATAAATGAGAATAAAATATGTGGTTTTCTTATTGGTAATCAATTCTGGGTTTCACGATCAAATATTCGGATCGCCGCTCCACCCCAAGATAGAATATTCCCTTATTTTTCTATGTTCTGAAACAGTTTTAAATGCTTTGGAGTTATCTGTTCTTTAAATTTACCTGTAAAATTGTCTGATTTTGGGCAGGGGGAGCGGTAGTTTGTTGACAGCTTTATGTCTTTGATTGCAACTAGCCTGTTCGGATCTTCTATTTCTTCTAAGGTTGCTTTAGTATATTATATTTTCTAAAAACACATACCTTGCAACGAGGTTCTTTATATTATTCTGCATAGCGTTGAGTAGCGTAGGCTCTTTTAGTTCCATCTGCATTTGCGGTTACAAACATTCCTGCCACCACTGGCTGTGACCAGAGACGGAGAGCTTTGCAGAAACTCACCCCTGAGAGCAGAGGGGACCTCAGGGTTGAAACTGGAGTGGAGGGGCACGCATCTCCCCCTAACCCACACCGTTTCAAGGAGCGCGCTGTTCCAGCCAGGGTATTTGAGGGTTCGCGGTAACTGCAGGTGCAAGCGAATGAAGAAACCAAAGAATTGGGCTCGGACCAAAAAAGGGTACTGAGAGAGCGGAAGGCGGAGGCCACAAGATTCCGGCAGGGGCGTGGGAGCGCAGGAGCAGCAGGCCGGCAGCAGCCGAAGCTGCCAGTTCATTTCACTTAAACATCATCCTGTTGTGCAGCGGTTAGCGTTATGGGCTTTGAATCTGACAATCGGAGTTCAGATCTTGATACGACTTTTGGGTCCACTATTGCATTTGCCTCTCCAGTAGGTGACTTGGAGTAGTCCATCTCGCTCCTCTTACGAGTAACACTCTTTACCGACGTAATGGTTCGTAAATCAACACAATCCCTATGTAGGAAATGTGGCAAAAATTTTGCAAATGAACACACCCCAGAACACAGCTCATCTCCTTCCAGACATTTATATTATAGCACCATATCCAAAATGATATATATATTCAGATATAGGTATATTTACCTTTTTTTTAAAAATAAGTAATGTCTATACACATTGTCTTGCACTATGCTCTTTTCCATTTAACAGTATATCTTGGAGAGCTTAATTTTATGTGGCATATTTGTATCTGGAATGACACATAAGGGCAAATAGTGTCTTACCAGTGGGAAGGGTAATTGGTGCCAAAACTTTGCTGTATAGCTTTTTTATACTTTTTGAATCATGTGAATGTAGTACTTACCACAAAGTGGTACTTAATTAATTAATTAATTATAAAATGAAGAAATATCTTTTTCTTTTTCTTTTTTACTCCAAGTTCTCAAAGTCGAGATGGAAAGGCACAGGTAGAAACTATACAACATTAACATTTTTATTTGCTTTTCTCAGGAAGAAATATTTAACCCTAACTGAGAATGTTTTGTAGTGTGTACTTGTTAATCTTGTCAAATCTCGAAGAGATGCTCACTCCTCATCAAAGACAGGCATCCTTAGATAATAACTATTGTTTTTAAAGTTACTATAAGAGATAATAGACAGAAATTGCAGTAGAGAAAAAATTAGCCTGAAAATGCCTTAAATAATCCACAAGGCTCAGTATACATAATTTTGTGTACATTATTCTATAGAGAATTTTATCAGTTCCTCTAAATTTGTTAGGCAATGTTTTTCTACGGTCCTCAGTTCTTCAGTTATTTCCTCCATGGGAAATTTCTGCTAAGCAAAACTTGTAAGGGAATGAAAATTTGGTGGGAGAATGAAACATGAATCAAGTAGGTCAATTAATAAATTAAAATCACAGCCACGACAAACACTAGCGAAGAAGTGGAGAACAGGATGGTGAGATCTCGCCAAAAAGAAATGCTCTCCCGTCCCAAGCTCAGCCAACCGACGAGGATGGGATTCGAACCCACGCGTGCAGAGCACAATGGATTAGCAGTCCATCGCCTTAACCACTCGGCCACCTCGTCCCACGAAAATCCTTATTGACTCAACTTCTTCCTGTAGTACTGCCAGACGTTTTGTAGCCATACATAATTCAATCGCTCTTTCCCTGGCTTAATCGCAACCACAGGGTGAGTCCATTGTCTTAAAGTACATTTCACAACCACCACAAAACTGATGAACAACACTTAGAGTGCTAAAGTTACTTGACAAATACCTAAAAACAGGTGGAACCAGGCCTGACACACATTTTTGGACGCAAGCCAACCCTGGCTTGCCGACTCCTCTCCAGCCTGCAGCTCTGAGTGTCCGGGTGACAAACACCTGGACCGTCACAGGATCCCTCTGCCGTTTCACCCCGCATCTGAGGGACCGATTTCCCCACCTCCTGATTAGAACTTCTCCCGGGTTTCCCGTTTTCTGAGTGGTACCAGAAACTTGGCTCTACGATTTCTTTCCACTTGTTTTTGTAATATACCCGACAACAAGGAGACGCCCTCTTTTAGTCTTTAGTTACCCTCTCTAGGATTTGGCATTGATCTGTCTGTGATAAATCAGCAACGCTTGAAAACGTGTCTCGGAAAAAAGTAGAGGCGAACAAGAGCCCTAACGGGAAGTCGTTTGTATCGTGGCACAAGACTGGCTTAGCCTGACTGCTATAAATGCTGAGAAGAGCGGGTAGGGTTGACAATCCCTGATTCAGGACTCAGGGTGCAGGTCCTGGTTGTGGCTCTTTCCTAAGCTCCATTAACTAAGCCTGAGTAACCTCTAATGTCCCTTCCAGTTCTGACAATCTCTGTGATAAAATGACCTTCAAAGCCCTCTTCCGCTTGTGAGAGTTTGTGCACTTTTAAATATTTAGTGCAGAATTTTGGAGTTTGAAATGTTCTTTTCTACAAAAATGTGTGTCTTTTTCCTCTCTAGGAAATCTCAGCTCTAGTCTCAACTTTGTTGAGAGGTGCCTTTGCTCTCTCACGCGAGTTCACCAAATTTCAAATATCTTCGGTCAGCACAAAACAACCATCAGAGGTACTTCATCCACAATACTGAATGAAACAACCTTATTTGTTCCTTTGAGTGGGACGAGTATATTGGTACACTTTGAGTCATCCCTACTGCTCACACTTACCTTGCAGAGACTCAAAGGCAACCTCATTTCACATCAGTGACTCAGAACTATTCCTAGGGGAAGCAGGTGGGACAGGGGTGGCGGGGTAGGGAGTTTCTGCTGTTAACTAAGAGTTTCACTGAAGTTTGACTTAGACCACTCTCTCTACAGCAAGAAGGCAGGGAATATATTTGTTCTGGTCTTATTACACCAGTGTCAGTGTAAGCAAGTAGTAGCTGTCGTTCATAGATTTAATATCAAATCTAAGCATTAGAATTAAGGTACCTAAAAAGGATATTTTCAATTAGCTAAACATTTTAGGTTAATAACCTAGTTTTTTTTTAATACCATAAAGTTATGATGAGTATTAAACTAGTTAATATCAGTGAAATTCTTAGAAAATTGTCTTGCAAATAGCAATTGCTGTGTAAGTCATTTGATATTATGGTAGTTGTTTTTATTACTAACAAAATAAATAATAGGCTAATAATTAATTAAGTGAAATTGTACTCAAGAAAAAACCGAACAGGAAAACAAGTACCAAAAGACATGTACGGTCAATTTACAGAAGAAAATCAAATGTTTAATGATGTAGTGAAAGATGCTCTGCCTAACTTATATAAGGATATGTCATTTAAAACAATAATATATCATTCTCCTTCCCCTGCTCCCACTGTAGATTTCTGAAATATTGTCCATGCAAGTGTAAGCTGGCCCAATCAGACTGAGGGATAATTGCATAAGATCTATTAAAATTTACAAAGTTCATATCATCCTTTCCCCCTTCCTTCCTTCCTTCTTTCCTTCCTTCCTTTCTCCCTTCTTTAAACTCAATAGTCAACCTACTAGCAGAGGATTATGCTAGAGAAATGCCAACACTAGTGTGAAAAAAATATGCATATACACGCATACACATACATTATATATAGCACAGTGGAGCACTACTTTCAATAGTTAAGCTGTTAGAAACTACCCAATATCCACCAAAATCGAGTGTTGAGTTAAGTAACTTATGATTAAGTAAAACATTCTAATATGTGATCATTAATAAGACTAATACATATCTACATGTAGTAATCTACAAGTGTTTTCCCACTGTTAGGTTTTTTAAAAATCGACAACCTAAAGGCATGGAGATAAAGCTACAAAATTGAAAAGCATCGTGGTTCAGAGGTTGACAGCTGCATGAGAAGTGCTCTCCGGCCCACAGGCCGCAAGAATTTCCACTCGACGGTGAAGACCCCTAGACAGCAATGCCCCCACGCTCTAAGCTTTAGCTCTTACTTTATTCCCAGAAAAGTGCAGAAGGCCGTGGAGCACGAGTTGGTGGCGATGCTGCTAAACCTGACATGCTCCTGGGGGTGGGGGTGGGGGCGGGCGGGGGAAGCGGTGGGGATGGAGCGCTCTCTGTAGGTTTACATAATTCCTGGTTTCCGTCTTCTAAAGTCTTTCATAGCTGGGAAATAATAAAAATGGCAAATTCCTCCATAGCGCCCACTCTGCCGATCACTCTCCTAAGCGCTTTACAGGCATTAATTCAGGGAATCCCAGCACCGCCTGGTAAGGTGCGTCCCGCCCAGGATCCCACGCAGAGTGGCCGCCCTGAGGTTCACACCGGGCACTCAATCTCCACCGTCCATGCTGTTAACTAGCGCGCAGAATTTCAAACGCTTTCGAAAACTGCACATGATTTTCCATTAAGACTCAATGGAGACGCGATCGAGTTTCAGAGTGGTTTGTTTTAGGGAAACCTGCGGTGTCAAAAGTCTTACAGCGAAGCAGAGCTAAGGAAAACCAGAAGCCATTCTTAGGACCCAATTTGCCAAATACCATACCAAAAGCTAGGAAACGGAATCTACTCAGTATGCAGGTGGAGGCCTCCCTCAATTTTTCTGGTTGCTTTTGAAGAATATTGCTCCGGGCTTCGGTTCCCTAGATGGGGAAAGCTGTGATCGTAACTAGCCCTATAACGCGCTCCTCTTGGCTCTTCTCCCCTGCTCACAAACCCCACTCAAACCAGCTGCCCAGAGCTAAAATTTCAAAATTGTCCCTGTTTGCAGCCTCCAGGGAGCCGCGGACCAGTTCCTGTCCACCCTCTCCGAGACTTGTCCCCAGACGTACGAAGAAAAATCGATGGAGAATAACTGGTGAATTGTAGGGAATTTCGGCGGTGGTGAAGTGGGTACAGCCTTTCTCGCTCCTGCCGGGATGCGCACTTGTTTCTGAAATGGTGTGAAATCCCAGGAAAACTGCCCAAAATTCCTCCCTTCGGGTGTATAGCCTCCCGTTCTTTCTATAGGTAAACTGTTAATAGATGATCCTGGGATTTCAAAATATTCAAAGCGAGCGGGTTGGTGGCGTTAGGGTAAATAATGACCAAGCAGAGGTTCCAATATTTTCACGTGTTAAGATTTGGATTCTAGCAGAGCCATGATTTTCACCTACCCAAGTAAGTAGCTTTCAGACGGTCACAAGACCATAGACCTTTCTTTCAAATCGTCCTTCTTCTCTGTTTCTGGGAGACCAAATATAGGAAAAATTTGGTGAGGAGCATGGCTGATTTGTTCTCTTACTCAGGAATGCTAATGAGCTGGATACAGGAGCTTCTCCGAAATTGGCCCAATGCTGGAGCACTCATTCCCTGGGTATTGGTTCGACCTTGAGATTAAGACCCCCATTCCTCTGCCACCTGAGACTGGCTCTGTAGTTGAAAAAATTGCTTTCCTGGAATCTCTGATGAATCAATGATGATGATGATGATGATGATGGATTTTTGGCCCACATTTCTTTATTTTTAAAATGGTTGTTTATTTTTAAAAGACATTACAGGGGAAAGAGTATAGCTCAGTGGTAGAGCGCCTGTCTAGCATGCACAAGGTCCTGGAGTACCTCCATTAAGAAAGAAAGAAAGAAACCTAATTACTGCCCCTACCCCAACAAAAACAAAAAAAGGACATTCTCTTTTATGACAATACAATTATTGACTCAGGAAACTGAATACTGATGCTATACTATGATTGAATGGATAGTCCATGCTCAGATTATGCCAGTTGTCCTAATAATGTCTTTTTGTACATTTTGTTCCAATCTAGAATCCAACTTAGGCTCACACATTGAACTTAGTTGTTCTAGTTCTTTAATTTCCTTTAATCTAAAACAATTCTTCATTGATTCTTTGTCTTTCATAACACTGATATTTTTGAAGACCACAGGCCAGTTGTTCTATTGAACCCCCTTCTTTAAATTTGGGTTTGTCTAATGTTTCCTCATGATTAGATTTAGGTTATGTTTTTTTGTTTGTTTGTTTGTTTTTTACCAGGAATACCACAGAAGTGATAATGTGTCCTTCTCAGTGAAGGAATCATTCTAGGAGTCGTATGGTATCAGTTTGTCCTCTTATTAGTTGTTTACTTGGTTAGGCTATTTTCTACCAGATTTCTCCACAGCAAAGATCTAACTTCCATTGGGTTATGTTTATTTTCTTAATTGAAGTATAGTTGATTTACAATATTGTTAGTGTCAGGTGTATAGCATAGTGATTCAGATATATATATATATATCTGAATATATATATTTTCATTATAGGCTATTGAATATGGTTCCCTGTGCTGTACAGTAAATCTTCATTGCTCATCTATTTTGTGCATAGTAGTTTATATCTGTTAACCCCATACTCCTAATTTATCCTTCCCCCTCTCCCTTTCCCCTTTGGAACCAAGTTTATTTTCTGTGTCTTAAGTCTGTTTCTGTTTTGTATATAGATTCATTTGTATTATTTTTTAGATTCCACACATATCACTTAATATTTGTCTTTCTTCCCTGGATTATGTGTTTAAACTTAGGCAGGGTGGCGAGGAACTAATCACCTGGAGCTCCAGGATCAGCTCCTTGATGTGTGTCTCTGGCCTCAGCCATTGATAATTAACTCACAGCTGCACTAGACCCAGGAATAGCTTTTCCTTCATTCATTCAATATTTATGGAGCAGCTAATACATGTCAGGTACTGTCTGAAGTGCTAAGATATATTAATGAGTGAAACAAAGATTCCTGCTCTCAGCCTTCTGGATAGGGCTCCCTTTACAAGGTCTCATCAGTGACTCTCCTGAGGCATAAGAAAACAGGTAGCAGAGAAAACTAACAAACACAGACTTTTGATAAGAACCAAACTTCTACCCTCACCAAGCTATAACGGCATGCCTAAATATCCCCATCAAGGTGATGTCAGTGAAGGCCATGGGGACATCTTGGACTTCCACTCCCACTTGGCAATTATAAGGCACCCTTACACTTCCCTGTTGGGCCAGTGTGAGGAGGCTTAGTGAAGTGTCAGAACTTTCACCATCATCCACCAGTAACAAGGTCACCCTCACTGTGGTGTCAGCACAAACCATGTGGGGAACTGGGCTCCTTAGCACTCAGAAGTAACCAGGATCTCTCCACCTGAGGTGTTAATGGAGGCCCAGTGGTGGTGTCAGTGGAGGTTAGGTATCAACCTCTTGCAGTGATGAGGTAGTGCCCTCTCTTCCCCTGCCAGAGTGGTGTCAAAGAAAGGCAGGTTAAACAGAATGTTTTTTTTTTTTTTCTTTAAATGGAGGTCCTGGGGATTGAATCCAGGACCTCCTGCATGCTAAGCACACGCTCTACCACTGAGATACACCCTCTCACCTAAACAGAAGGTTTGAATAAGATCCAGAGTCTCAAAATATAATACAAAAATATCTCGGATTCAGTCAAAAATCCTTCAGCATACCAAAAAGTGGGAAGTTCTCAGACTGAATGAAAAAAAGACAATCAACAGATGTTAACACCAAGATGACAAGCATGTTGGAATTATGTAACAGATTTTAAACCAGTCATGACAAAAATGCTTGAGCAAACAATTACAAACATGCTTGAAACAAATGAAAATATAGGAAGGTTCAGCAAAGAAATAGGAGCTATAGAGAACCGAATGGACTCTTAAGAAATTAGAAATATAATGACTGAAATAAGCCCAGTGGATGGGCTCAGTGGCAGAAGGGAAGGGACAAAAGAATGAGTAAACTGGAAGGCAGAACAATAGAAATTACCCAATCTGAACAACAAAGAAAACAGACAGGGGGAAAAAATATGAAAAGAACCCCAGGGGTCTGTGGGACTATAATGAAAGATTAATGTTCATGTCACCAGAGTCCTAGAAAGGGGGGGGGGGGAAGAAAAAGTACTAGAAGAAATAATGGTTAAAAATGCCATAAATTTACTAAAGAAATAAACCTACAGATTCAAGAAGCTGAGCTAATCCTGAACAGGATAAACCCAAAGAAGCCCATACTAAGACACATATACCCATGTTAATTAAACTTTGAAAAACTAAAGACAAAGAAAAATTCTTCAAGTAGCCAAAGAAAAACTACATCTTATCTGTAGGGGAAAAAAACAGTAACTGAATTTTTTTTCATCAGAATCTATGGAAGTCAAAAGGAAGTGGCACAATATTTTTCAGGTGCTGACAAAAAGAACTGTCAACCCAGAATACTATACTCTGCAAAAATATCCTTCAGAAATGAAGGGGAAATCAAGATAATTTCAGGTGAAGGAAAATCAAGAGACTGTCACCAGGAGAGCTACCCTAAAATAATGGCTATAATAAGTTATCTAAACAGAAAGAAAACTACTTTAAAAAAAAAACCTTAGAGCATCAGGAAGGAAAACAGAACATGGTAAGCAAAAAATATGGGTATATGTAATAGAATTTCCTTCTCCTCCTGAGTTGAAATGAAAATAAAAGGACGGAAAAAGATATACATCATGGAAACATCAATCAAAGGAAAGGAGGGGCAGTTTATTATTTTGCTGGCTGTCTAGATTTAAGAAAGTGTTGAAGAAAATGTTAATGATGCAGATTAAACTTTAAAATGTGTCACATCTATAGCTGTTATATTGTGGACAGTACAAAAATGAGGAAATCTTTTTCCAGTAGTTGAAAACTATTACTGGCTTTAGCAAAGAAGTCCCCTCACATCATTGACTTGAGGGACATATGCAGTGCTGAAGCTCAGAGAGGTTTCAGTTGTGTCAATATCATTTGTAGGTGGTGGAAAATGCTGGAATGAAAGGCTTGCTTTCCCCTCTTCTTTTACATCCTTCTCTGTTGTGAGCTCAAGGAGCTGCGTTCACAAAAGATATGTATCCTCTGTGTTTCAGTCGTGATGGCCAAACTAGATTTTGATCTACTGGAGGTCAAAACCTCTATGTTCTCCACATCACTTAGAATATAATATATCCTTTATTCAACAGAAAATGCTAGTTCTGGGGGTGGGGATCAGGAAGGGTCTGCAGGCCACCCACTTCCAGTCAGAGGCTTGGTTAGGTAGCCAGGGTGGGAGGGAAACAGAGACAACTCACCTCACACATTCCAAGCTCTTGGATGTTCCAGTGACCTCAACCGGCACTAAGAGAAGCAATTTCAATATTAGGCTAAAGCTAGTTAGAAATCAAAATGACTTTAAAAAGCAAAACATAAGAGCTTATGAATTCAGTAAAAAAAAAAAAAAAACATACATTTACAGCTACCCCTGTGTACTTTTTCATTGTATTAACTGACATTTCATTGCATTTAACAGAAGTAATCACAGGTAAACTTCTTGCTGATGTTTATTTTTACATTCTCAACTTTTCCAGCATACATGATCTTCGTCACAACTTTTCAATGTGGTATCTCTGATGTTCTTTAAATAATGAAGTTCACAGAACATTTTATCTCAGTTAAGAAAAGAATTCTGGATTCTACTTGAAGTTGTCACCAAACATCTGGGCAAGGAGTCATTTTAGTGGATTCTCTGGTGCTTCATCAGGGCTGAGCTTCCACTGTGGGCTCCACCTCATTCCCCCTGCTGCTGGGGCCTGGCACAACGTGGCCTCTCTGATGCTGGATCAGCGTGGCTCTCTGCCTGTAGGCCTTCCCACACTCTTCACATTTATAGGATTTTTCCTCAGAGTGGACTCTCTTATGCTTATTGAGATTTGACTTACAGCTGAAGGCTTGCCCACATTCAGAACATTCAAAAGGTTTCTCTCCTGTGTGGATTTTAAGATGATGACTAAGACCTGTCTTCTGACTGAAGGCTTTGCCACACTCTTTACATTGGTAAGGCTTCTCCTTGTTGTGAATCCCCTGATGTTCAATGAGATGCTCTCCCTTCATGAAGGCCTTGCCACACTCAGGACACTGGTAGGTCTTATCCCCAGTGTGGATTCTTCTGTGGTTCCTCAGGCCAGTTACCTGAGTAAAGGTCTTCCCACACTCATCACACGTATACTTTTTTGGTTTGGGAGGGTTCCCGTGCTTCCCTCCTAACTTGTGTTTATTAAGGCCTGAGTGCTGACTGAAGGCATCACCACACTCTTCACATTTATAGGGCTTCTCCTCAGTGTGGCTTGTCTGATGTATGATCAGGGTTGAGTTCACTCTGAAGGTTTTTCCACACTCCACACATTCATAGGGCTTTTCCCCTGAGTGAATTCTGTGATGTATTATAAGTTCTGAGCTGCGGCTAAAGGCTTGTCCACATACAGGACATTCAAAAGGTTTCTCTCCAGTGTGGATTCTCCGGTGTTGGTTAAGGCCTGCATACTGAGTGAAGGCTTTCCCACATACTTTACATTCATAGTTTTTCTTTACTGTGAATTCGCTGATGCTCGGTAAGATTTGAACGCTGCCTGAAGGTTTTCCCACATTCATCACATTCATAAGGTTTCTCTTTGCTGTGGAACTGCTTGTGTGCAGCGAGGTCTGCACTGCGGCAGAAGGCTTTCCCACAGTATACACATTCAAACGGTTCCCTTCCAGCCTGGAGACTCTGATGCTTTGTAAGGACCTACCTCTGACTAAAACATCTGCCACATTTATTACATTGATGGGACTTTTCTCCAGTGTGGATTCTGAGATGTTGGAAAAGGCCTGCTTTCTGACTGAAGTCTTTGCCACACCTTTTACACTTATAAGGCTCTTCCTTGCTACGAAGCCCCTGATGCTGTGTAAGTTCTGCATGTCTGATGAAAGCCTTTGCACATTCTGTATCCAGGTACAGTTTCACCCCAGAGTGGCTCCTCCTATGCATCTGAAGGCCTCTTATCCAGGTGAAGGTTTTTTTACATTCATCACATTCATATGTTTTTTCACCTGTGGCATCCCCATCCTGCATTTCAAAACTTCCACTAGGCTCATGGTCTCCTCTATATTTGACATGCTGAGACACAGTTTCATGATGTCCACCAGACCCCTCCCTATATGGTTCTGTTCCTTCCCAAGGTTCCTGCTTCATGTCAAATGTCAAGTTCTCAGTCCTCACACCACCATCTGAAACAACAGACCAGACAACCAGAGGAGAAAAGGCAACTCAAAAATAATTTAAGAGACAGACAGCTAGAAGGGTTAGTCTTTATTTTAGATTTAACAGAGGATCTTATATCTTTATTTAGTGTCAGAGGTTCAGAGAAATATGTCAGTCAAGTAGAAGGAGTGGGAATAATACAAGTGCGGGAGTAAAAAAGAATAAAGCATGGCTGAGTTCCCACAAGAATGTGGGAAAGTAGACAGGATGTCACTTCCATGATTACATAAGACTGTAAGTTCCACCTTCCATAAGACTTTCTCTACTGACACTCCCTTGCTGGCTTGCTGGCTCTGATGAAGAAAGCCACCATATGGAGAAGCCTATGTGGCAAAGAACTGAAGGTAGGTTCTGGCCAGTAGCCAGCAAGGAACTGAGGCCCTCTGTCTAACCAACAGAGAACTGCATCTTGCCAACATCCAAGAAAGGTTGGAAGTGGATCACCCCAGTTACAACAGATGAGACCCCATCCCTGACATCTTGACTGTAACCTTTTAAGAGACCCAAAAGTGGAAGACCCCGCTAACTCATACCCAAACTCTTGACTCACAGAAACTATGTGATAATAAACGTGTGTTGTTTAGTTGCTAACTTTGTGTAATTTGTTAAGCTGCAACTGGCAACTAATATACCACTACTACAAAAATACAAAGCTTCCTAACTATAAGAATTAAAACAATTAAAAAGAGAGGAGGGAAAACAAACCACACATTGAAAATCATATGCATGTACACGTATATCCATCTATACATTAACACATACGGTTGTGTATATGTGTGTATATGTTTATACTTATATATTTGTGTATATATGACATGTAAAACAAAAAACATACAAAAATTATGTTAAGATCAAATATAACTGCCCTATCAGTCATATCAATAAATGCAAATGGCTTAAAATTTATCTATTAAAAGAAAAAAACTAGATTTGAGCACAGAGCAAAACCAACTCTATTATATATACAAGAGATACATCTAAAATAAAATGATTGAAAAAAGTTATGAATAAAGGATGAACAATAGTAAATTAACCAAATGCAAATGAAAGAAGGCATCATGATCTCAATTTCAGGAAAAAAGGTGAAATTCAGGCCAAAACCACAAAATGAGACAGAGTACTTTGTAATGTTAAAATAAAGAATACAACTTACAGTGATGATTTAATAGATATGAATAATTATGCAGAAAATAACAGAGAGGCAACTTTCCTAGAGTAAAAATTACAGATGACATAATGAGACAAAACAAATAGTAGACTTTAATTGTTCTCTCCGTCTAAAAAACACCAAATGAGGGGAAGGGTATAGCTCAGTGGTAGAGTGTGCACTTAGTATGCACAAGGTCCTGGGTTCAATCCCCAGTACCTACAATTAAAAAAAAAAAAAAAAAAAAAAAAAAAGGCACATTTTCCCTACACACTAAGGGGAAAAAAAACACCAAATGGACAAATAAATAAATAAACATACAAAAGATTTACAAAATGAAATCACTAAATTAAATCTTATAGATAATATGTATATTAATTTCTGTATCCTGAAAATAGAACATCTTTGCACATGTGCAGTGACCATTAATGAAAACTTACTATTTTGGGGATCACAGGAAAGCCACAATAAATTCTAAAAGGTGTAAATAACACAAACATTCTCCGATCACAATGCAATAAATCTAAAATCAATAACAAAATTAGAAAACAAACAAGCCCTTCCATCTAAAAACTTTTAAAACTTCCAAAAAACTATTGGTTCAAAGGCAAAATACAAACATACACTTCAGATTTCCTAGAAAATAACAAAAACACTACATTTCAAAACATTTGGGACTCATCTAAACCAGTGTTCAATGAAACATTCACAGCATCAAATATTTATATCGGTAATAGATATATAGATCCAGCTCAAAAGTTAAAAAACAAAAAGGACAACTAATTAACCAAGATAATCTGCTCATTTAGACATACTTTATTTGCTTTTCTCCTTTCTGTGTCTCATTCCCCCGTATGCTTCCTGGGATAAATAAACAAGGAGAAAATAAGGAAGGAATTAGCAAAGAGAAATGCAAAAACAAAACACAATATAGAAAAATGACGGAACATTGTGGTGGTACAGCAGAATTGAATACATCAATATGAACTCCTATTTCTTTAGGAAAAAAAAATGTACATCTAGCTCTACCGATAAAATGTCCCAGAAGCACTATTGCCCTAGTGATAAAGAACACCCCTAGCACCCAGATTTTACACTTCAATAGTATTCTCCATAAAAAGGAACCAAGGCTCCTTCAGAAAGGGTTGATGCCAGATCTGGGTATAGGGAAAGTATAAGGTGAGCCAGGGACAATTAATTTTGTTCAGAAAACAAGGATTAAAAATTAATAGGGTCATGACAAAAAGAGACAGGAGCAAGAGGGAAGACATCCACACAGGGCAAACATGTGTCAATCTGAGCATTAAAAGGAGAAATAAATGGGAGGGAGGGCATATCTCAGTGGTAGAGTGCATGCTTAGCACACACGAGGTCCCGGGTTCAATCCCCAGGACCTCCATTAAAATAAATAAATAAATAAACCTAATTACCTCTCCAACAAAAACAAACATACAAACAGAGTAATAACTGTGCTGGATTAAAACACACTGACTCAATGAAAATTCCTAAGTCCACAATGATTCTAACACAGAAATAGCCCTAAAAAATCATATCACTATTTAAGGTGCCTATTCAATGAGTCCCTGAATTTGAAAATTGCTAAATAAAGGAGTAAAACTAAGCCATCAAATGTGACAGCATAGTATGAAGTGACCAAACAGATGATTTGATGATTTCTTTACTATAAAGAAGAATGCCAGTTAATAACATATCATTATAAAATCATTCTGCAACCCTTAATAAATAAAATGGTTGATTCATTCAAGAATTCTCAAACATTTTGTATTTTGTTGATGGGAAACTGGTCATTCTCATGGAGCCAAAGTGACACTACACCATGACAAGGGAAAAAATTAGCTGTTCAATGGACGATCACACTGTCACCATCCTATGCCAGCGATTTAACAGTGGGTCACCCAGGTATTAATGCCTACTATTACTTAATTCTAGCCAAAATGTTGAACTTGAATCTTTTAAGGCTTTACATCTAATTTCCAGTTTATGGAAATACAGGGTACATGGGCAGCAAAGTAAATGATAGTGAGGAAGCAGCCAGAAAACTCCAAAGGTTAGGAAACTGGTCTGGGCTCATCAAAAAGTCTGGGCTGTGGGGGTAAAATGGGAGCAGGAAACTGTTCAAAGTAAGAAAGAATCAAAAGGCATAACAACCAGATGTATTATGTAGCCCTGGATTCTATTCTGGTTTGCACAAATCAGCTTTAAAGACAGTTTGGAAAAAAATGGGCCAATTTGAATTTGGATTGAGTTTAGATAACATTAAAATGTACTGACAAGGAAAAGAGAAGATTATTAACAGAACAAAACAGATCATAAAATAGCACATAGAAATGACGCTTTTTTATTAGCAGATACAAACTACCATATGTAAAACAGATAAACAGAAAAGTCCTACTGTATAGCACAGGGAACTGTAGTCAAGAGCTTGTAATAACCTATAACGAAAAAAAAGAAAATGTATGTATGTATGGAATATATATATATATGTGTGTGTGTGTGAGTGTGTATAACTGAATCACTATGCTGTACACCAGGAACTAACACTACATTGTAAGTCAACTATACTTCAATCAAAAAATTAATTAAAAAAAAGAAATGAACCCTTTTTGGTAAAATGTACATGTGTATGTGTGTATGCACATATGTGCATATATAAAAGATATACAGATAAAAATAAGTCATTAATCATAACCTCTGGGAGATAAAATATCATGCTTTATTTTCTTATTTTGTGATTCTGTATTTTCTAACTTTCTTCAATGCACATATACTTCTCTGGTAATAATAAGAGGTAACTTTCAAAAAAGTCAGTACAGTTTTACAATGTTAATGTCTCATCACCATCTAAATAAGAAGGTCAGCATCAAAATACTTGACAGTTACATTTGCTATAGACGATCTGCAGAAAATTCAATGACATATATTTAAAAGCAACATATTAAGGCTGTTCTGAGATGAATTATCATCTTTTAATCATTATTACCTAAAGTGTCACCTTTGTCAGGTCCTTTAACAACTCTCTTTACAATGAATTACTTGTCACACTCCATAAAGAAACCAATGAGGAGTTCATTTTGGTCCAAATTCCCTGGAGAAATTCTTGCCTCACCTCTTTCCTCTGATGACTGGGGCTCAGGTCCTTCACCCTTGAACTAGATTGCTGGAGGCTGAACCCAGGTACATGAAGAGTCTTCATCTAGTGTCTGAAGGGTCATTGTCTGCAAAAGGATTTTCCATTCCAGAGCACAGGCTGAAACCTAGAGACAAGCAGCAACCATTAAGCCTGTAAGGATCTCACAAGTTTAACAGAGACTAAATCTTAAGGAGGAGGACCCAAGAAATATTCTCCCAGAGACAATGTCAGGCAGAAGAGAGAAACCAGGGCCCAGGGCACTGAGAAGCTGCTAGGAAGGTAAGCAGAACAAAATTTGATCAAATCTTGTTTCTGTCACTTCACTTACTGGTTATGTGTCCTTGCTGTGAACTTAAGTTCCATGTGTGATACCACCTACTTTGTTGCTGTGAATGTTGAGTGACCTATAAAGTAAGGACCATGATGCTTATAAAATGCCTTCAGTATCTTTACTCACTATCCCTGAATCTGCTATTTCTCACCTTTCCCCTCCTTACAGGACTTGCTTAGCAAGAAGCTCAGTTCCCTGCTGAATGCTGGGTTTCCCCACTATTCTCTCACAGCCTCCACACTTGAGAAAGTTTTGCTCGTAGATTCCCCGCAACAACATCAGACTAGTCTCCTCCTATGTGGACATTTCTCTTTCTTGCCAGATTTTCCAGCATGGTCATTGCCTCCTCCCCGCTCTCTGGATGATGTTCCCACACCTGGGACTGGAGCTCCTGGGGCAGGATGGAATTGCTCCAACACCAGCAGCTCCAGGATCTGTTCCTTGGTGTGCATCTCTGGCCTGAGACACTGATGGCAGAGATCCCGGAGCTGGCTCAGGGCCAGATGGATCCAGGGGAATCCTGGTAGCAGAAGTGTCTAAACTGCTGCCTGAAGATCTTCCAGGTGGGAGGCTGGTTCTTTGGAAGGCTGAGACCCTGATTTCTGGGGTGGTCCTCCTCCAACTCCACTTTCACCATCACAGGCCCTTGCTGACCCCATGGGGCTTGGAATGGCTGGCCAGCAGACTTTCTTGTGTCCACAGCCATCATACCTTCTGCTAGAATTTCAACTGGAGGTTTTTGAGGGCACCCTGGGGAATAAGAATTTTAAGTGATAAACAGATACATAGCAAATACTTCAAAGAACCCACACAAGAATGAAGACCTGTAACCACGGTAA
This sequence comes from Camelus dromedarius, assembly GCF_036321535.1. Classification (NCBI taxonomy): domain Eukaryota; kingdom Metazoa; phylum Chordata; class Mammalia; order Artiodactyla; family Camelidae; genus Camelus; species Camelus dromedarius. The sequence goes on along the minus strand of NC_087454.1, from coordinate 18,357,731 downwards.
CTAATTTTATTCATTCATTAAACCCACATTTATTTAGAGGCCTATCTTGTACGGAAACTGTTCTAGGTGTTTAAAACGCATTCGTGAACAAAGCAAAGAGATTCCTGTTATCATGGAACGTCCATTCCGGTTGTAGCATCAATAAACACAATAAATATGAAGAGCGCATAATGCGTTATAGAGACAAGTAAAGTTGCATAACTGCAGGAACGAGGAGGGCGGTGCAGAATGACGACTTGCGCCTAAGGGAGGAAGACTCCTCCAAATTCGGCATTAGATACGTGTATGTGGCCCCTAGCTTAAAGCAGAATTTTCAACTTATCACTTGGCACAGAGTTTTTCCATACTTGATCACAAACGACCCAACCCGTGGGAGAGGAAAAGTTACGAATCACAGCCAGAAAATTATTCATGTTTTCGTGTCAATCTGGCAAAATGGAGGGCAAAATCCCACTCCGATTCCCACAGCGCTTGGAGGCCCAGGTCTCGTCAGAGCGTCAAAGTCCAGTTCCCAAGAAGGGGCTCCCCAATCTCGGGACAAGGTCCGTCTGGGAGGCCTTGGGGCCGGCCTTCCCGGAGCCGGCCTTCCCGGAGCCTCCGAGACAGACAGACACCTGCTCCCAGCAGCGCAGCCCCGAGCCTCTCCGGGCACCGGGCGTCCCCCGCCGGAACCAGGGCCGGTGCTGGCTGCTCCACGCGGCTCCGCACGTCCGGGGCCTCGCAGGGCCGAACCCAAGACCCAGGCGTTGGACGCCCCGGGACACTCACCCGGCAGGAGCGCAGGACCGCGACTCCGGAATCCGAAGCTCAGGCGCGCGGCCAGCTTCCGGCGTCTCCCAGAGGTCTCGCCCCCCTGAGAGCTCGGCCGCGACCCGCCTCCGCCCGCGTGCCCAGCATCTCCCGGTAACTCTGCCGGGCCGATGTGCCGCTTGTTCAGTTCCCACGGTTCAGGAGTAAGGCCGGTGGAAGCGGTCGCTCTGCGGTGACAGGTAATACTAAGCCCAATTCCTGGATCTCTGAAATAAAAAAAAAAAGTTTCGGACACTTGCTTCTTGCGAACACGGCAGGATCTCTTAACTGAAAATGTGTTATTGGAGGAGTGCTTGATAACAAGAGATACAAAAATGATTGCTCCCTTCCGTGTAGGGTGCTTCGCGGCCAGCATCGCTAACCTGTTTGTCTCTCCTCTGCCAGTCTTGTGGGTGCTTTCATCTCCCCTGTCCTATGCCCAGAACCCTCTCCCCTCAAGGAACACGGTAGCTAGACTTTAGACTCTTGTCAGTGTACCTTTCTCCAGATTGTTTGTTGGTATTGTTTCAAATGGTGGAAGAAAGGCTTATTCTCTCCTCCCTACTTTGCCCGTTCCCACCAAAGTTTTGAGGGCTTCAACGAAAGAAGGTAGGTGTTAAGTTTCTATTTCCTGTGCTTATTTAGCCTAATGCCCCCACTATAAGCTTTAAATGTCAGAAGCAAGGATATTGTATACTGTCCTGTAAATATTATAAGATTTCTCGTCTTAAAAAAAATTGGAAGTGTGTTTTTATGTTTGTTAATCTTCTCAGACCTCTTTTCTCAAGGTCCCACCTAATGAAATTCCATTGCTTAGCCTGGATTGTGCTGACCTGCTAATTAACAAGCATCAGACATAAAAGCATTTCTTGTATTAGCATGTGCTTTGTTTCCAGTTTCACTATGTGCAAACCTTCCTGCTCCTAGGAGTCAAGAGTTACACCAAACTTTAGACATCTTGGGCTGTGATGGCTCACCACAAAATTCTCTTGACTTTGGGTACAGAGTCAAGGTGAAGACTCTCCTGGGCCCTGGGGGATAAGAACGTATTGTAAACAACACAATTACCTGGGCAGCCAAGAACTTACATAAGTTCGTGAACTTTAGAAAATAAAACAGCAGTAACAAACCACGCCAAACGGTTTAGGAACAAATCGCTGCCAAGGCTGCGGAGACAAGCCTTCGTAGGGCAGCAGAAGCCGGGGGAACCCAGCCCATCCCTCTTCCCGCGCCTGGGTAGTAACACCCAGCACTCACTCTGGAGGTCTCCCGGGGGTGAGGGCGCACCTGGCAGCCAGGGCTAGACAAGGAAAGCAGAGGGTCGCCTCCACACTCCCCAGCCTCTCTACAATCCACTCGGGAGCCCGGAATCTTCACCCCGAGCCGGAAAACGGCCGGCTCTTCTCTGGAGAGTAGCGGGAAACGCACCGGAACGCGAGCAGACACGTGCACACATGTACACACCTGGACGAGTCTCCTAGGATCTCGGTCCCTGGGACTCTACTTCCGGTTTGTATAGGAACTTCGGAGGTTTGGGCTTCTCTATGATCTCTCCCGCAGCCTGGCTCGCGATCCCCACCCCGTTCTCCCTCACCACCCGGCTGCCGGGCCGCCTACCTCTCTCCACGCCGCCTTCCTGGGGCTCAGCCCGCTTCACAGCTGAAATCACAGCTTCTGCGGACCCAGTCTCCTAGACAGCAGCCTGGCGTCTTCTTGGTGTTTGTGAGTCGCCCATTGCACCCAGGAAAGCTACATCGGAAAACGGTAGCTGAAAAGACGCCAGACTTGGAGTCTTTTTTGCTGTTTTGCAAACAACCTATCAAAAAGGTTAAGGATGACTTCACCTTGTTTCTATTTACTTACCTCTATCACTAAATAAAACCCTCCTATGAAGTAGTCATTCTCCAGATAAGCAAATTCAAATAAAACTGGAGGGTGGGGCACGGAATAAACTGGAGGGTAAGAGATTTCACTGTGATGCCTGATCTTAATTTTTCAAAATAATATGGAAATCTGTATTTCTACGTAAAAATCTAAAATTTTAAAGCTGGCAGAGAATTCAGTTCTTAAAAACAATGAATGAGCTACACAAATGTCCGCCAAATGTATCTGATCCTGAGGATGCCAGTTTCCACCTCTGGCATAGTTCCTACTGCCAGGAAAGCTCAGTGCATCAGCACATTTCACGGGAGAATTCACACAGTTGGTTGAAAATTACTCAAATGTACAAGTGTTCTGTGAAAGTCTGTATTTTAAATTTCAAAGTGTCTAACTTAAGGGAAATTTAATGTTCTATCCACTTCTATTTTTGTCATAGGTATTTACTGATTTCCCTCTGACCTTGTAGACTTCGATCTCCCAGGTATTTTGTACAAGGCAAGACAAAATAAGTGGTTTGATAGCAGTAAGGATGAATGATTAGCACCTCCAGAGTTTCTTGGTTGGTATTTATTTATACCGTCCCCATAAAAATATGAATATAGTGAAATATTCTACTTTTATACACGTTCAAACTTACAAACTTTCTCAAATTCTCCTAATAGTAAAAAGCACATTTCATTCAAAGTCTAAGTAGAAGACAACACCAATGCTTTTCAGACTGTTCCAGTGGCTGAAAAGATAAACTAAAGCATAATGAGGACATAAGCATCCAGGTGATTACAGAGAGTGAGGGAGCTGAGCTTGAGGTATCTACTGGGTTGTAGCATAAGAAAGTCAGAAGCACGTAAGAGAAGCAGTACAGACTCTGCTTGCTACCTGATGTCTCTTTAGTCCCACTACCAATATGCGATCAAGTCCAGCTGGTGTGCTGGATGGTCAGAGGTATTTCTGGGATTTTTTTTTCCCCTAGAGATAAACTGGAGGAGAAATGTATATCGCTGAGATTAAAACAAAAAAGGAAAAAAAAAGGACATGAATAAAGAGCAGAGTTGAGGGCACAGATACACATAGTTCTTTCCTAAAAACTATGCCTTTTTTCTAAGTTGACAGAGTGAGCAGCAAGGCCTAAAACTTCCTGTGTTGCCTTCACATCTTTGAGCCTCGCAGGGACCCAAAGGCCTAACCATGGGTTCCCCTGCTCTTGCCATATATGCCTCCCACGCAGCAGTAAATGATCCCCACTGGCTAGTTCCCCACCAGCTGGACTAGCTGCACTCCACCTGGTCTTCAACCTAATGGGTTTCACCTCCTTCCCTGCCCACAGAATTATTCAAAGAAGCCAATCACATCCCCCCAAGGAAACCAGGGATCACCCCATCTTGTACTAGAAAGCCTGCATTCCAAAGCTGTTTGTTCACTCTGCCCCCAAGTGGCCCTCCTCCCCTGGGCTGTGAGTATATGTGACTAATAAACTGCTGTCAATCTCATCTGTCCATGCCAGGGTCTGGTGTCATGTGTTTGGCTGTTCGCAGAACCACTGGGGGGGACTTCCTCCCTCACCAACAGAGTGACAAAACAGCAAGCTGTGTTACTAGAGGTCTTTTATTTATTTTTTTTGAGGAGTCATTTTTAGACTCAACTTACCTAGCTTACCCCTCATTTATATAACTTTAACAACAACATCACTTTCCCCACTCATCCTGCTAAGTTCTCCTTTGCATAGTATGCACACTAACAATCTCAGGGGTTCTCTGTTCAAAATCTGAGAGCCACTGTATCGTCAGGCTATTCAGGGTATGTGATGATAGTGAATTCAAGGAGCAAAAGTGCTGAAGGACCACAAAGGAGAAGGACCAATAGGATGGGAGAAAGAATAGCAGCATCCACCACAGACTCAAGCCCAAATGGGAATGGTTTGCTCCAGAGACTAGTTACCAGCTTCTTTCAACCTGATGTAGGGTATCAGAACCTCTTCCTAGTTTGACTACCTAGAATAACAATGGTAATGGAGACACCACACCCCGATCTCTTGAATTTATGACACAGTGACAGGGTCTGCATTCGGCATAGCTTTCAAAAGTGTTCAGTAAGGCCTGGTTTATGATTAAAGGCCTTCTCATAATTAGGATACAGACACAGACTTCTGCCCTCTGTGAGTCCTCTGATGACGAACCAGGCTTGACCTCTGGATGAAGGCTCGGCCACATTCCTCACACTGATAGGGCTTCTCCCCAGTGTGGATCCTCAGGTGCTGAGTAAGGCTGGTGCTCCCTCGGAAGGCTTTCCCACATTCCTTACACGTATAGGGTTTCTCTCCAGTGTGACTTCTCTGATGTTCCATGAGCCCTGACCTCTGAGTAAAGGCCCTCTCACACTCATTACATTTGAAAGGTTTCTCTCCAGTGTGGATCCTCAGATGTCCGATAAGGTGTGAACTTTGACTGAAGGATTTACCACACTCTTTACACCTGTAAGGTCTCTTCCCAGTGTGGATCCTCTGATGAAGAACAAGGCCCGTGTTTTGACTGAAGGCTTTCCCACATTCATTACACTGATAGCGTTTTATTTTATTATGAATTTCCTGATGTGAGAGAAGGGCAGATTTATAACTGACGGCTTTCCCACACTGGTTGCATTTATAAGGTTTCTCTCCAGTGTGAATTCTCCAGTGTCGAACAAGCCCCGAGCTCTGAGCAAAGGCCTTCCCACACTCTTTACACTTATGTCGTTTTACTCTTGTGGGGTTGGCCTTTGGCTGTTCTGATTTACCCCTACATTGAAGAAAAGTTTCTCCACACTTTGGATGCTGGAAAGCATCCAGTGAATTCCTTTCTTCAGAAATCTGGTTCAGAGCAAATTCACCAGTCATATTCCTTGTCTCACCTCCTGCTGGAAGAGCAAGTTGATTATGATTGCCACATGTCCCGTGTAAGGGTTTGGAAGAAAGACTAGTAAGATTAATTGATAACATTACAGAATGCTTAGTAATATCAGGCATTGTGCTAAATAATCAGAGCTATTATCCTAATCGTTTCTGACACTCAATGCACCTATGAGTCATAGAAAATAGATATAAATAAATAAAAGGCTTCAGGGCCCCAGCCCAGATCTAAGAACTCAGAATGGCAGGGAAGAAATGAAAATTTCCACAGAGTCTTCAAAGGATCCCAAGTGAACATACCTTGCAGCATTCATCCCTTGTGTAATCCATCCCCCTCCCACACAGGATCTAGGTTGGCCTGTGACTTGCTTTATCCAACAGAATATGGTGAAAGTGATGATATGTCAGTTCAAGGACTAAGACTATAAAAAGGTGCTTTGGAGATCCCTGAGTCACCATGCAAGAAGTGCAGTTACCAGGCTAAAGAGATAAATGGACAGTGAGAGCGTAAGAAGACCCAAGGCCCATCCACGTCAGAACAGTTTCCTAGCCGTCTCCTGCCAAGGTCTGAGATGGGAGTGAAGTATCTGAAGCATCACAGCCCAGGTGAGCCCCCAGATAACTATAGCTTAAACTGGTATCATTTCAGCAGAAGAACCACCCTGTTTATCCCAGTCAATCCAGAGAACTGTGAGAGAGAATATAATGGTTGTTCCTTTAAGCCACTAAGTTTTGGGGTGGTTTGTTACATGGAAATGGACAGCTAAAACACAAAGTGCTCAGCCAATTTTTGGTGCTAACAGCACACGATGAGCTGGGTAATAGATACAGAAACTGAAACACAGAAATTCAATAACTAGCCCGTGATCACATGACTAGGAAGTGGTAAAGCCTGGCCTGGAACCCAGGTTTATCTGAAGCCAAAGCCTGTACCCTTTACTTCTACTACAAAAAGAACAGATACTCATGTAAAATTTTCAACAGTACAAAAGGTGTAAAAGTAAAAAGTCCAAATCCCCATTCATCTTTCTCCAACACGTGGTGTCCTTTTACTTTCCCCGGAGGTAATCACCATAGCTTTGCTGCCTAGTACATCAGTAGAAGACTATTAAATTAATTATAATACATGTATGCAGCAGAAAACTAAACATCAGAAAGAATAAAGTAAGTCTATTGATAAGAAAAATATTATTTCTTCATGTCTTATCTAGACCACAAACATTGACTGCAACTGAATGAAGGAACTAAGATTGTGGTACCCACTGATTTAAGTAGAATGTAAGTTGCATGAGGGCAGAGACGTTGGCCATCCTGTTCACCACTGTGTCCCCAGTGCTTAGAATACTGCTGGACACATGGTTGGTGTCCAATAAATATTTGTTGCATGAGTGAATAATGTTCTGAATATTCTCATTAGGTAAAAAGAAAAAAGCAAAATGCAAAGTGGTATGTATAATATGTATATTAAAGTGTACCCAGGATTTGTTTCAATCAGGCATGGTAAGACAGGCAGACATGGAAAGGACTATACTCACAGATCCCCAGGAACAGAATGCATAGCCTGCCATGCAGGGCCACGTGAGAAAGCACCAAGGTTGGTCAGGAGGCAGAAGGGCAAAGGGCTAGAGTGAGACCTAGAGCTTTTATTGGAGTTTTCCCAGGAAGGAATGGGCAAGGCGGGGCAGGTATGCTGCATAAGTTTAGGATTGGATAGTGTGGATAATTCTGGCAGGCTCTGGGCTACAGGGATGTGCCCTAGTTGTCTGGCACCTGGCCCTCGGGTGATTTAGGGGAAGGGGAGTATTGGCCTGGTGCTTGAAAGTTGTATAAAGGAGATGATTGGGGGAGTGGGCTCTGGATTGGTTGATTCGTATATGAAAGGTCCACTTGCAGGGGAGTCCTTTGCTATCTCAAGGAATCAGCTAGCCCTGGGAAGGACAGCCTCTCCAGGATCAAGACCCCAAATGCCACAGCATTAAGAATATAGAAAATTAGAAAATATAGTCAGTACATTACAATACCACCTGCACTAAAAAGAGGGGAGGGGCTTGAATACACACAGAAAAAACTTGAGTATATACTAGAGAATGTTAACAGTGGTAAACTCTCAGGTATGGAACTTTAATTTTCATTTTATATCCTTCTATACTACTTGAATTTTAAAAATGTAAGCTACCACTATTGTTCTATGATAACCGCTAATTAAAAATACAGTACTAGGGCCCACTGTAGTAAATCTATACTAGATCTGGACATCTGTATTTTTAAAACAGCTCCTTGATGATTTGGACTCACAGAATTGTAAACCACGGTCGAAACCCAATTAAAAAATACCACATATCCCAATTCAAAATTAAATCAACTCTAGATATGCTCACTTTGTAAATAAACTTCTGGTGTTAAATTTATTCTACTTCCAAATACCTCTTTTTTCCACCAGAAATACTGCTTCCTAGGAGACGCTATAGTCAGTGCTTCCAAAAGGTCACAAAGATTCACGTTCTAAGGCTTACCATTCTCTTGCAGAGGAATGTGCTCCCACGGATCACACTTTAGCTGGACAGTCAGTGACTGACCTGCAAGGCTTCCAGGTCCTACTTCCTTCCACAGCACTTGTTTGTAGTGTGCACTGCCTGGGACCTAAGGACATGCAAGTAGAGCTGGGTTTAGGAGAGAATCCGAAATATGGCAAGAGTTAACTAAAACCTCAGAGTCTGATTAAAAAGAAAATTTCTTATGGGCACAGGAAGCAGAATGATGAAGAAACCAGTGTCTTAATCAATTCACAAAAGCAGCAGAGCTTTAACGGAAAAACAGAAAGACAATGCTTCAGCCCAGCACATCTGGTCATAAAACCCTTTTGCTTACCCATGCCCACTCTCTTTGCTGGCAGACCCTTGGTGCACTCATAAATGAACAACGGCTTTTCCCCACCTGTTGTCCTTTGTCTCCAAGTTCTGTCTCCAGATTTTCCAGCACAGTCACCACTTCCTCTCCACTCCTTGGATGATAGCCCCATACCCGGGCCTGGAGCTCCTTGGGCAGGATGGTCAGGAACTGCTCCAGCACCAGTAGCTCCAGGATCTGCTCCTTGCTGTGCAGCTCAGGCTGCAGCCACTTTTGGCAGAGCTCCCGAAGCTGGCTCAGCGCTTCTTGAGGTCCGGGGGCCTCCTGATAACGGAACTGCCTGAAGCGCCGGCGGAGGAGTTCCTGATAATTGTACTCGTTTCCTTGCTGTCCAGGCTTCTGTTCCCAAGCATGGTCCTCCTCTTCCTCTACCTTCACTATTCTCAGACCCTCATGCTCCTCTCGAATGTGGACCACGGGAGTCAAGGCTGCACCTTCTCTCAACTTGGTGGACATCTTAGTTTGCAATGGCTCAGGATAGGATTCACTTGTCTTAACATCCCAGAAATCAGGAGGAATCTTAAGACCAGAGCACTCCTGTGGGAGGAGAACCACTGTTAAAACAGCAAAATAACCAGAGCAGTCAAGAACTTATATTGTTAGTAATGAAGACTCACCACCAAGGTGATAATCCTGAATAATGGAATATTGGTAAGATAATATTCCTGAGATCCACAAAAATAGATCAGAATTATTGAAAAAATGCACTTGGCTGCTGATATACAGAAAAGTGCTACATAAATATTAGTATAGAACTGTTGTGGGAAGTAATGTCACATTCACAGAATTTGAAGACTTTTTAGTTTATAAGAACTACATTTCAGGAAGAAAAAAAGTACATGAGCCACAGGCTGGGGGCCACCAGAGCCCATTTGTCAAGGCTGTCTTTTATGCACACACACAACCTACCATCCCCTTCATAGAACTGCTTCAGCAGGGCAGGATGGGCTTTGGGATATCCGGTAGAGGAAAAGGAGGCTTCTTAATCCTTAGCAAGGGTAAGGGAAAATGGATCTTGTCACACCTTAGTAATCTTATTATGACAATATACACATGGGCAGAGTCAGTTATTTTTCCAGTAAAACCTTCATGACCTTTAAAAGAATCAAACTACTTATTTATACACGGGAGTAATACACTAAAAAGCCAAAAAATGGTTACAGCGTTCGTTCAGGGAGTAAAGCATAAAGCACCTCTCGGTCAGTTGAGACATTCCCCCGACACCCCGCCCCGCCTCCATTGTGTATAAAAGAATGAGCATGATCAACCAAAATCCGTACCTAGTTTACGCTATACTATAAAGACAAAATAACAGCGACAAATCCAAACTGAACAGTAGAGGCCGACTGTCACTGGAGCTCGTTATCAAGCATTCTGTGCACGTGTTGGGGGCCGAACAGGACACCCATGCCGCAGAGACCCTTCCCCGTCCCATCTCTGCCCTGCGGGACAACCGACATGAGGCGCTCTGCAGCTCGGCTGGGGCGCAGCAAGACCGCTCACCCGCAGCTCTGGGGATGGCTGGTGGTGCTCCCTGGAGACTAGCCCTGGCCGGTAGTTAACGGAAAACCTGAGCCAACATCCCGCGGGCCAACCAGGAGCCCAGAACAGCGGAGCAAAAAGCGCCCAGGACCACGAGGCTACTTCCGCTGCCCGCCTAGGAATCCGGAGGCGCGGTCCTCTCTATGATCAACCTAGCCACTCCGCCCTTTTGCTTCCTCCTTGGCGTTAGGCCAGGGCAGGGGGATCACTTCATTTTGGTGTTTGGATTTTTTTTTAAAATTCCTTTCTCTCCCCCCGTTCTCTCCTGGAGAAATTTAAGCCTCTCCATAAAGTTCAAATCATCCACAACATTGCTGACATTCACTGCACTCCAGGAGTTAGCTCTTGAACCCTTCTGATAGTGTATTTACTACTGATGACTGAAATTTTTTTTTTATATTCTGCATATGAGCAATTTGTAATATGAACACCAGATATGGGCTCCCACTTCCCTTGTTACTCCCAGTGATGTTTTTTTTTTGATGGAAAACAGCTTTTAAAAAACGTAAAATACTTTCTTTGGGGGGATTAGGTTTATTAATTATTTTATGTTTTATAACATAAACATGCATAGCTTTATTAAATTAGATTATATTGATTGCCTTTAGTATTCTTTTCTACAGGCTGTTTTCTTTTCTTTTTTTCTTCTTTTTCAGTTTTATTAGGTCGAATAATTAATTAATTTTTAAGGGAGGTACTGGGGACTAGGTTTACAGAAAAAAATGAAGCATAAAGTACAGACTTCCTGTATGTCCCTTCCAGCCCTCCCTAGCTACACACAAACCCACACAGTTTCCCCTATTATTAACATCTTGCATTAGTGAAGTACCTTTGTTACAATTGATATTGATACAGTATTAACTAAAGTCCATGGTATATATTGTTCACTGCATAGTATATTCTGTGAGTTTTGGAAAATACATAAGCATCAACCATTATAAATATTATACCAAATAGTTTATTGCCCTAAAAATCCCCTATGCTCCACCAATTCATCATTCCCACACACCAACTTCTAATCTTTTTACTGTCTCCATAGTTTTGCCTATTCCAGAATGTCATGTAGTTGAAATCAGTTTGCAGCCTTTTCAGACTGGCTTCTTCATTTAGCAAAATGCACTTAACATTTCTTCATGGATTTTCATGGCATGATTGCTCATGTCTTTTTATTGCTGGTTGGGATATCTGCTGCTCTCAGGAACCTATGCAGAGAAGGTGACATCATGATCAGGTTAAGATGCCAGATAGATTCCTTAGTTCCTAGGGAACAGGAACCATTACCTGCCAGTGAAATTTACACTGTGCATAACCTGTGACCCAGTAATTTCATTCCTGGGTATGTTCTCCAGAAAAACTCCCAAAGGTGTTCAGACCAAGGCTGTTTATAATAAAAAGTTGCTTGAAAGTGTAAATGTATATTGAAAGTAATGCCACACACAGACCAATGATTATGATACACCATGAACTCAATTTGTAACCAATCTACACTGAGCACCCAAGGTCATTCCTTGACCAGGTCTGAGAAGACAGCAGATCCTATAGCAAACTATTAGAGGTCACTCTTCGGGATAAATTTGTACCAGCTCATAAACAGAACCCTTCAAGCAGTCATTCAACAGCCTTTGTCACAAGTGTTTTTTTCTGCATTAGTCACTATTTTATATATGAGACACCAAGATGAACAAGGTAAATATGATCTGTTATTCAGCATTACATGTTCACATGGTCCCCCACGTACATTTCTCACTTTTTTTTAAACAAAGAGTTAGGAAATTCTGTGAAATGATATACCAAAACACAGATATTTATTTGCAGAATTTCCCAGATTACTAGAGTAAGTCTGGTAGAAGTATATGTATAACTGTTGGGTCCCATGAATCAATGTCAAAATCATTCTTAGAAAAACTTAAATTAGCACCATGAATTCCAAACAAAAAATAAATTTAATAAATAACACTTGTTTTACCCAAGGTTGTGATTAGTCATAAAGACTTCCCCCTACTCTCTCTACCTTTACTGTAGAAAATGAAAAGCTAACTGTGTCAAAGACAGTTAAATATCCATTGAGATCTGACAAAGGAATGTTTTAATTCAACTTTGCCCAAAGTGACCTAAGTCTCTATTAACACTTGCCTATTTCCACAAAATAGTGCCAGTTAAAGTAATTATATGCAACTGGGTATTTTCCCTAATGGTGATGTTTGATTTTGAAAAAGTTCTATGTTATACCTCTTATCACATAATCTGACTATTGAGGCTCATTTTTCTTGTGTAGCCTCTGATGTTTGGTAAGATATGAGTTTATGAGAAGATTTTCCCACACTTGTCCAAGTCATAAAGCTTCTCTCCATTGTAGACTCTGATGTTTGGTAAGATCTGAACTTTGATTGAAGGCTTTCCCACATTATTTACACTTAGAGTTCTTTTCCCTACATGGAATTTTTGCTACACTTTGAGTTGAGCTAACATTGAAAGTGTCCCCATAGTGGTCACACCTACAGGATTTTGTTCCAGTGTGGATTTTCTGAAGTGTAAGACTGAGCTTTTAAGTGACAGCCTTCCCACATTTTAATATTTATTGGTTTTCCAGTAATAAATGCTAGCTTCTGAAAGAAGGCCTTTACCCACTCATTACATTCATAATCCAGTGTGAGTTCTTTGGCAGGTGACCACACTTGAAACACAATGAATCATGTATACTCTTTACACCCACAGATTTTCTTCTTCAGTGTGGATTCTCTGTTTAACAAGGCTATCACAGAATTTAAAGGCTGTGCCACACTCATGACACAGATAAATGAATTTGCTTATGTTTAATGAGACCTGAGCTCACATGGAAGGCTTCTGACACTGAAGATATTCTCGAGGGTTCAGATCACTCCAGTATCTGAAGGTTTTACCACATTCTTTATTTTCATTTTCAGGATGGCTTCTCTGTTGTTTAATGGGACTTGGGATTACACTGAAGGTCTTTTCAGGTTGAGGATACTCAAAGGGCTTTCTTGAAGTCTGGACATGCTGGTGCTTGGTCAGGGCCGCTGGTGTGTGTTGTTTTATTAGGGAGGGATGTTTTTGGATCAGTGACTTCCATTCACTTTACAATGAGTGGATGCTTCTTTTATTACAGTTGAAGATGGAAGTTGTGTGCAAGCTGAACAGAGGATTTCCCATGCCCAGAGCATCGACAGGACTGAACTTAAGGACAAATTCTCCTCGGCAGGTATCTTAGGTCTCTTTATCCGAATGATACTCTCCTTGGCTTAGGCAATATAAACTGCATACTCAAGGGGGCTCCTCCCTCACTTTGGTAAATTATTCAGAACCCATGAACTTGTCCAGTGTGGAGCCCCTGACGATGTTCCCACTTAAGTCTTCTGAACATCATCCCCCTCTGTGTTAAGACTTATTCTGGAAAACTCTGCTTTGAAACAGACTCCTTGTTTAATATCAGAAGTCACCATCTGAAAGAACAGGTTGATCATGAAATTAGCATCTTTTCCCCAGAGGCAGAAAGAGGGCATCAAACGTAAGGTATACGAGAATAGCCTACAGAGAAATTATGTAAAACACACCTCCTCTTATGTGAAAGTTCTAAGTAAGAATATATACTTGTTTTTCCATTAATTTCTGCTCTTATCTTTAGTATTTTCTTCCTCCTGCTTTCTTGGATTTATTTTCCTGTACTTTAAGTTCTCAAAATGGATGTTCAGAGCTTTTTTTTTTTTTTTTTAAACCAGCTTTCCTTTTTCCCAAATATAGCATCTGTACTTTTACCCTAAGAAACCTGGAAAAGTACCCTGAACAAAGTAGGTCTAAATAAACAGAAGCTACTCATTATTAGTACTATCACTAATGCAAAGCAGAAGTAAAACAGAAGGGACTAGTGAGGAGACTCATTTATCCAAGAGCTCCTATGAACATAACAATATATAAAGTAGCATATTAAAGAAGAGGTCATCATATAACAAAGCATTTTACTATCTATTTGGAGAGATTATAAAAACCTCAAAGCTAGAAGGGATATCAGAGAATATTTGGCCTGTCTCCCTTATTTTTAAGGATGTAAAACTGAGACCCAGCTAGGTGGCATCAGCCTAGGTAATAAGGTTACTTAGAGGTAAAGATATGTTGAGACCAAGGGCTCTTGAATCACACCTTTAAAGTTTTTACCAGCATAACATACTGGCTTTTACAGCCCACTGTGGTGCATAAACAACCTTCAGATTGAAACTTTCATAATATTGCATAGTGGTTAAGAGAAAAGGTTGTCAAGTTAAACTTCTGGTTTCAATTCCTGGCTCTACCATTCCTAGCTGTACAACCTTGGGCAAGTTATTTAAAGTCTCTGTTCCTCACTCTCCTTAGCTGTAAAATGGGAGAATAGTATTATGTATCTATATCATTTTTTACTGAGAAAAATATACATGCAAGACACTCGGAAAAATCCCCAGCACAGAAAGCATTCCACAAATATTGGCCATTATGGTAGATGCACTATCTCAATGGTAGATTATATTACTTTTGTTAGTTATTCACTGCCCTCTTTGTACGGATTATTTTTCTCCACCTGATGGATAGTAAGCTTGGTCATTTGACTTGCTTTGATTAATGAAATTTAAGTAGAAATGACATATGCTCCTCCTGAGTAGATGCTTTAAAAGCCATCATGTGGTCCTACCATTGTTTTCCTTTTGCTCTAAGAGCAACATATTCAGGGTAGGAATACTCCTCTAGCCTGGATCCTAGAGTGGTGAGAAGGTGTTGCAAGAGCTGCAACTGACATGCAACATAACCAGGAATAAATTTTGTACTGTAAGCCACTGAGATTTGGGGGCTGGGGAGAAGTTGTTGGTTACATAATAAAAAGCTAGTTGATCATAATTAGCCTAAGCTGACTTGTACAATCTCACAGCATTTCTGTACCAGGGGCTGCAGAGAACCTACAAGGAGTCATACATAATTCCTGCAAAGGACTCATAATCAAATGAGCAGGATAAGAGAGGCAAACAAATCAAACAAATATATACAAAGCAAAACATAAGGTAATTATCCTAAGAAATAAACAATGTGCTATGGGAGGTTGAAGAAGGGAAAAACTGGAAGTGGTTACAGGAACTGAAGTATATTTATGTTTGTTTAGAAATCAGACATAAAATACAGCTCAACCTAAATAATAATAAATTTATTATTTTTTAATAAATTGAATAGTCACCAAATAAGACTTGTTCTACACATCTTTCAGGTGAACGTGGTCTCTTTCATGCTTTTTTGATAAAAAAAACTTTGGAACCCCAACTCAGCACCCAAACTGTGATTAAGAATATCCAAAGTTTCTTTCATGAGGAATAAATTGGCTTTACTTATAAATTCCTTTACCATTCATGCCCATGCTGAAGTGGGTTGGCTGTATGTCTGGACAAGAATAAAGTTCAGCTATCTATTCATCCATTCATTCCCTAAATTATTACAGAAAGGATCAGAGGTTGGCTACACAGAGTATGTCATGTCACAGGTCCATGTCAGAGAATTCAATCATGACTTTCAAGCCAACACTTGCCTAACACTTGCTTAAGACATCTGAAATTTGAGGAAATCTACCTGATAGTCGTTTAACTTTCCATACATTTAGATTTTCTAAGTCTAACTCTTTTATAGGCAAGATTATCATATAAAGCAAAACCCTGAATACACCATCCTCGCCACATGCTGAAATGCTTTGTTGAGTTACAATTTTATGGAATGAACTAAAACTACACTCACCAGCATGGATCAATCTCACAAACATAATGTTGAGAGAAATAAGTCACATAGAAAAGAAAAAGACTGATATACCGGACTACATTAAATTTAAAAACCAAAGCTCATCGAAAGACACCATTAAGAGAATAAAAAGGTAAGCCATGGAGTTGGAGAGGATATGTGCATTCTCTGTGAAAAGGGCTCATATAGAGAATATGTAATTCCTGTAACACGTGTATGAACCGAACAGGAACTTTCCATGAAGAATACCAAACCACCAATAAGCACACAGTAAGCTAGCCTACTCTTACCCAGCATGACACCTGTAGGAATGCAAGTGGTCTCAGAAGGACTGGCTCTCCTAACAGTGAATAGTATACTGAGTTACAATGTAAAATGCAGTTCTTACTGCATAAACTGTTTGACAAACATTAGCCTAGAGAAGATGTTTCACACTTCCTAGTAGAGAAAACAAGGAATTTTATGGTCTGGCCCCCAGCGTTCTCTCCAGTTTCATTTATCACTACTTCCATAATGCATTCTGTAATCAGTCATGGAGAATTTCCTTCTTTCCCCCAGATGCACCAGGCTTTTTAACATGCTATTCTCCCCGTACCTTCCTTCATTCGTTTCACGTGGTCGAACTCTTTCTTCGAGATTTCATCCTCCTTCGAAGATTTTCCAGCCCTCTCATAAGTACTTGTTACACCTTTAATGCAAAGCATGCTGTATAAATCTAGTGGCTGTATCACTGTAATTGCTGTTTTCTATCTACTCCCTTCTCCCTTTCCCCAAACAGACTGTAAGCCCCTGAAGAGTGGGGTGCTTTTTTCATTTATCTTTGTATTCTTAGAACCTGGCACAAGACAAAACCTAAAATAGAAAATCATTAATACCAGAATTTGAGTTCACAAGGAATAAACATGTTACACATATTTTGATCTCCTAACATTCAACTCTTCAGTAAAAGAAATTTCTTTTTCTAGAATGTCTGCTCCTTCAAAGTCTTCGGAATACTTACCACTTACTGCTCAGGATTCACAGTTGGGCTGGTCTGGGGTGGGACATGGCATCACTTTGGTGCCGATCCCAGAAGGGTATTTTCCACCCAGAAGACTGTGTCCGCAAACTTCCGTCCTAAGAACAAACCAAGACAGCTGGGGCCAAAGGGGTAAACACTGAAAACACTGGTGATTACAACACAGACATGGGGTGACAGGGAATTCTCTCCAGAGCAGAGCAAGGAGAAAATCACAGTCTCCTTCAATCGCCTAAGGCAGGGAGAAGTAGGGCAAAGAAATTAACACCTTCAACCCAGAAAAGCAATGTCAACTTCGTGGTGCTTTGCTGAGGCCCTTCACTGCTTGTAAATATGTGCCTTATTTTCTCTAACATGCCTTGAGGTCCTATCTCCTCTGCTCGCCTTCAGCCACCATGTCTGGGTCTAAAGTTACTTGAGTAGTGCGGTAAGTACCACCTCAATAATAGAAACTTCATGATGTGCTTTTTAACATGCATCTGTGGCCTCAGTGTCTGAGGGTACAAGCTGGCTCAAGAGAATTCAGTGTCTTATAGCTGACTTGTCTGAATTGCTGATGAGAATTCAGGGAAACTGTGCATCCTTTGCAACACAAAGTCCTACTCTGAGGAATGAACACGACTTCCACTTCCCAGAGTGTTCCCTCCTACCTGTCCACAGTGCAGACCAAAGCAATCTGCAATTTCTATCAGTTTAGTGTTCATCTTGAACCTCAAACGTTTCAGGGATCAAAAGAGTTTCAGGCCTGTTACCCAGAGTAAGAAATCACTACTAATATGGAAAAATAATAACAAAGCAATTCTTTTAAAGCCCAGATTCCCTTTGAGTTTCATATGCATATAGGATTTGAGTTTTAGGCCTGGGGATAGAGCTAGGAATTCAGGCTATAGTCTGGTGAACAGATCTCCTGGGATTTCCACAGACACAGCAAAGACATTTCCTGAACTGAATTCATTAACTGTCAACCACCTCCCAAATCTGAGCTCTTCTGGTTGATTACAGGTATCAAGTTTCACATACTCACTCAAATAGATCCTTGAAAGTGATCCTAAAACTAATGCCAACCCCAACTCAACAACTGTTCCCCAACCTTGTTCCATCCTCATACCTGAGTCTTGGCATTTGTCACATTATACTTTGAGAAACACTGAATGCAAGGGTTAGAAGCACCTGTCACTCTGGGAGGTTTTTGTTTTCGTTTTGTTTTGGCTCAGGAACCTCGGTTAAGTTCTGGGGTTTCCTGGATCAGTAAATCAAAAGGCCTGGGGCTTTAACTAGGCAAGAATAACCCTCAAGGATTATCAATGGGATTCCTGCCAAGAGGTTACTAACTCATCTAACCATCTCTGAGAGCACAGTATATCAAAGGCAAAGAAAGTAAGACCAATAGGTTAGTATTTCCAGATTCAATGAGGATTATGTGGTCCCTGACTCGCCAACCAACATTACTTCCAGTTTCAAAATGTAATGTTTCACCTGTAATACTGGTAGCACCAATAACAATAAAAGGCTTGTACAGAAGAAAAGTTAAAATAGTGTTTGAAATACTGAAGTCTCCTCTTACTAAAATAACAAACTACATTATGGTATAATTTACCTTGAGTTGTAAAACTGCATTCTTAGAAGTAGATGTGATTTTAGAGCCTTAGTCAATCATTATGATGATGGAGTCATTTTTCATTGACTTCCCATTTCTTCCATATTCAAGAAACTAAGTGTTAACTAAAACTAATTTTTACCACATCCTTCTTTTGGTGATAACTTCAGATATTAAAAAAAGCCTTTGTAGTATCTTCACCATATAAATCACTGATGACACGTTCCTTTGACATGTATTTTCTGGTGTTTTGTAAGATTAGAGCTCCCACGGAACGCTTTCCCACACTTGTCACACTCGTATGGTTTCTCTCCAGTATGAATTCTCTGGTGATGAATGAGGGTTGAGATCTGGCTGAATGCTTTCCTGCATTCTCCACACTTAAAAGGCTTTTCTCCAGAATGAATCCTTTGGTGATTGATAAGAGCTGAGTTCACATAGAAGGCCTTTCCACACTCCTTACACTCATATGGCTTTTCTCCTGTGTGGATTCTTTGATGTTTGATGAGAGCTGAGCTCACGCTGAAGGCTTTTCCACACTCATCACACTCATAAGGTTTCTCACCAGAGTGGATTCTCTGATGTTTGATAAGGTCTGAGCTCACACTAAATGCTTTGCTACATTCATTACATTCATAGGGTTTCTCTCCATTGTGGATTCTCTGATGTATAATCAGGTGTGCCCTCACACTGAATGCTTTCCTACACTCATTACACGTATACGGTTTCTCGCCAGTGTGGATTCTTTCATGCACAGTGAGGGTTGAGCGCACGCTGAAGGCTTTTCCACAGTGGTCACACTCATAGGGTTTCTCTCCAGTGTGGATTCTCCGATGTCGAACAAGACCTGAACTCTGGGCAAACTTCTTTCCACATTCACTGCATTTATACTGTCTTTCTTCTGTTGGCCTGTTCTCATGCCTTTCTAACTGGTCCTCATATTGAGAAGTTGTTTCATACTCAGCAATCTGTAAAGTATCCCCATTTTGTATGCTGGGGACTTTCTGGTGTGGTGGGTCCATCCTTACAAAAATCTTCCCTTCAGAATTGACACCAGGTTCATACCTTTGGTCTTGAATCCTGAAATAAGACGTTTCAAATGTAATTTATTCCCTGCAGCTAAAGTAATATTATGTGATTCAGACTTAACTAGGACTATCATGTTTGATAAATGCAGGACACACTGATCACACGGCAGTCAGATCAAATATCTTTATTCAGTCTGTACCACCTCAGAACTATTGGAATAAATATGTTAAATCTATCTTTATAAAGGTATCTAAAGCACAAAATCTTGGATTTAAGTGAGTATACAAGTAATATATAGTTTCTACTTTAAAAGACTTTCTATCATATTTAACTAAATTGGGAAAAAAGACAGGAATTGAAGAGATATGCAGAGCTTTCAGCTTAACTGGCCTTTTCTTTGAAGCAAAATGAAAATATTTCAAGAATATCTAAATAAAGTTGCCAAGTGTCGCTCAGCCACCAAGGTTATAACAACAAAAGGAGAGGTGAGGGCACGGGGCAGAGAGAAAATAAGGTCTCCTCCGTTCCCCTCCCTCCCCTTCCCGCGCCCGGAAACCAGCCCCGTTAGAACCTCGAGGAGGAGCACTCGGAAGACCGAGTCTTCCAAGCCTCAGTGATGGGGAACTCAGGTGGGGTGCGGGTGTCTCTGGGGAGTCGGCAGTGCCAGTACGGCCACGGCCCAGAGAAGACGGAGGAGGAAAAGGACAGAAAAAGAGGGAGGGGGAGGAGGGGAAGGAAAGGGGAGTAAGAGACCGGAGGAGAGTACGAAGGATGGGGGGGGGGGCGCGGGGGGACAGAGGGGAAGGAGAGGGGTCGAGGCGCCGGGTCGAGGGGAAGTCTGAGGCAACCAGGCGCAGCACAGAGTAACTTTCTCCGGGGCTCTTCGCCCCAGAGCTCACTCAAAACCCGCAGAGAACGATGACAGGCCTCACCTGGGAAGTCGTGAAGTGTTGAGCCAACGGACCGGCGCCCGCCCTGATCTCGCGAGGTCGACTTCCGCGGAATCCCGCCCCAGTACCTAGTGGTCCGCTCTAGGATCCGGGAGGCTCCCTCTCTGTGGTTCATGAGCTGACGACTCGAAAGGAGGAAAAAAGGAAAAGATTCTATTTACTTAGAAAAAGGCATTTAGGCGTTTGAGCTCCTTTAATCCTGCAGGGCAGATGTGACAGTCCTCCCTTCTAACATAAGAAACTCGAGAAGCAGATAAGTTTTCTGAGGTTGGACGACCAAAACAGCGGAGATGAAATTTGAACATAGATCTGTTACAGTCCCAACTCCTTCCACTTGCCTCCCAGTGGAGGGGAATCGGCGAAAGGCTCCTCAGGGTTTAAGACTCAGAAAGTAATCTTTATGTTAATTTGTAAATTTAACACTATTCCAATAAAAATGTGACCTTTTTAATAAGTAGATTTTGAAGTTCATGTAGAAAAATAAGACTCTGCCCAAGAAAACTGAAAAAGAAGGGCAGTGAAGGGGCACTTGTCCTACAGATTTTAAACATATTATAAAGCTTCAATGATTAAACAGTGTGGTACTGGTGAGTGAGATAGACAGACAAATGATACAGAATAGAAAATCCAGAAATAGATGCAATCACAGGCAGAAACCTAGCATATAATAAAGGTAGAAAATCTAAGAGAATGATTAATATAGACCTTTAAATAAATATATGGGGAGAACTGTGTAATCATCTGGAAAAACATTAAATTGGATTCCTACCTCACTCTGCACTCCTGTAAATATTCCAAATAAATCGAAATTGTACATGTTATAAGTGAAACCATAAAAGCACCAGAGGAAAACATGGGGAGAAGTCTTTTATAACTTCAGAGTAGGAAGGCCTTTCTAATTACAAGCCAAAATCCAAAGGCCATAAATGAAAAGATTGATAAATTTTTTCTCCTACACAAAGAATCCACACTCCTGCAAGGTAAAACAAATAAAACCACCTTAAGCAAAGTGAAAGACAAATAAAAAATGGATAACATACTTACAACTTGTATCTCAGACAACAGACAGCAAAGATGGAACTCCTGAGCAATAAAATATCATGGAAATGGCAGAGCTGAACTGGATTCCCTATTGTTCCACCCTCATGTTGAACTTAACCAGACTGCTGAGCATTCACAACCTCACACTTATCCCGATCTCATTAAATAGAAACTTAAAAAGAAAAGTGTCCTTAGGTCCCTTACATCCAGAACCTTCATAAAATTACAGAATGTCGAAGTTTAACACTTACAACTCTCCTGTAGGGAGAAGGGTCCCTATAATTGATATTTCAATGGTGTATTCCCAGGTAGGAGCTGGAGACACAGTGTTTCTCCTGCTGCCAGAGTTGACATTTCTTAATAGATCATTTCTTGACTGTGTGCAAGAGCTGGGACCAGGGAAAAATTTAACACGTGAAATTGTGAAGGAATCACTGTATCAACAAATAAATCAGCAGAACACGCTAGTCCTAGGAAGGTAAGTAGGAGAGGAAATAATTACAACAAATATCTAGGTAGCATGTCTTTACGTAGGTAATGTTCATGCAGTGTAAAAGGCAGGTGCTTTTATCATCCTCACGTACAGATGAGGAAATGGAGGCACAGAGATTATGTTATTTGGCCACTATGACAATCTCACTTTAGATTTACATGCCTAAAAAGTAGGAAAAAATAGAAGAATCACTAAGAGACTAAAAGCCTTAAGATGACTTGATAAATACGTCTCTGTTGCTGCCCTATTTTCTAGGGCTAACTCCCTCTGGAGGTCCTCCAGCTTAGTCACTCTCCCAAAGACCCTCACCCTCCCCTCCCCTCCTCTCCCTCTAATGCTGCTCCCATTCCTAGACCTGGCATTCCTCAGCAGAATTGTCAACCTGGAGCCAGCTCAGAGCAGTTTTCCAGTAACAGAATCCTTGGAACCAGCAAAAGCAGCTCTTCTAAAATTGGAGCCTGCAATTCAGTAAAATTCCTCTTGAGGTCTCCTTTTTCGGGGGATACTTCTGTAAAAGAAATACTAATTTACTCAAAGAAAAGGACTGCTATAGTTGTTACACTAATGACTGAGGGTTATGGGAGTTAAAAAAAAAAAAAACAAACAATGCCAAATAAGAGGCCAACTTGCAAAGGGCGGTTAGATCACAGAATCACAGACTGGGATTAGCAGGCGTGTCCCTGTGCCACAGGAATCTCCGTGCCATTGCTTCGGAGCACTACTGGGAGAGGGGCGTCAGGAGAACAGCACCGCTGTTTCTGGAAGGCGGTTCTGCCCAGGCGTGAACGGTAAATTTACTGCTATAGGGAAGGGCGGTCATTTATGGTCAAGCCGAAATACAGAAATAAAGATTCTGCATTCTAAAGGAAATATGGGCACAAAACGCAGATGTGGAAGAGGAAACCTCTCCTAAATTAAGAGCTCCTAATACTTATTTCCAATCAGTTTCTCCCTTTTGTTTGGAACGGCAAGCTGAGGGTCTGGTGGTCATCGATCCCAAGTGTACCAGAGCTACACGCTGTTAATGTGACTCAATAAAACTCTGAAGACCTCAGGAAAGATCCGGGTATAATCCCGAGAGGAAAGTAGTCCCAAACTCCAGCAGCACTGAGTCAGGGGAAAAAAATCCTTCCCTGGGAGGTTGCATTTGGGCTTATTGCCCACGGTCCCAGGACCGCATCTCGGGGTTCGTGACCACGCTCCACCCGAGCCAGCCGAAGGAGAGGGAATCTGAGGGGTTGCAGCTGAGCAGCACCCACACTACCAACCAAATACAAAGCGGCTCAGCCTAAACAGCAGCAAGCTCCGAGACTTCCCCGCGGGCGTAAGTCCTCAGCACTTCCGGGGCGAGGCATAGCTTGTCCCCAGGCGGGCAGTCTGGGGCAGGGTCTGCTCGCCCAGGCCCGGACCTACTCGGTCATTTCTGGAAGCGCTTCTGCCCCAGTACACCCCCAGACTCGGAATTCCTGCCTCCGCCTCACGAAGGTGGTTTGGTGATTTTTTGCTTCCTGATTTTACCCAGGGTAGGACCACCCTTGAATCTTGGAATTTAAAGACATTGCAACTGGGAAAGAGCAGTGTCTCCACTGCGAGCCCTACAGAATTCCTAAAACTGACACAAGAGCTCTGATCTTCATTACTAATGATCTGAATTTCAATGCTGCACATCTTACTTGCTTTCTTCAAGATTAGGGACCAGACCCGAGAAAGCAGGACTTAAAAAAAAAAAAAAAAAAAAAAGGGCTTCAGTACTACAAAATCCCTTGGGACTACTCAGTCGTTTATTAAACTCAAGACAGTCAGTATACTGGTTTGGATGTACAATTTGATAAAAGGGATAGTTCCTAAAATGAAACAATGCAAGTGGAGACACTAAGAATGAATATATCCCATGGCACTGTATAAATCAAGAACTTAAAACAATAAGGGTCACAATCAGCCAAAAAAGAAATAGGCAGTCTCAGTCCTGGATTCTATTTCCACCTGTACCACTAACTTAATGGGTGACCTGATATAAGCCACATGACCTTTCTGGACCTCCATTTACAGACTAATGCATTGAAAAGTGATCTCAAAAGTCACTTCCAAACCTAGCATTCTATAGACCATATGAATAAAGATAAAAGTAATGGTCATTTCTTTGGTATATTACATATTTATACTGATCTTCTAATTCTGGGAATGATCCTTTTTAAACCTGTTGAAGTAAGTACCGCTGAGTTAAAGACTAGCTTTTAAAAGGTCTTTTACATCGTTTAATTCCTGATAGTCACATTCCCCCCTACATGTTTGCCTTCCTAAGTAGGATTTAACAAAGTATGTTAAAAACTTTGTAAGTGGGAATATGGCAAACTTTGACAACATTTTGGCTTGCGGTTTCCTTGGGAAGTTGGCAGTTATTCCTGTCTAGCGGCTTCCTAGGGGGCTGTTTGAGGGTCAAATGTCGTCCCAATCTTTGATAAGTTAGTAGCAGGTCCCCTGCTAAAGAGATAGACCCCAGTGATTTATGTTTCATTTTATGCAATGAACCAAGATATAGAAGGTGAAAACTAGATTTGTACTCCTATAACACCTTCCACTTGGTATAAAGAATGGAGACAGATCTGATGCTGAAGGCAACCTTAGGACATACATGCATGTTGCTGTGAACTCCAAACATTAAGGCTTTTTATAATCCTACAAACTGCAAAACATATAAACACTTATGATTCTCATAAAGCTTGGCATAGCTAATTTTTCTAACTGCAAAAAAATTTTATTATTTCATCTCTCTTCTTTTTCCTATATACCTTAAATATATCTAGACCAGGGTTTCTCAACCTTGGCACTGTTAAACATATGAAGCTCTGTCATTCTTTTGCTGTGGGGGTTGTCCTGTGCATGCAGGATGGTGAACAATATCCCCAGCCTCTATCTACTAGATGCCAACAGTATCCTAGCCACCCATTGATGGTACAACCAGAAGTGTCTCCAGACATTGCCCAGTTTCTCTAGTTGAGAACCACTGGTCTAATTTCAGATATAAAAGTCTACTCTCAAGCACTTTTGCAATGATAAATAGTAATCTTTAGAGTTTCCTATTTTCTTTCTTAACCAGTAAGTCTGGCCAAACAAATGGAAAGTTTCACATTTCAACTTTTCACAGGTACCCTCCTCAAATTGAATTTTTTGGTCTTAGTCTTAAGTGTAGGCAGTTATCCATGTATAACAGAAATGGGTCAGTGCACAAATTTTTAAGATACATCCTTGAAAGTAGTTTAAAATTTTCTGTAGATAAAACACCATAAATAATCCACACAATAATTCAACAAGCATTTATTCAACGCCTACTGTGTGCTCAGCACTGTACTAGGCACTAAGGGGTGCAGAGATACAAATGTAAAAGTTAGTATTCCTGCCCTCAAGGAGCTTACAATTTAATTCTGGAAATAAATACAAACGTGAACTACAATACAGAGTGCTAGAAAATAATTATAAAACAACTTATCAGTAAGTGCACGGACCACAGTACAAACTCAAAGGATCAGTGCTGAGGCAGCACAGAATAAGGGAGGTCTTAGTGTGAGGTGAAATTGCCAGGGAGAGCTCACTCAGAAGATACACTGGAAGCTAGGCTTTGAAGGGAGTAATGAACAATGAGCCGGGGCCACAGAGAAATCTAAGCACAGGAACAGCATGAGAAAAGGCACAGAGGCAAGGGCTTGTAAGACAACAGTGGAAGGTCACAGGAAGTTTGACCATGATGGATCAAGGTGAATGTACTGGAGAGTAATGAGGCTGAGGCAGATTAAGCATGGAGAACAAGGTAATGGAGAACTTGGAGCATCACTGCTCTGATAGGAATTATCTGTTGGGGTTCTTGAGTGAAAAATGAGACAACATGAAAATGGAGTTTGAGGAGGATCATCTTGGAAGCATACAAGGTATGGGAGGAAGGAAACTGAAAAGAAAGGATTATAATAACCTGGGCCTCAGATGACATGGATCAGCAGAGATTTATAAAGGGATGGCAAAAATGTAAAAAATCCAGCTCCTTCAAGGAGAAAACCAACTAAGAACTGGAACAACTTAGCAAGATTTTGGACATGAACAGTGGAGACCAGAAAAAGACTAAAGGATAACTCCAAGATTGGGATAAGAAATGAAGGGTAGTGAGTCTGGTTAGGGTAAAGATGTTAAGCAAAGATGCCTATTTAAAAGGAAAACGGGGGCTGGGGACAGAATGATGAGTTCTGTTTTCAAATAGCAAGAGAGGTACCTGGGGAGAAGTTCACAAGTTGAGAGACGACCCACCCCATACAGAAATACAGAAGTGTAACAATCAAAATAGATGAATAGAAGTATAGAAAAAGTAGTGAATAAAATTAAGACATGGAGATTTTTCTCAGTGGAGAGGAGGGAAAAAAAAGACCAATAAAGAAAAGCTAAAAGTGAAGAAAATTGACCAAAAAGGAGCATAGAATTCCTGAGATGCTGGGGAAATTCAAGAGTATGAAATATAGATCAAGGACAAGAACAGAGAAAAGGCAGTATTTATCCACTGATGATTCTCAGGACATTTCAGTGGAGTAAGTAGAGCAAGAAGTTTGAAGAATAGATTAATGAGGCAACGGGGTTTAACAATGGATAACAGGATTGAAAAACCATGAATGACAGAAGAAAAATAAAATGGTAGTTGGAAATGAGCAGCCAAGTCGAAGCTTTCACACATTTTATGCTGTAGAGGAACTTCCTGTTGTCGTCTTAACTATCCATCTGCCTGGCCCAGGGCATGGATGTTTCATTTCCCTCCACAATGCTACTTTCTCTGGGGCAGTTTAAAGAGAAGTCTATTTGAATCTATGTTATTGGTTTGTCCTCCCAGTTTTTAAACATGTTTTACTTTTTAAAACATGTTTTACTTTTTAAAACATGTTTTACTTGCAGAATTTAGCTTTCTAGTACCACAAAGCATCAAAGTATCAATATTTAAAGATATAATTATAAACCAAAAAATTTTGGTAATTGTACTGGATTTGCACTATACTGTGCATTTCCTTCCCCAGTAGCTTTTAGGAGCAGGGATATGTAATTTTTAAATGGCTGGACAGGGTTAGGGTGTTCATTGAAGATATGGTAGCCCCGCTGTCAGGAGCACAGGCTCAGAGAATCGGGCTATGTGGGTTAGAATCCCTGCTCTATCACTTACTAGCTGTGTGATCTTTGTCAACGCACTCAATTCTCTAAGCCTCAGTTTCCTCATCTATAAAATGAAGGATATAATATCTATCAGAAGCATGAGAAATACATAATGTAGGGTTTGGTACATAGTAAGTGCTCAATAAACGTCAGCTATCGTTATCTAGAGCCCCAGAACCAAGAGTGAAACTAACTGTTTCATAGGGAATCAACCACTGCATTCTAGCATTGCCATTTTGCTCAATGGGGAAAATTTTTGAAACCTAAGATGTCTCTCCTAGGACTATACTGGATGGCAACAGTTACAGAAGAACCATTTTATCATGCCAGGTCCTAAAATGAAAAGCTGAGAATAGGAAAAGAAACTACTGGTCAACAGTTCATTTTAGATTAAAAGTATAAAAACAATCTGCAGGATAAAGGAAGTTAGTGCATTTCACTCAAAGGAGCTCAAAATAAGGTCAGATGAACCAACAACATTCTAATGCTAAGAGTGACAACTGGAGACCAAAAATGGACTTCTACTTATACCCCAAAGAAACAATAGCCTTTTTCTACTGTCTTATATATACTACTGGGCTATTTCTATAGGTGTGCTGAATCAGCCCTAATATACAATGTTCTTTCAAGTCACAGTCTTTTCTCACATGTATCTCAGTATAATACTAATCTTTCTGGTCATATTATTTTTTCTCTACATTTCTGCCAGATGCTTAGTAATTCTGAGATTTAAGTAGTCTGGCTACACATTACTCTGAGTAAAGAAATGTTAGTTGGTACACCTACAGTTATTTCAATATGGTGCTCTGCTAAGTCTTCATTGGAACAGGAGACAACTGTTCCTCCAAACTACATGGGAGGAGCATGCGTATACATGCACATGCATGTACGCACACGCACATGTATTCTCCCTCTGACAATGTACCCATCCTATGGAATATTTGCACGTAGGTAGCACTGGCCTTAGGCAGAATTAGTATCTCACAGAGAGTAAGGCACAACTGAAGCGGAGAGCAAGGATCTAGAAACAACTAGATTTATCTGTTTCTGGTTTCTTGTAATTTTAAGTACAAGAGCATTAGGAACGGTAATCTATAGGCCAAAGAAAGTGAGACAGAGAAAGGCAGAGAGAGGGGAACGAAGATAAGGAAACAAATAACGAAAAGCACTGTTTTGAAAAAGTAAACCAAGGAAACCGGGATGACAAATGACAAGCGGGTACCAATGGCTCAATGAAATAGGTGTAGATAACCTTGATGTTATTAGTGGTCCATGTGGGCCACAGTAGGGTAGAGAAGGGATGTTACAGGGAAGGAATTTATGACCCAAAAGGTGGACCTCTGCAATGTAAGATTTTATGACTTATTTTAAAAAACATCAGTCATAAAATAATTAGTAAGTGTGGTCCTTGTTCAGGATAGTCACAGTGTGAAACTGAGTACTTTATCTTGGAATTCATCACAATGTATATCATATTCTTCTGAATAGGATTAATGGAATTAACTCCAATTTTGAAACCCAATTTTGGAAATAGCCAAAAGTTACTCAGTCTTAAATATGGTGAACAAGTGAGTAATCAAACAGTCAAAAATGAGACGAAATTTAAGAGTAACAAAGAGTTTTCTTGTATGGTTTATTAAATGAGAATCTTGAGAGTGTTCCAATATCTGAAAGAGTGGCAGTGCTTGGAATAACAGCACTGCTAACACTGCTAGAACTGCCCAATCGAAAGAACCACCCATGTTTGGATGCTTCTGAAAGTCCAGAATGTTACTTTAAACCAGCCTCATTACTTTATACAATATCCCTTGGTATACTGAAAGCTTCAAAGATGAAATAGTGTCTGGTGATAATGAGTTTAATGTTGTGTCTGCTGGATTTTAGATGGGAGTGCACCAGAGTTCAGAAGAATGAGGAATTGTGAGGTGAAGTATTCGACAGATGACCACTGCAGATATGTAAAGCTAATGGCAAAAAACAGATGCAGAATGAGTGAGGTGCTGAGGCCACCAAAGGAGGTGGACTGAGGGTAAAGACAGGAAGTGACAGATCCTCTAGTCAGGGGGTTTGTGCAGACTGAGAGGAACCTACAGAGCAGTTTTGTAATGGGCCCAAGGGATGAGTGAACATTCTTTGTGAGGATTTTTATAACTTCTTCAAGCACCTCTGTCTCCTCTTTCTCCCATGTAATGCCTTAACGAGGATAGTGTAAATACCTATTCATACCACAGGGTACAACGGGAAGGTGGAAAGGAGAGTTAGAAGTCACCAAAAGGTACAACCATCCACACGTAAGAGCAGCTGGACTAAGTCTCCACTCACCTCTTTCTCTGCATCATTTGCACAACCATCACTAATGCGTCCACCTCCTTTGCTGACACAGGTACTGGGACTGGGGGTGGTGAAGGATAAGTATGGATGCTCAATGACTCAGTGGAGTCAGTGAAGGCGATATATGAAAAGAAATGTTGGAATGATGTTAAAAATATAGCATTTTGAGTTTGCTTGGGAATATGGATTGCCATCGACTATCAGGAGCATTAGAATCAAATAAAATGCAAACTTAAGCATAAATACATTGTGTCTGTAAAAATGTCCCTAGAACTAGGATCTCAGAAAGCTAAATATAAATATGTCTCACACAGAGGCTGCTTCAAACTCTAAAGCAGCTTCTTAGATCAGATTAGGAGCACAAGGGCACCGTCAGGGGAATAAATGGGAGGAGGGGAATCACAGGAGATGGGAAGAAGCAGAGGAACTAGGAGCAGCCTCTCAGCCCTACAGCTACTCACCTGAGACACAGTTAAGTGCCTCGAGCCACGACAAGCAACTTGCTCTAATGCTACTTCAAGCTTCTAAAGGATCCATCAGCCCATTGGGAGCTCCACTCCGTCAGACACCTCTCAAGGTAGTCAAGTCAATCGACCTGCAACAAGGCCATGGGCCCAAACTACTGAAGAGCTATTCTAACTCTGCCACCACTATCAATCCTGACCCTAGGCAAGGTTGTAATGATGCTGAACTTCCTTTTTAGTACACTGAAAAACTCTCACCAGCATGTGGTTCCTCTAATGTTGAATAATGCCCAAACTATGACTGAAGTTTTTTCCTAAACTCCAGTGGATTCAGATTTTTCCCCACTGTGGATTCTCTGATGTCGAATGAGACTTGACCTCTGAATAAAGGCTTTCCCACACT
Source organism: Camelus dromedarius (assembly GCF_036321535.1). NCBI lineage: Eukaryota > Metazoa > Chordata > Mammalia > Artiodactyla > Camelidae > Camelus > Camelus dromedarius. The sequence goes on along the minus strand of NC_087454.1, from coordinate 18,327,467 downwards.
CATTACATTGATAGGGTTTCTCCCCCGTGTGAATTCTCAGATGCTGAATGAGGCCAGTGTTCCCATTGAAAGCTTTCCCACATTCTTTACATTTATAGGGTCGTTCTCCAGTGTGGATTCTCTGATGTTCAATGAGGCCTGACTTTTGACTGAAGGCCCTCCCACACTCATTGCATTTGTAGGGTTTCTCCCCAGTGTGGCTTCTCTGATGGCCAATAAGATGTGAGCTCCGCCTGAAGGTTTTCCCACACTCATCACACTCATAGGGCTTCTCCCCAGTGTGGATTCTCTGATGTCCAATGAGGTGTGAGCTATGACTGAAAGCTTTCCCACACTCATTACATTCATAAGGTCTCTCCCCACTGTGGATTCTCTGGTGCAGAATAAGGCCCGCACTCTGACTGAAAGCCTTCCCACACTGATTGCACTGATATGGCTTCTCCCCAGTATGGATTCTTTGGTGCAGGATCAGGCCTGTGTTTTGACTGAAGGCTTTCCCACACTCCTTACAGTGGTAGCGTTTTACTTTGTTGTGGATATCCTGGTGGGAAAGAAGGGCTGACCTGTAACTGAAGGCTTTACCACACACATTACACTGATAGGGTTTTTCCCCAGTGTGGATTCTCCAGTGGCGAACAAGGCCTGAACTCTGAGCAAAGCTCTTCCCACATTCATCACATTTATGCCGTCTTTCTTGGGTAGGATTTCCCCGCTGCCTCTCTAATGTGCCCAGAAGGTCTCGGGCTTCTCCACGCTCAAGACCCCCGATAACATCCCCGTTGCATTTGGCAGCTGTCTCTCCATGTGGCTGGATTCCAGAAGATATTACCTGTTTCGAAACTAATTCCCTGTTCTCATTCCTGGTCTCACCACCTGAAATAAAAATATAATAAACATCAAGCCAATGTCACTTCCTACTCTCTATGTTAGGAGAGAGGAATCAAGAGATAGGGGAAGAGGAAACTACACGTGGAACAGTTACACGGCAAAGCTTTCACCTGTCTCCAAAACACCTTCATAAAATGGGGAGAAAGGAGCAGGGCAAACAGAAGTACTACACACCAACTGGGGAAGAACTGCCATCGAAAAAGAGGGTGCAGGGAGGAGGAGTAAAGTAGAGATGGTATCAGCTGAGAAGAAGTGGAAGCTGAGGGGTGGGAAGGAATATGGAACTAGTACAAGAGCTAACGAGTAGAACAGGAATGGAAAAAAGCCCCAGTCATTACAGGGGACGAGCACAACAGGCCTAAGTATGAACTCAGCGCTAGAAGATTTCAATTTCCAACTGGCAGAGACCAATACCCAGCTACAAACTGTAAGGTAAGTGCTGCATTAGAGAATAAAAGTTTCCTTTTAGAACTCAGGAAGTCTCAACATTTTATCTCTCTGTTGGACTTTGAGTTTAAACTCAACTATGTCTTTCAGAAAGCTCAAAGCTACTGTACACACAAACAAACAGCCTTATATGATAATAACCAGAGCTTTCCTTACCCAGGGAGAACATGTTTCTGTAATTCTCTGGCCTGTTATCTCTACTCAGATCCTTCTGTGATGGATCAAGAAGCCACTCCTCTCGAATTAGGGAAACAGCCATATCTTCGATCTTCTCCAAAGTCTGAAACAAAACAAGATCCCCATTTGGGGACTGGGAGTGTTCCACAGCTCAAACACAGTGTCGGAGAGCTCCACCAGGGTTGGAGAGGATCAAGCGGTGGGATCGTACTGTATAAAGGGCTCTACATAGCTAGTTGGGAAGAAAAGGAAAATGCACCAGATTTACTGAGGGAAAATCGAGGATCAATCTGTCTCTTTGTGGAAGAATTTGGGACAAGTTCTTCATGAGCTCTGCTACAAACAGTCCAGACATGGAGTAGATGCCACAACACTGTCAAGTAGAGCTATGGGGTTTCAGTGAGGAGCACAACTCACCTGGAACCCTGCTGTGAGAAGCGCAGCTGTCATCTCCTGGTCTCCAGGACTTCCTTTCTGGGAAGGGGTAGGACTCTGTGAAGCAGACATGGCTGAGAGAAAAAGGAGCTATGAATGAGACCAGCCTTGTCCTGTGGTTATGGGGGCCAGCTCTAGCCCATTCCAAAATTATCTGTATTTCAGCAGATATGCATACCAGAATTTTCACATATGAAATGCTGATAATCTTTCTCTGGATCCATACTTATGGTTGCTCCCAAAACATCTGCACTTTGATGTCCCACTTAGCCTGAAGTTACATGACAAAAATAGAAAGTGTTCTGGTTTCCTAAGAGGAATTAATTTACAATTTCTTCTCTACCACCAAAGCTATAGCCTATCCTTGTGCTTGTATTCAGTATTTCTTTAGGTCCTGATCTCTTGGAAAACTGAATATGAGAACCAATCTATCTCTGCTACCATGTCTACCATGACTGGATCTGTTTCCTATAAATACCAAACAATATAATATCCAAATCACCACAGACTACTGCGTCTTGCGCAATAGGTTTTAGAACTTAAAACAAGAATTACATTATTAACTGAAAATGTTTCTATGATTCTTCTTTAGGAATATTAAAAATCCACTTACTTAAAACTGCTATAAATCACATAAGTGAAAAAAATAAGAAATGCGGGGCAAGTATGAGATGAGACTAGAATATCTTATCTTTATCTTTAAGAAAGAAAGTTCTCAAAAAGGGACAGGGAAATGTCTATAGGACACAGGAGCCAGACTGAAGAGGCCTCCTCTGGTCAAGTCTAAGACAATGTAAGCATCAAAACAAAGACTGTAACAGAATATTTCTGGAATAAAATAAGAATTTATGTGTCCATACTGATAAATAAAAACAAGATGGGGGGGAAAAGAAACATTCCCCATTATAATAAACAAACAAATGTAGAAAAAATGATAGAGTTAGAAAATAATCACTTTGTAACAGTCTTAGTAATCACCGATTCAGTCAAGGAGCATCAATGAATACTAAAACTAGTGTTTTAGCAACAAAAGTGTGATGAGGACAAGAATATTTACATAGACTCAAGAATATCTCCCCACAAATTATTTATTAATTACAATGGGAAAAATAGTAACTTTATAAGAAATAACCAATCAAGGATAACCTTAAGCAAGTCATCAAAGATAACACTACCAGTAACAGATAAATTTCTGTTGTAGCCCTGAGAAGGCCACAGTTTCATTTCCGGAGTGTTCCCGCCAAATATACACAGCCTGAATTCAAATATGAGGAAACATCACACAAACTCAAATTGCAGCCATTTTACAAGGTAACTGATCTGTACTCTTTAAAAAATGTCAAGATCATGAAAGGCAAAGAAAGGCTGAGGAACTATTCCAAGTTAAAGGAAACTAAACATAACTAATTGCAAAGTGTGATCTTGGACTAGACTCTGGAAGAGCATTACTGGGATGACTGGCAAACTATGTACATGAACTGTGGACTAGATTAGTATTGTATCGGTATTAGAAATTCCCAACCGTGATCAATTTATTGTGGTTATCTAAGAAAATGCTCTTATTTGAGGAAGTCATACTGAAACATTCACAAATAAAGCAGTATGATGATACCAGTAAAACCTCCAAAAGCTTATGTTGCAAATACACTTGGGTAATAGAAATGTGTAAATACATAAAAATCCCCAAATTCTTTAATTTGTTTGTGAGTTTACCACTAGGACTGATAGTCAGTATTTGAAACCTAGATAAACATTTAAACTAGATCTTATGGCTGGTCTGTAAACAAGTGATTCTAGTTTCTGGTTCTCCAGGAACTAGATAGATGTCTCAAATGTACTCTCTTTTTTTTCTACTTCCTCACTCCTCATCAATGAAATCTGGCTCCTTACCTCTCTCTTGTGACCCTTGGAGCACTGGAGATTTGTGCTGGGTTGCCACAGGTTGGGGCTGAGTATCTGGAGGCTCGGGTGCAGATTCCGAATGCACCACCTCCTCCCAGAGTACCCTATGTCCATGTGCACGAGCCGGGACCTGGAAACAATGGGACAGTTACATTATAAGAAACCCCTTTGAGAAATGAAGTGAACAGTGATGAGGACTAAGATCACATCCACAGGGATACATGCTTGGGGAAGGAAGAAGCAGAAACTCACTTACTTCCAAGGGGCAGTAAGGAACACGGACATGTTGATTAGCACAGAAAGGCATCATTTTCTGCTTAGCACTGAAGGAAAAGATTGCTAATGCCCTCCCTGCTGCACACAATGCCAATATTTTGCACTCCCAAAGCAGGAAAAGAATGATAAACTGAAACTTAAAGCAGTTCTCTTCAGTGGAAAAAACTTTTGCTGAGGAACTAGGAAACATGAGTTCTGGTCTCAGATCTACCTTTAATTATCTGCGTGCCCCTGAAAAAAGTAAGTTAAGCTCTCTGTGCATCAGTTTTCCATCTGGCAAATAAGGATATTAATACAGCTGTATGAATGTTATGAGGATAAAAGTGGATTTATATATCCTCCTCCAAGAGAAACTCATGCTCAGCATTTATTCTCCCACTGTTGTGTATGTCCCTCCACACAGCTTCCAGGACTCTCCCGGTCATAGCTTGCATGCCTCCTTCTACTTACCGGCCGTCCCAGTATATCAATTTGCCTTTCCAAATCTTCCAATAGTGTCACCACCTCCTCTCCATTCTCCAGCTGATGCTCCTTAACCAGAGTCTGGAGCTCCTCGGGCAGGATGGTCAGGAACTGCTCCAGCACTAGAAGCTCTAGGATCTGCTCCTTGGTGTTCAAATCTGGCCTCAGCCACTGATGGCAAAGTGCCCGGAGTTGGATCAGAGCTTCTCGGGGTCCTAGTGTCTCCTGGTAGCATAACTTCCTGAAGCGCAGGCGGAACAGCTCTTGGCCAGGAGGGTTACTTTCATGTAGACTTGATTCCTGGTCCCAACCATGATCTTCCTCTACCTTGACAATTACAAGGTCCTCTTCAGGAGTCTGGTCTGGTGGGGATGGGGCTACAGACTTTCTTGATTCTGCAGCCATTTAGGGCTGGAAAAGCTCAGGAGGCTTGTTCCCACTACCTTCTTTATCTTCTTAAGAGAAGAACCTTCTGAGGGCCTCTTTTTAAAGGATATTTCTTAAGGAAGAGAAAATGACAAATAGTGTAAAGGCGTAACAAAGATCATAGTAATTTACTAAGATATCTTAACAAACTCCCTACCATGACAGGGACTTCATTTAAGTGATCCTCTCCTTAGCCATGTGTCATGCCAAACCCACCTGGGACTAACCCTTTCCTTCTGCTTTCTCTCCTGGGGATGTGGAAAATGGCTAAACAAAGTCAGCAAACCATGTAGACAGGGTCTAACTGAAATTCTGCATTTAGCCTCAGCTGGTCCTCAGTGCTGCTTCTTTCAGTGTTTGCTATACATGCTGTACTGTTTTCATACACGTCCACTCTCAACCTGTCCCTCACTCTTAACAGATGAGACCAATGTCCATATAATTTAGCTCAAGGTATTGTCAAGAACTGTCCCAACACTTTCCTCTTCATCTAACATTCATTATTCTACCTGTGCTCCTCTCGCCATCTTCCCTCCTGTCTCCAGGCTAACAACTTCTACTATGGATTTCAGTTCTAGAACTCTCTTTGGAGCACAGGTCCTGCATCCAAGGAACCTGGGTGCCCTATAAACACTTGCAACCCCAATATCTAGCTCCATACACTAATGACATTCCAGAATGTCTTATAAAAAAGACATACAGTATGTACCCTTTTGAGTCTGGCATCTTTCACTTAGCATAATGTACTTGAGACCATCAATGTTGTTGCATGTAGCAGTTTATTCCTTACATAGATGTATGTTAGTTTATCCATCCCCCAGTTGACAGAGATCTCAATTGTTTACAGTTTTTGTTAATTACAAATAAAGTTGCATCTGCATATGAGTTTTTGTGTAAACATAGTTTTCACTTCACCTGTGTAAATATCTAGAAGTAAAACTGCTGGGTCATATGGTAAGTATATGTATAATTTTATAAGAAACTGCCAAACTGTTTTCCAAAGCACCCAACATGATAAGGGAAGTTGCTCCATATCCTGACCATCATTTGATATATATCTATATATATTTAACTTTAGACATTCTAATAGGTGTATAGTAGTATCTCACTAATGTTTTAATTTGCATTTGTCTACTAATAATGTTGAGCAACCTTTCCTGTGCTTATCTGCCATCCATATACAGTTGGCCCTCCATATCCATAGGTTCCACATCCTTAGATTCAGCCACCCACAGATCAGAGACATTTGAGGAAAAAAAAAATTCCAGAGAGTTCCAAAAGGCAAAACCTGAACTTGTCCCACATTACCAATTATTTACATAGCATTTACATTTTACTATAAATAATCTAGAGATGATTTAAAATATATGGGAGGATATGTGTAGCTTATATGCAAATTCTACACCATTTTATATAAGGCACTTGAGAGTCAGGAAATTTTAGCACCCATGGGGGGTCTGGGAGTCAATCCCCCATGGATTCTGAGGGACAACTATATCCTCTTTGGTAAGTATCTGTTTAAAACTTTGGTGCATTTTTTTGGGGGGGGAGGGTATAGCTCAATTACACCCCAAATGGCCCCGGGTTCAATCCCCAGTACCTCCTCTAAGTGGAAATCAGTGAAGAAACCTAATTACCTCCCCCTCAGAAATCAAAACTTTTGTGCATTTTTAAGATTAGGAGATTTTTTTTTATTGTTGACTTTTGAGAGTTCCTTATATATTTTATTGTTGACTTTTGAGAATTCCTTACATATTTCATAAGGGAAATACATGACTTGCAAATATTTCCACTTTTTCATTTTTTTTAACAGTGCCTTTCCAAGAATAGAAATTCATTAATTTTTTAAAGTCTAATTTGTCAATTTTTTCTTTTAGGGATTGTACTTTTGGTGTCATATCTAAGAAATCTTTGCTTAATCCATGGTCACAAAGATTTTCTCCTGTTTTCTTCTAAAAGTTTTATAGTCTTAGGTTTTACTTTTAGCTCTCTGATTCCTTGTGAGTTAATTTTTGTACAGAATTGGAGGTATGGAAGTGTTTTTTTTGTTTGCGTACAGCTGTCAAATTGTTCTAGCACTATTTGCAGAAAAGATTATCTTTTATATACTGAATTATCTTTACATCTTTGTCAAAAATCAATTGACTATATATGAGTGTGTCTATTTCTGGAATCTCTATTCTGTTCCACTGACATATATGTTTATCCTTTCACCAATACAAAACTGTCTTGATTGTTGTGGCTTTTAAAATCTTGAAATCAAGTACTAAGAGTCTTGCAACTTTGTTGTTCATTTTCAAAATTGTTTTGGCTTCTCTAGTCCCATTGTCTTCTGATATAAATTTTATAATTGGCTTCTTGGATATATGTCTGGATTTTATCTTCAGTATCAGGCATCATCTCTTGCCTGCAGTTGCAGCGGTTAAGTGGTCTTCTTGCCTTTGGTTATGCTTTTCATGTTCCACAAAGTTGCCTACTGTGTGTTGAATTGTGTCCCTCCCAAAAGATATGTTGAAGTCCTAACCTCTGGTATCTGTAAATGTGATCTTATCTGGAAATAGGGTATTTGCAGATATAATCAAGCTAAGGTAAGGTTATACTGGAGTAGGGTGGGACCTTAATCCCATACAACTGGTGAATTTTTAAGAAGAGACACAGAGGTTAACAAAAAGAGGCGGCCACGTGAAGATACAGACATAAAGAATGTGTATGTGACTACAGAGGCAGGGAGTTATGCAGCTGCAAGCCAAGGAAAGCCAAGGATTATCAGTGACAACCAGAAGTAAGGAGAGCATGACCCTGTTGACACCTTGATTTTGGACTTTTAGCCTTCATAACTGTGAGAGAATAAGCTGCTGTTGTGTTAAGCCGCCCAGTTTGTGGTACTTTGTTATGGTAGTCCCATGAAACTAATATACTGCTAGAAAGATTGTTTTAACAAATATGTAATACAACTCACCTTCTTAAAATTTTCAACAGGAAATCCAACTTTTCAGCATAATATGTAATGTAAATCTGCCTAGCTTTATCTGCTACCAACTCTCCTTCATATAGTCTTTTCTGAATGTGGCTTTCTCATAATTCCACTGCCTTGCAGAGCTCTTTCCTCTAGCTCAGTGGTTCTCAACCAAGGGCAATCCTGCCCCCTTTTCCTAGGATTTGGCAACATCTGGAGATATTTTTGGTTGTTACAACTGAGAAGGTATGCTACTAGTATCTAGTAGGTAGAGGCTAGAGATGCTAGTAAAAATCCCATAATGCATTAACATAACCACCCCACAGCAAAGAATTATCTGGCCCAAAGCGTCAATGTCAATGTCGATAAAACCTGGTCTTGCTGAAATCATTCAACTCTAACATAAAAGTCTCAGCTAACCTGTTACCTTTTTAATTAGGACTTCCCTGTTGCCCCCACTCCTTAGCTGCCCTGCCCCCAGCAGATTAAGGTGCTCATTCTTGCCAAGGTAGTTCAGCATGGTCCAAACATAGGGTTTATCACATTGTGTACAGCACGTACCACAATGTCTGCCCATGGTCATGGTTTTCTTGCAAATGTTTGTGGCAGTGACTTTTTTCTTTGTATCTCTTTTTAAGTAGGAGTTATATTACATATTTGTGTGCCAGAAAGATAACAATGGCAGACATTGTTATCTCCAGACAATGGACTGGAGAAAAACATGACTGAAGGCAGCACTATAGAGAATGAAGAAGAGTATAACCAAGGGTAGCATATCCAAAAGCAGCTGGCAAGAAATGCTAACATCAAGATAAAGCCACAGACCTACAGTCCACAAAGGGAAAGAAGAAACAGGTATTCAGAAGGAAAATCAGATTACGTATTGTTCCTGACATGAGTCTTCAAAGGAGTGTATCTTTCAGAGTTTTGGCGGGTAGAGAAGGTGACATAGGGGTGGCTCATAATTTCTCAATCTAATGAAAACAGAATTCTTCCCCAGAAAAAAGCCCATAGGCACAGAAGTTTACATTCAGTTTCATCAGAGTTCACACAACAAACACCCATCCAAGAACTCCGGGAAGGTTAATAACCCCTACTTAGAGAGTGTGGACAGAAAAGAAAGAGAATTTGAAAATTAGACAAGGCTAATTACAACAGTTTGGGGAGTAAACTACAAGTAGGAAGAATCAAGGAGCAAGAGATAAGGTTAAATATGATACGTAACAACAGAGGATTTAATTCATAGACGTTAACTTTACAGAGAAGTGGGGGAATTTCCTGGAATAGTGAGATTTCAAGGAAGAGTGAATTTGGGCAAGAGGCTGAGATTTTTCTGGAGAGTTTCAAATAAGGGGTAATCAATTTTGTTTTGAATAGACGGGATTAACATCCATGGTTTTAAAATAATTCATTTTAAAAATCAATGAAAATATAATAAATTCTTAAACTTTCTTAAAATATACTTATAGATTAAAAACTTAGAGTCATTACCATGGGACATGAATTCTAAGCTCTGTTTTGAATGTGATACTACATAGTCAGAGTTTTACCATGTTTTCTTATGAATTCCCTAAAGTCAAGGTTCATCTTTACCTGAACTACTGGCCATCTTCTGTCTTATAATCAATGCTCATCAATACTAGCTATAAAATATTTCAACGTTAATGTTCATTACTGAACAGCACTCATGTTGTAGATACATTAAAATATTAAATTAAAATAATAATATAATTCTAAATGACATTAAATAAAGTCTCAATAGTGAAATTCATGGAAGTTATCTAATTATCAGTTTTTTTTATATTTGAAACTAAATTAGCCAACCAATCTTGTCCATTACCCATTTGATTATTTTTTTAGTAGCTAATTTTCCATTTTTAGCCTCTTCCCTCTCTAGACAGTTGACAATTACAACCTATAGCTAACCAAGTACAAAGATAGGTACTACAGAATTAGATCATTATGTATCTTCCTCTTAAACAGTTTTGTGTATACACACCTGTACTAAGCACCTTGTGTATAGACTGCTTTTTACATTCTCTTTTAAGAATACCTCGTCAACTTTATTGATTTAGGAAGTTAAAATAATCACTCTTCAAAACTTCTTCCCATCTCAAACGCTATAATCCTGTGAACTACTGAAGGCACAACACTGATTTTAACATATGATTATCTTTTCAATAGACGAAAAAGGAATGCTTTCTGCAGACTAATTTAAGTCTAATTTGGGAAGTTTGGGAGCTGAAAATAAAACAAAACAAAGATATTTTCCAGGCTTTAAAGATCAAGGTGAAGCAAACACTGTGCATTGCAAGTATCTCACACAGTGTAGGCTGAATGGTTTAACATCTACCACATTTTACACTTAACCACAAGATAAATTCAAAATACATATACATTTGCTAAAACTATGATTACTGCATAAATATACTTAACTGAACTAATCAAACAAAAATACAGATTGTTTTTTGGAGGTGGTAGTGGAAGTCTTAATTACTTAAAATTTATTCAAAAGTCACCTGAGTTTTGGAAATGGGGCCCCTCCTAAAGCGTTCCCAGGCATCTACTTCAATTAGCTTTAATAAACGAAGTAAGTAAAGTATTCTGAATGAGGCTGAATTTTATATTACCCAAGTTGTCAAAACATGTTTCTTTCGTACATTTATCTAGTCAACATAACACCATGCTCCGAATACACTACAAAGAGCAGAAAGAATAACTTAACAGCAAAAATAGTTTTCCAAGGATAGCTGGGGCTTCCAAAAGCAAAATATATCCTTTAGGAAAAAAAGAGAATTGTGACGGAAATGCAAAATTGCTAAGTAAAAACAATTGAGTGTGGAAACAGAGAGTGGGGACAGATTCCTATTTTAAAACAAATTAAGATCGATTGCAAACACCACCACAGAACGACTGGAGAAGAAGAAAGCGAATCTCCATTAAAGGTTCCCTCGCAAAAAGTTTGGGCAGGCGGACTCGGCCTGTGCCGGCAACCACAGCGGCCCCTGACCGACCAAGTCACCAAGATCTCGGCTCAGGCCCCGTCTCCGGACCCCTCGGGCTTGTCCTCAGCAGCGGCCTGGTCTGGCCACAAAGCACTCCCCTTTCTCCGGCCAGAACCATACTCACCGTGAGTTCCAGGGGAGGCCCAGGGTGGGGAAAGGAGGTGGCAAAAGGTGGACAGACTTGGAGGAAGGGCTGAGAGAAAAAGGGGCGAAGCTGTAACCCGACGAGGCCCCTCCAGCCCCCAACTTCCAAACGTGCGGAGGCACAACACCGGCCAACACGCATCTTGCCCCAAGCCACTTCCGGAAGCTCTCTAGGAATCCTGGAGGTCTGAAAGCTCTATGGTCCGCCGACTAAGGGGACGGGGCACCACGCCCCTCACAGCCGTATGCGGGGCCTCGCGTTCCTCCTGCGTCTGCGCGTCGGAGGGTTGTGCGGTTCCAGGGCGCCGTTGAAGTCCTGAGAATGACGGACTGTGGGGTCACCTCCGGCCGGCGCTCCTGGCCCACCCGGTCCGCTCCGCACGCTCGTTGAGGGAGCTGACGGTCCCCCGGGGGCAGATCCAAGGGCGTGCGGAGGCCAGGGCTGCGAGCAGGCGCATCCTGGGGTAGCGGTGGAGGAGAATGCGCATTGAGGATCCCTGTGATGGTAATTAGACTCGCGTTTGGCCGGGTTAGATACCCCTGTACTTTACTGTTCACTCTTTATATATATATATGTCCAGCCCTCCCCCACACACTACATATTCTTGAGGATGTAGTGTATATGGGAAATACGTTAATTATCGTTCATAGCTTTTTGAAACCTCTGTGGCACCTAGTAATAGTACACCTTATATTGTTAACTATTCAAACATAATTATAATTGAATATAAATTCTTTTCGCGTCTTTATAACTGTTCCACGCTTTCCTATCTTAATAAACTAGTCTCTTACAAAACCTGCTTTGCAGTTTAGCTTCAGTAGTAGACCCCAGTTTTAATACCACAAATTTCGAAAAACAAATCTAAGTTTAAATCTATGTTCATTCCTTATATACCATCACAATTTTAACTTTTTAGACTACATAGGATTTTGGGGTAGAGGTTGTGGATGTTGACCTTAAACATAAAACAGCCAATTGTTTTAACAGCAAAATGGGTTTATGGAGGGGATGGGGGTAAAGCAGAGAATTGCAATTTGGATTAGGCAAGCTATGGTGAATCACAGGCAAGTGCGAAAAGACAAAGGAAAGGTCAGCTTTTATTAGGTTTTAAGGGGAGATTGGAGGGGGTTGTCTTGAATTAAAAGTTCATTGGAGAAAAACAAGAGCTAGAGTTTGTGGCGGTTTATTATTAGATGCAATCTGTGGTCAGTGCATTGTTGCTAGAGCAGGGAGGGATCTTCCTTTTCTTAAAAGCAGGTGACGAGATTCCAAAATGTGAAAAATGTCCTCCCTTGTACCAGAAGAAAAGTAACATTCTAATCATCGTGGATAAGAAGTTGAGACACAGAATTTTACACAAAGAGTTCTATATAAGCTGACTTTGTTGAAATAACTTTTATCTTCCCCATTCCTGCCGGTTTTGCAGGCTGCAACAGTGGAAAGTATCTGAGAGCTAAGTATCTGAGAGCTCTCCTGCAGGGCTTCCTGATTCCATTTTAAACGAGCTTTTCCTTGATTTATTTTCACATGAAACATGTCTTTTTTTTTTTTTTTGGTCCCCCATCTTTATTCCTTTAACATCTTTTCTAACTACATATTTATTATGGGTTTTCAGGTTTAATTTTCCCTCTTTATCTGTTCCTGCTGATAGCCACCACCAATATTTCTATCCAGTGCCCAGTTTTAACCTAAAAATATTTTGTCTACTCCTGGGACTAAATCTTGGTAGTTCTGATTGTTTTTAAGAGTTTTGTCATTTAATTATCACAATGAAACAAATAACAAGAAATATTGAGAAGTTACAGTGCCTCAACTCTTTGAAAACAACTTAATTTTGCTATTTCATAGTTCTTGCCTCCTGGCTGGGATGATAACTGGGAATAACTGGCAAGAGACTAGAACTATGCTCTCAGTTTTTTACATTAAAAATAATTTAAAAAAACCAAAGTTGTACACATAGGTAGTTTAGAAGTAGTGTCATGACCTAAGCAAAGATTTCTCAAAAGGCACTAATAATAACCGATAAAATTGCTAAATTTGATTTCATCAAAATTTTAATCTGCTCAACAAAAAGCACCACTTAGAAAGTGAAAAGAGAAGCTACAGACTGGAAAATATTTTCAATATGTATTTCTGACAACTGGTATCCAGAAAATATAGAGAACTCTCACAACTCAATCATAAGAAGACAAACACAAATAGGCAAGTTATGGACACAGACATTACCAAAGAAGATATAGGAATTGTCAACAAGTACATAAAAAAGTACTCAATATCATTAGTCATCAATGAAACATAAAATCACTACACATGCATTAAAATCTAAAATTAAAATGACTGAAATACCAAGTGCTAATGAGGAGATGAAGCAACTGGAACTCATATACTGCTAGTGGGAACGTAAAATGGTACTAGTTTGAAAAACTGGCATTTTTTTTCTTTTCCATTATAGTTTATCACAAGATATTGAATATAGTTCCCTGTGCTATACAGGGAAGACTTGTTGTTTATCTATTTTATATATAGTAGTTTGTATCTGCTAATCCCAAACTCCTAATTTATCCCTTCCCCTACCTTTCCCCTTTGATGACCATAAGTTTGTTTTCTATGTCTGTTAGTCTGTTTCTGGTTTGTAAATAAGTTCAGTTATATCTATTTTAGATTCCACATATAAATGATATATGATATTTGTCTTTCTCTGTCTGACTTACTTCACTTAATATAATTTCTAGGTCCATCCATGTTGCTGCAAATGGCAGTATTTCATTCTTTTTTATGGCTGAGTAGTATTCCATTATATACATATTTTATATAATATATAATAATGGTTAATTAGTCCTATTTGTCTGACATGGATGGATGATAGCAAATACAGGGGAAGGGAGGGAAACGTCTAAAAACTAAGTTTTTTTACATGCACCCTCTCAGTCGTCACAAGCATCCTATGAAACAGGCACTAAATTATTCTGATTTACAGAAATGAGTAAAACAAGGCTTAGAGAGGTTAAAAAAATTGCGCTCAGTCCTAACAGGAAAGTGGTGGAGCGGGAAATTGAAGGATTTAAAGGATTCTAGCGCCGGTTCTCTTCACCTATTTCATCCTGGCCCTCATTTCCTCTAAGGATCCGAGAAGTTTTGACGGAGGCAAAACTTGGTCCTCAAGGTCCTGCCAGACCTTGGTGAGCAGGGCATCAGCAGGTACAACCCGCAACTCAAGAGCCCTGAGTGGAGGAAGCTCCTCGCTGCCCCTCCCCAGTGAGACCCAAACATGCGAACCTCCCAGGCAGCCCCTGCCCCAGAAGAGAGGGGTCTCTGCCTTCTGCGCCCAACAGGTGCAGAAGAATCCTCCTTTCCCCGAACGCGGTGGACTGGGTCTTTCCTGCACCCGGAGGCCCCTAAGGCTTCGGCCCACACCCGGCCTGCGCTCGTGGGGACCGCGCTCTAGGAAGCCGTAGGCCGCGAAACAGGCCTGTCTCCAAAGTCACTTTCAGGCCTCTCGGGGAATCCTGGAGGTTTCCACAAGTCCGCGGGTGGTCGACTTTGCGAGAACGCCCCCGCCGCCGTCACCTGCATCAGAGCCCGCTGCCGGACAGTGCGCTCCCGGATCCCCCCCAAAGCGGCTGCTTTCTCCCAGTTGGGGCGCCGGGCTTCTTTACAGCCGGGAACCCAAGTGCTTCTGGACCTGGGAGAGACCGGCCCCCTTTTTCAGTGCTCCCGCGACTCCGAGCCACTTCCGGTAGTTAACTGTTCCAAAGTGTCAGGGCTAGGAGCGGGGCTGGTGGCCGGGTTAACGGCGCTGGGAGCTGGGAACAGCCGGGAGACGAGGGCTGGCGGGTGAGTACGCGAGTGAGGGCGAGGAGGGTGCTGTTCTCCGCCAAAGGGCAGGTGGGACCGTTGGGGCTGGGATTGGGGTTAGGAATTTAGGGAGCAGTTCAGAATTAGGGTAATTGTTAACACTGCGGGTATCATTTTAAAACTTACACAACAGCAACAAGGCAACGAATTCAGGAAGATCGGATATCAGTTAACTGATTTAAACAGCTTTGAGGGGAAGAATGCTGAATATGACGCTAAAAGACCTAACAGTGCTGTTAGTGGCGGCTAATACTAACAGCACTTAACTATGTGCCAGGCACTGTTCTCAACCCATTACATTTAGTCACTTATGTATTTCCCACGTTTTGAGGTAGATGCCCTTATACCATTGTTTTACAGATGAGGAACCCGAGGCACAGAGAGAATAAGTGAATTAGCCAAGGTCATATAATTAGTAACTAGCAGAGCAACTCCGGCATTCTGCTCTTAACCTCTACTGCCTTTCATTGATAACCTGATTTTATCAGTTTAGGAAATGTGCTGTCCAGAAGGAAGTCTAAGTTTGTACAGACATGTTATAGTATGAATCTATTCTGTTACTATAGAATAGTAGTTCCAAATCTCATCAGGTTTGTTGACAATTTCCCTTTAGACAGAGGACTTAACAAAGGGTGCCTTCTACAGAGAGTTTTAAGGAGAAAATAATACAATTTTTCATTTAACAAATTAATTAGGCCCACACATGATTTCAAAGTCCCTTCTGTCCCATTTCTCTCTAGATTCTTTTCTGTTCTTATTAGGTTAAATCATTTGTAATTGCTGATATTGACTGTCTCTGACCTACAAAAAAGATAATTTCATACATTTAACCTAATAGTTAAACAAATACCTTTTTGTGTGAGAACCTAGGAGTCTATAACAATCTTTTAGCAGACTGTTCTGGCTTTATCGCCAAAACATACCTTGAACCTGCTTCTCTTCACGCCCTCTTTGGACCTATGTGTGTGCCACCACCTCCTCTCATCTGAAGTACTGCAGCAGCCTCTTGGCTCGTCTTGCTTCTGCTCTTTTCTCACTCTTGCTTCCCTAAGGGGCCAGAATGACCTTTTAAAAACAAAAATCAGATCATGTCCTTCCCTTCCAATGGTGCCCCATCATGTTTAGAATACATATCTTGGACCTCTCTAATGTTTATACTACATTTCCCTTAATCCATTGCTTTAGACCCAATGACCTTCTTTCATGTCCTGTAAACACATCAGTTTCATTCCTCTTGTAGAAACTGCATTAGCTATTCCATTTGCCTGGCATGGTCTTCTGCAGAACTTCCCAAGGCTGGACATTTATATTTCAGTTAGGATGTCAGCTCTCCAGAAAAGCCTTTTCTGACTACTTGTAGTAGTCATTCAGTCACTCTGTTTCCTTTCAATTCGTGTTTATATTCTATATACCACTATTCCTGTTTGATATATTTGTCTCCCTTTTCTGTAACACAGGCTTATAAAAGAGAGATCTTATTTATCTTGTTATATCATGCTATATCCCCAGTACTTAGAATAGGGGCACACAGCATACACTCAGTAAATACTTGTTGAATTAATGAATAAGAAGAAATAGGTAAGAAAAGTCCTTGGCACTACAGAACGTAGCTGCACAGAACTGAGGTGGTTTGGAACATAGTGAATGGGACCTACCCTGAGGGTGAGGAGATCTTGATCAGTGCTGTCCAGTAAATAGGGATATAATGTGATCCACCTATGTAATATTAAGTTTTCTAGTAGCCACATTAAAAATGTTAAAAGACAGGTGAAATTAATTTTAATATATTTTAAGCCAGTATATCCAAAATATTACTTTAAAATCTAATCAATATAAAACTTAGTAAAATATTTTACATTCCTTTTTTCATACTACCTCTTTGAAAGCAATTGTTTATACTTATTGCACATTTCAATTCAGTTATTAAATTTTCATTGGAAATACTTAATCTATATTGAGATTACATAAAATTTTAAATGGAAAAAATAGATTCACATACTCAGTTACTCCAAACATACTCAAAGATTTTCCAATAACTGAACTGAGTATCAGTTTTTAAATTTAAATTAATAAATATGAAACAAACAAAAAAATTTAGTTCCTCAGTTGCATAGCCACATTTCAAGTGCTTGAAAGCGACATGTACCTAGTGGCTAATGTATTGGACGGAGCAGATCTAGATCAAGAATAAAGTGTTTGTGGTTGGGTCAAGGGGCAAAGAAGAGGTATAAGCACCAGAAATATGGTATGGAAGGAAGAGGAAGGCCTAAAATGCAATGTAAGCTCTTTATTTGACAGATTCTTCTGGTTCTGAAGAGTTAAGTTACGGCTTCTGTAAGTAGGCTACTTCTTTAGCATGATTGCTGCATAGATTTTAGGTACTTTGGGAATCATTTTGTGGGGTAGTAAAAGGGTCTAGCAGTGCTGGTCATATAACGTTCCCAAGTAAGAATCTTCTTATATATGATATGGAACAGTCATGAAAACCAGATTATGTTCCTATAGAACAGTGGTTCTTAACTCGGGGAGGGGTGAGTGTAGATTTTGCCTCTCAGGGAGCATTTACACCTCTTGAGAAATTTGTGCTTGTCATAAGTTAGGGTGCTGGTTGCATCTACTGGGTAGAGGCCAGGGATACTGCTAAACATCCCACAATGCAGAGGGACAGCCCCCTACAACAATGAATTGTCTTGCTCAAAATGTCAATAAAACCAAGGTTGAGACACCTTGCTCTAAAGGATTTGAGTAAGAAAGACTGAGAGAACTATTCTTTCAGAACTTAGTCTAACTGCCTTGTGATATTACTAAGAGGAGAACAGGTTGTTCTGAAGCATTTCAGTTTCTAGTGTTTTCACTGTTGATGAACTTTTTGATGAAACCACAACGAATCAATTTCATGCTCAGGATGAGATTGTAGACCCATTCAATAAAGATAACAAATAGCATGTGCTGTGCACACAGGACTCCATGACCTCAGGATAGGCTGATCCATTCACTTTTGTATGGCTTGTGTCCTGTGACCCACTGTCTCAAATATAATTGATGTTAACATTAGAATTACTTGTCACTCTTTTCTCTTTCCCTATCACCATCTCTTATTTTATCTTTGTTCCCTTCCCTGTACCCTTGTTCCTTTTATTATTCGCTTTTTGTTCCATCTTTCTCCTCTCGTTTACCCCTCTTCACCAATGCCCATGCAGACCTACAACGTCCCCTCCTACCCCAACTCTCATCTATTTCCTCCCTTCATAGCTGCTGGGTCCTCACTCAGAATCACCAGTTTACCTCCATCCCCCGTAGGTGTCCTAAAGAGCTGCCCCGGTACTCCCTTTTGGTGCCGCTTAAAATCATTATGTTTTATTAGTTCATAAAAACTACAAGTCCTTGCTTCCTTCAAAAAAAAAAAAAAAAAAAAAGACAGAAAAGAAAACTCCCTTCAAAAAAGATGGGAGGTGCTACACGTGTTTCTGACACAGCTATTTGAGAAACTGCCTTCCATGTTCAGGGTTCTTTAGAGCAGGTGCCATCATTCCAGGACAGCGCTCTGCTAGAACCCAGCGGTTCTGATAGTGTCTAACATATTTCTCTCCAGTAACTGTGGCTGTGATTGAACTCAAAGCTCTTCTTTCCAAATGGTTGCATCCTCACCATATTTTTTCCCCTGTGAGTTTCTACAGACTCACTAGGACACTGCCTAATCCTTCATAGTACTAACAACTACTTAGATCTCCTTTAACCTCAAGCCTCCTTTGCCTTATGCCAGCAGTTATCCTAGGTCCCAATGGACTTTCTTCTCTTGCCACAATCACCCAGGCTGTCTCTGGCCTCAAATCTTTCTGTACTTATCTCTTATCATTGCCTCTCTGTTCAGGATCGGATGGCAGACACTGGTGGCAATTTGGAATCAACACCAGACTAAAAAGGGTAGTGTGGTCTCAGTGCTCCAAATTACTCTTCACTCAGATTTTGAGGGTGTACAACTCTAAGCCTAGAACAATTCTTTGTACATAACAAGTATTCAAAACTACTATCTACAATAAAAATATATTAAAAAAAGAAATTGCAATAAAAAATTTTTAAAACTACTATCTAAATAGAATGTTCTAGCATACAGAGTATGTTAGAGGAAAATGTCTGTCATCGTCTTTACCAATTTTAGGAAAATTAATCTTGAGGTAGCCAAGATTATCTTTCTTACCATTGCAAAAGACTTTCTAAATTCAAAGATAAGATCAGAAACATGAATATCTCCTTTAAAGACTGTGAACATCTTCTATGCATGACAGTGCTTTTCAGCAAGACTAAAGGTAAAGGGGGAAAAAGCCATCATTCAGTAAGAACCTAACTTTTTCATATAAGGATGTCTGTAATACTAAACATTTAAGACTTTACTTTTCTCTTTATGGCCAGTAAAAAAGAAAATCCTGTTTCAAATGCTTTTAAATATTGCTCAAATAAATGAAAAACAAGTATTAGTGAGAAACTTGATGTTTTAAAAAGTCTGTATCGATGTATACATACAAAGTAAACTTTACATTTTTTTTTTAAAAAGAGTGTTATTTTCAAAAAACATAAAAGCTCAGTTTATCTTTATGGTGTTAAGAGGAATGATTTAAGATTCATCTTCCAACAGTAGTAGATACAAAATGATTCTGGTGGTTTTCCTACTCTCAAACACAATGCAAAAGCAAGTAAGTGTAATCAGTGTCTTCAGTGAGAGATGAGATCACTTCCTGATCATTCTGGTGACGGCTATTCCTAGAATCAGTGGTTTGTGGCAGTTTGACTATACTGTAAATTTGAATGTGTTGGCCTTTGGCCACAATTCCTGTCATGCAATAAAATTCTCAAAATAGGGATTTTAAAACTGTTGCAAATACGTACATGAAATGCTAATACATTCCAAAGCCAAAAAGAAAAAAGTTTGTTCACCTTATTAAAAATCTGAATATCTTAAAGTATTGGTGTCCTGAGAGTCCCACCTTCTCATTAGTACAGGGTAACTGACAAGGGATGCTACTGTGGTAATTACAGTCTTTTTAAAGATGAGGTAGTTATTTAAGCTTTCAATTTAGATTATTAGGCTATTGTATTTACTTAATAATCATGTTCCTCCTATTACAACATACTCTCTTTTTAAGGCTGAAAAAGTGTCACAAAGTTATTATTACTAAATTATTTCCTTTTAGGATGTTTGTATTTTATCTCCTGTTGTCATTGCAGCCTCCTCAACTTACCTCTTATGCTACCTTCCTGAACTCAGAATCACATAATATCACAGCTGGAAGGTACCTTACCAGGAACTAATGTGACCAGCAATGTCCTTTAGAACTTTCTGCAGTGATAAAAATGGTCTCCATCTGTGCTGTCCATTACAGTAGCTGTTAGCCACACGTGGCTATTGAGTAGTTGAAATGTGGTGAATGTCACTGAGGAACTGAATTTTCCATTTCACTTGAGTTAATTTAGGCCATTATATTTAGGCCATTATTATATCAGTAATGATGGAGGGGAAATATATTGTTTTTGCTCTTAATTTCAAAAGCAGTTTTCACCTGTTTTAACTTAACACAACATACCTGGTGGGCCAGAAGGGGAAAATGAAGGCAGAAATCTTAATATTGTGCCTACAGTCATACACTGAATGTTCAAGTAAAGCGGAACCAGAGCCAAGAGGTAGAATTCACGTCTTTCAACCAGGAAACATGGTTATCTTGGGCTGCAAGTGAGCAATGCTGGCAATGGACAAGGCTTTCTGAAAGAATTCTTAGTTCTTCCCAAGAAACTGAACTAATTTAGAAATAAAAGGAAATTCTACTTAGGTAGATTCTCTGGTGCCAAAGAAATTTTTAGTGATGATTGAAGCTTTGCCTACATTCAGGATACTGGGTCTCCAAGGTAGATTTCTCTGATAACTAGTTAGGCCTGAGTATCTAAAGAACTTTTGTTACTTCCACTATATTAGTAGAGCTTATTTGCTGTATGAATTCTTTGATGTCTAATAAGGGCTGAACTTACGCGGAAGGGCCTCCCACACTCATCACATTCGTAGGGTTTTTCACCTGTGTGGATTCTCTGGTGCTGAATAAGACCTGTGCGCCCACTAAAATCTTTTCCACATTCTTTACATTTATAGGGTTTAACTCCAGTGTGTACTCTGTGATGTCCAATGAGATGTGAGCGTTGAACGAAGGCTTTTCCACATTCATCACATTTATAGGGCTTCTCTCCAGTGTGAGTTCTCCTGTGTTTACTAAGGTCTGAGCTATGACTGAAACTTTTTCCACAGTCATCACATTTATAGCATCGTCTTTCCCTCCGTTGCCACTCGAATCTGCCCTCACTTTCAATAGCATCTTTGGATTCAGGATACTGAGGAATGTCTTTGTTAAGTCTGTCGTTTATTTTCCCAAGGAATTCCATGTCTTTTGGTATATCTTCCTTCTGGGACAACTCTTCATTCTTAGCCCTGGTTTGATCACCTGTAACAAACAGTACACAAACAAGTCCTATTCTAGGTTTGAGAAGCAAAAAGCTTATGGAAGGAAGAACATATAAATGTTATAAATGTGTTATAAAAGTGAAAAGTCACATACAGTACACAAATTAGATATATGGCACCATCAAAACACATATTGACAATATAGGGAAGAAATTAAAGAAGAGACCAGTAGGGAAGATTATTTGGGAATAGATTACGTAGAGAGGAAAAAGCAAAAATGTGGATCAAGGGGTTACCTGGCAATCCTGTGCAAATGCAGAGTGGTAAATGGGGATTTACCACAGATGTGCCAAAGATAATTAAGAGGGATAAACAGAGATTAGAAAACAGAAATGGGGAGGGAGGTAAAATTTTGGAAGAAACTTGCAGGAGTCTGAATCATAGGTCGTTAGTGGGAGTAAAACCGAGTAAAGTGACTGGAGAAGGTAATGGGATTAGGGATCTGAGAGGAATGTAATGAGCCATTAGCTAAAAGCAGAGAGAGAGCATGCAGGTCAGGATAAATGGAGGAAGATAAGCAGAAAGTGACAGTGGATGGTCTGGTGTATCTAAATCTAAATACCATGTTGTCTCTGGCTAGAAATTACAAGGACTGGATTAGAGCCAGAAGGGTCAGACTTCAGTCCCGGCTCTGCTGATAATTGTTTAAATGTTGGCAGATGATAACCATTTTGGTTTCCTTATCACCTCTGTGCCCTCCTCCTTACCTATTGTTTGATCAGATGAGGGGATGTATGACAAAGCATTTGCGTAAGTATAAAGTGTGGCAGAAGTATTGCTAAGCTAGTAGATTAATGATCATTAAGCAAATCACAGAAATCAGACACTCCTATAAGAAAAGTATTTTCAAACATCAACATATTGATTCACAGCTTCTTTTGGTTTCCTGTGCCTTACTGATGAGTATCTTTTTTAAAAAAAAAGGACACCAAGAGTTGGCACTTGTGGTTGGTTCACCATCCTCAGGGATGAACCATTACCAGTCCTTAGGATGAGTCTGTCTCTCATAACTGTAGAAGATACCTGGAGAACAGTCTCTCACCAGGACTTCAAAAGACTTAAAAAAAAAAAAAAGGGTCAGTTTTCCATGGTCAGCAATTCAAATTAATAACCCTTAGACTTGCAGTTGAACAATGTAAAGAATATTATATGGAAACTGCCAAATGTGAGCTTTTCTCATCTCAGGTATCTGCAGTCTCTTCTTGGTCAATTGGAATTTCAGGGCCTGGCTTATGTATCTCTTCCAAGTGCCAGCTAATCCTAGGCTAATCGGATTCCAGGAGATCTTGTTTCAGAATTGACAAAATTAGGAATATTTCATTCTAGCATCTCCTGTCAGTGCCAGTCTTCTAGTGTTATTTTGGCACATCCAGGAGTCCTTATCACTTACATTCCAGATAACCCCAGCACTGTTGGTCACTGAGATGAGGATATGTCCATAAAAGCCAGTTGATTACTGTGTACAAGTTGCTTGACACTCTGGGGGAAAGGACAAGGTTAATGCTGAGTGAAATCAAACTTGAACAGAGTTAAGGAGACTATCACTTAGTGTTAATGGAGAGTCAGTGTTGTGGGTTAATAGCATATCTACAGTAGAATTTAGCATTTTGACACGTTAAATTACTATTGTGACCTATTTCAAAAGTGCATGTCCTGTCTTTTCCCAAAGGTGGGGAGATTTTCTTAAATTTAAATTAAATTTCTTAAATTTCTTATATGGCTTCTCACAGAAAAGAGGTGAAGATTCTGCATAGTAAAGCCTGCTAATGCTTATTAAAATGGTCTGCTTCTTTCAGTTTCTGCCTCCTGAAACTATTCTTGCTAAGACATACTAACTTCTAAATGCTAAATTCAAGGGACTCTTATCAGTCCTTATCTTGTGTCCTGTTAGTAGCATTGGTTACATCTGGTGGAAACTCCTCCCTTGGCTTTGGTGACACCATCCTCTTCTGCTTCTCTTACCTCTTTGACAGTCCCTGCTCCCTCCTTTACAGAATCCTTTTCCTCCACCCAAACTTTAAGTGGTGGCATGCCTCAACATGTCATGGCCCTAATCCCCAATGTGACTGTATTTGGAAAAGAGGCCTTTAAGTAGATTATTAAGGTTAAGTAAAGTCATAAGGATGGGGCCCTAATCCAATAGGATTAGTGTCTTTATAAGAAGTGGAAGAGACAGCAGGACTGCTTGTGCACAGAGAAAGCCCGTGTGAAGACAGCAAATCTGCAAGCCAAGGAGAGTCCACACAGAAACCCACCCTGCCAGCACCTTGATCTTGGACTTTCCAGCCTCCAGAACTGTCAGAAAATAAGTGTCTGACAGGTTGTGGTATGCTGTTCTGGCAGCCCGAGCAGACTCATACAGAATGTCATATATTCTCCTGCTCAAATTGGAAATTAAAGGGAATTTGGAGCTAGAATCATCAGATAACAGAATTATAAGGTATTATTAACTTAAATGAGTTTTTAAATCCCATTCCCCACCCCCTGGGCCAAATAGCAGCTTTTAAGTCTAATAAAAAACTGAAATACAATTCTTTCCATGATAGGGCAAAGGTAGGGAAATAAAATCTTCCACAGTGAGGTGAAAGACAAGGAGGAAAACTTAAAAAGGAGAAGTGAGAAAGCTCCTCTCTAACCTCAGGAACTAGCTCTTCCCTCACACACACAGAACTGCTCCTTACCATTCCTTTGGGACTCTCCAGATTCCTGCTCCTGCTGCATCTTCTTGGGATGGACCTGGATAGTCAGTGACTCATGTGGCCTTCTCAAGGGGGCCAACTTGTCCAAAAGTGTGTCCTGTTTTTCTGAATTGGCTGGGACCTGGAAACAATGACATATGATTGGGCTTGTAAGGTAGGTTTTGTGAAAGAACTGAAAACTTCAGAGAAAGATCAAACGAAGCATCTGTCAGGGACCAGGACCATAGACAAGGGGACAAATTCCCATTCAATTGCAAATGGCAATAATGACTAAAAATGAAGAGACAGAGGCTAATCTACAGTTTAGGTCACTGCAGAATAAAATTCAGTGTCTCTAACAGTGATGTGTGGAGGTCCAGAACCATAGAGCCTTGGGGCTTGAAAGGTATCTTAAAGATCATCTAATGCAACTTTCACCAAATGGGGGCATATCTTCTATAACTGTGAGGTCCAATATGGTATCCATTAGCAAAATGTGGTTACTGAGCACTTGAAATGTGGCTAGGACAAATTGAGATATGTGAAGTGTAAAATACATACCAAATTTGGAAAACTGAAATAAAAAAAGAATGTAAAATGCCTCATGTTTAATATTGATCACATTGGGTTAAATAAAATATATTTAATTTCACTTGTTTTTATTTTTCACATATTTAATTACATATATTAAATGTGTATTTAATTACATGTATTAAATGTGAATGGGTCACAGTACTGCTCTGTAATATTCTTGTCATCTACTTGAAATCCACCTTGAAGGGGAGTTTTTTATTACAAGGTTGCCTATTTTATGTCTAAACCATGAATGTAAGAAAATACTTCATTTTTCTCTGATACCTATTTGCCTTGCTACAGATTCTCACCAATCCTAGCCTTCCAAACAGACATAGAATCAGTCTAGTGTCTCTCTTTACTCAGCTACACTTTAGTTATTTGACACTGGCACTCAGGTCCCTCCCTAAGTCTGTTCTTCTCTAGAGTAACATATTAAATACCTTCAAGTGGTCTTTCATACGCTTTTTTGCTTTAGCTGGGTCCATATACCCTGATCTCTCACAGCCAAATGACTCCCTCTTCCCACCTGCTTTCGAGGTTCATCCAGCTCTCTCTCCAGATCCTCCAGCACAGTCACTGCCTCCTCTCCAGTCTCTGGATGGTGCGCCTGCACCCATGCTTGCAGGTCTCTAGGAAGAATGCTCAGGAACTGTTCAAGCACCAGCAAGTCTAAAATCTGCTCCTTTGTGTGGCATTCTGGCCTCAGCCACTTGCGGCAAAGTTCCCAGAGCTGGGTGAGAGCTTCACGGGGCCCAGGTGCATCCTGATAGCAGAGCTTCCTAAAGTGCTGCCTGAAGAGTTCCCTTCTGTGAGGACTATACTTTTGTGAGGTGGAGTCCTGTCCCCAGTGATGGTCTTCTGCCTTAAATAGTAGGAGTCCTTCTTGTTCCTCAGGTTCCGGGGAGGTGGCCATTCTGGGCTGTTTTTCAGGTGATGAATCCTGTATCTGGGACTGATTCAGATGTTTTAGAATCTTGTCTCAGAGAAAACTCTGTTACCATAGAGAAATGACAAAAGCCGCGGAGACCATCAACACACACTAATAAAGGCAAGCAACCAGAACAGAGTAGAGAAAAGTCTATTAGGAGGCTATAAATAATAACACTAAAGAAGGAACATGGATTTGAATCAGCTCCGTTGTGTAATTTTGAGTTTCTATAAAAATTCCCATGTTTCTCATAGGGATGATGTGTAGATTAAATAGGAATGTATGCAAAGTCCTTGGCTAGGCAGCAAGTAATAAATAAACGCGAAGTATTAATAGCTTTGTTAAAAAAGCCCTTTCATTTCACAACCTGAGATGTACGGGTCCCTAGGATTCTGCAGTTGTGAGGTATATGCTCCAACTCAGGAAGAGGGTTAGGTGGATGCCCTCACAGAACCACTCGCAACCAGTGTTCCCCTTTCCGTTCTTCCAAAAGGTCGGCCCAAGTCCTCTCTCGCAGGTCTGTGAGGAGGGAGGGGATCGCCAGCGAGAGGTGAGGGAAGGGGGATGCTGCTGACCACGACTATGCCCAGCCCCATCCTCCACCCAGGAGCGGGGAGAGACTCACCTGGCACGGAGAGGAACAGGTGCGACAACTGGCGTCCTTTGGACCGCCGAACAAAGGCTAGACTCAAACCGACCAATCGGCGCCTGGCCGCTGTCGGCAGGGCACTTCCGGTCCGCTCTAGGAAGCCTTGCCTCGGTGGCCGCGGCCGGTCTTCCCTCCGCCCCTCTAGCCGGTGGAGGACCCGGTTCTTGTATGTTTGCCTGATCCGGCTACGGCGCTCGCAAGACGGTTTTCTTTGCTCTTAAAAAACAAAAAACAAAACAAAACCAAAAATAAGAACCCCGAAAACCTTTTTCCCTCTCAAGATTTTTTTGACTTAATTGTTAAATAAGTAATATTAATATGTAATGCAGTCACATGGTTCAGTATTTAAAAAGAATAGATATCCCCTTGCATCTAGTTTTGACAACCAACATTTTTTGTCACATATGGCTGTATCTTTCCGTCGATATATTATGTATTTATAGATTCCACCCTCTCCCCAAAACACACACACACACACACACACACACTCCTATATATCTGTTGCCTGAAATAATCCTATATATCTGTTGCCTGAAATAAATGAGCAGCCTAAAAGTTATGTTTTATTTGGTGGACATTTCTGAGGACTCGAACCCCTTTGAGCCTAAGATGACAGCCTCTCAGATCTCTCAGAGAGACTGCTCTGAAGATGTAGGGGAGGAGCTAGGATATATATAGGAGCTTTACAACAAAGACTAGGTAGTTGTAACATTAAAATGTTACTTAACTAAAGAAAACTAGACATCTCAAGTTAAAGAATTTAGCGCTTTTCTCTGTATGGGAGGAAGCAAACATTTGGGGTCATTGAATTCATTCCTTTGACAAGTACCTAGCTATCTAGGGCCAAAATTCTGTCCTTTCTTACTCTGAGTCCTCTCAGAGAGCACCATTATAAGTGGCTGCAGAGGCCGGGCTGCAGGCTTGTCTTCACTGGGGCTGTTGGCAGCCACTGATGACTTGATTTCATCATTCTTTGTTTACTGATATGGTTTGCAGTATTTTTCGTTCACAATTTCAGTCAACAAAGCGAACAGAAAAATTGGCAAAGGACTTAAGTTGGCATTTATAGAACACAAATATTGATAGACAATAATGATTATTAAAGAGCATTCAAGTTCACTACTTAAAGAATTTAAATTAAAAGAATAATGAGCTTTTAAAAATCCTTCAGATTACTAAAGACAGAAAGATTGATAATATTCAATACTGGAAACACAGGCACTGTTAGTTGTACATTTTTGGAAGGCAAGACCTATTAAAGTTAATATGTCTACACCCCTTGATCCAGCAACTTAGCTTTTTTGAGTTATATATATAAAATAATGTGTACAAAGAAACTTTTTTAAAATTTAAATTGGAAAACCCGAATATCCAACATTTGGGAATTTAAATTTCTATGTGTCCAATTTTTTAAAATAAATTCACCATCCCACCACTTATGCAACTTATTTATTATGTAGTTCATTGTATTGTGTTATTGCTTTTCTTTATTTACTTTTTTGTTTGTTTATTTACTTTTTTAAAATGGAGGTACTGGGGATTGAACCCAGGACCTCGTGCATGCTAAACACGCTCTTTACCGCTGAGCAGTATCTACCTCTACCCAATCATTTTTAAAACTAAAAACTAAAAGATGCCAGAGGCATATTGAGTAAAAAAGATAAGTTATAGCAAGTCACAAAGCCACACCCAGTTTCAAGGAGTTGGGAAAAAAAGTAAGTTACAAAACAGTATGATATGATCATTTTTGTAAAATAATTATCTTAAATGTGTTCTTGATGATTATCACTTAGAGCAAACTTACAGAGAACTTGCATTTTACACTTTATATATTTCTGTAAAGTTTAAATTTTTTACAAAAACATACTACTGGTGTAAACAAAAAAAGGTAAATTGTTTTCAAATCCTGTTTATTCTTTACAACCTACAAACAATTTTCCTGTTTGGGGAATGTCATCAATATTTCCTTTCTCTCTCTGATATTCTTTGCCTGACAGGTCATCCTGTAAAAGGGTATAACACCTTTAAGATGAAAATCAATTCAACTTCCTTGTGCTTCTGAGGGGCAAATGTAAGTGATCAAGTCAACCTATGTGGAACGTTTAGAAAGCGTAGAAATAATGAACTTTCAAGTAAGCTTTAGAAAACCCTCCTCTCTGGGGAGAAAAATTTAGAAAAAGGATAACCCCTGCCCTTCTTTCATTAGAAGTACATGATGGGGGTGGGGATAGGGGTATGTAACTCAGAGGTAGAGCACATGCAGGTTCAGTCCTCAGTATCTCCATGAAAAAAATGAATTAATTAATTTAAAAAAAAAGAGAAGTAAATGATTGAAAGACAAAGCCCCTTCTCTTGATTGTGGCATAATATGTCCCTCTTAGCCAAATGAGCAAATTAAAAATTCAGAAAATGCTTAACTATTTCCTGTTTCCCTTTTAGTACACAACACACTATTCTCATGTTTCTCCCTCCTTATTTAGTGCTTTCTTGTATCAAATTCTCTTATCAGATTTTCAAACACAAACCCCACTACCAGCTGTGAACTCCCTGAGTGGCCCAGAATATTCTTCAGGTACCCCCGGCTTCAGTTGCTTGTCAATTTTAAAGAATCAACTTGCCAGCCCCTTGCTGTGGTAACTCAAATGGTTGAACACCAGACATAATGAGGCTTCCAACCACTGTCACAGATCCTGTAAAATCCTGGCTCTGCCCTTAGCTTAGGTATGTCTTTCCTCTACTTGGGTAAGGCCTCTCTGACTTCTTTACTAAGACAAAAGCAGACAGTCTATGTATAATGAGCAGAACCACTCCCCACTACCAGTTATATCTTCCAAACAAAAATAAGGACTCAGAAAAAACACAAGTGGGCAATTTAAAAAAAATAAGTACTTGGTAGATGTATATACTCACTTTTTTTCATTATTAAAAAAGAGAGAAAATAAATGACTAAGAATTCAACCAAAGAAATTAGAAAAGGAATGAGAAAGAAACCCTCAAGGGAAAGGTTAGAAAAGAAATAAAGATAAAAGAAACAGTAAATAATAAGAAAATAGAAAGTTTCTGATGTTAATAAATAAATCCAAGAATGAAATATTTGTAAATGAGCCCATGAAAACAATAAATCTATGGTAAATTCAACTGAGAGAAGAAAATTAAATTATCAATGACAAATAACAGCAGATGAAGAGGTAAGTATGCTACCAAAATTTTAAAAATCTTAATGCAGTTGATGAATTTCTGGGGAAAAACCCATTAGTTCCAAAATTCATTCAATTAAAAAAGTTTAAATAAGCCAATCCTAAAGGAAATAATTGAAAGAAACTATTAAAGAATCATCACCAGAAAGGCTCAGATAATTCTAAAAGTATTTACCACACATGTAGGAATATGAGAGAGGCAGAAAGAAAAGGGGAGGATCACCCATTTTCATCACCTAAATACAGTCACTGTTGATATTTTAATGTCATTTACTTCCAATTTTTAATATTTTTAATCTGTTTGATATAGTTATGGGATTACATTCAAAAAGCACTTTAATAGGCTGTTTAACATTTTAATGTAATTAAAACTTTTCATTTTATTATAAACTTTTCATAAGAGTGAATTCAATGCAGACATTGTTTGAGATGTAATAAAGAATACCTATCTTGTAGAAGAGAAGGGAAGTTTCCATGAGATATATAAGGTACATGGTACATGGTCTGGGACATCCTTTTCTAGCTGTGCTTTTCTGTCTAATGTCTCACAGGAATGAGCATAGATGAAAACTTCTACACCACTCTTGACATCACCTGGGCTCCTCTCCAGTGTGGGTTCGCTGATGTACAATGAGGTGATAGCTCCGCTGGAAAGCTTTTCCACACACATCACATTCACGGGGCTTCTCTCCATTGTAGATTCTTTGGTGTTGCAGAAGATGTGAGTGATAACTGAAAGCTTTCCCACACATATCACCACATCACACTCATAGGGCCTCTCTCCACTGTGGATTTGCTGGTGTCCAACAAGAGCTGAAATGTGACTGAAGAAAGCCTTTCCATACTCATCACATTCATATGGTTTCTCCCCACTGTGGATTCTCTGGTGATGGAAGAGGCCTGAGCTCTGGCTGAAGTGTTTCCCACACTCACGACACTGGTATGGCTTCTCTCCAGTAATGGACTCATTGATGTTGCATCAGATGGGAGCTCAGACAGAAAGCTTTCCTGCAGTTGTTACACTGGTATGGTTTCTCTCCTGTGTGGGTCCTCTGGTGTCGCATAAGGCCTGAGCTGTAATGAAAAGCTTTCCCACACTCATTATACTGGAAAGATTTTTCTCCTGTATGGGTCCTTGGATGCTGAACAAGGTGTGAACTGTAGTAAAAGGCTTTCCCACACTCATCACATTGATATGGTTTTAATTGGCTGTGTATTCACTGATGGTCTATAATTTGTGAACTCTGAAAGTTTTGCCACATACATGACATGAATAGGATGTCTCTCCAGTGTGGATTCTTTTATGACTAATGAGGCTTGAGTTTTGAATGAATTTTCTTCCACATTCATCACACTTATAGCTTCTCTTAGTTGAAGTGTTTCTGTGATATCTTTCTGTCCATCTTTCATATTCTTGGATTTCTCCACATTCAGGAACCTCTTCATTGATTTGGTGAGATAACTTTTCTTGGGATTTCATAGCTACAGCAAGCTCCTGCTTTTGAATCAATTCTTTGTCAATTCTGATCACATACTCTGAAATAAAAAGTACAGTATTCAAGTGTCATTGAAATACACAGGAAATAACACACAGGAAACACGTACTAGAAGTACACAGCTTAAATATACCAACAAAATGGTTTTACAATATTGGAAGAGGAAATTAGGAGACGGCAAAGGAAGAGAGGACTAGTGGTGGCTGGACTGAAAGGGCATGATTCAAGCAAAGAGCGGAGAAAAATCACAGAGAATTAAGAGTGATCCAATGAACAAACATAAAAAATAACAGAAAAAGATCTAAGACAAGGATAGGTTCTCCAGGGGAGGCCAAAAGTTGAGTAAAGGGATAGACTGGGAGTTCAAAATTTGTAGATACTGACAGGCATATGTAGAATAGATAAACAAGATTATACTGTGTAGCACAGGGAAATATATACAAGATCTTGTGGTAGCTCACAGAAAAAAAAATGTGACTATGAATATACGTATGTTCATATATAACTGAAAAATTATGCTCTACACTGGAATTTGACACAACATTGTAAAATGACTATAACTCAATAAGAAATGTTATAAAAAATATACACTGCAGACTAATCAAAATGGAACTATAGAAAATATTCAAGTAACCTACAGATTGGCCAGGAAGCTAAAACAGAGGAACAACAACAACAACAACAACAACAACAACAACAACAACAAAAAGAAAAACAGAAGAAACAAGAAGAAAACAAATGATAAAATAGCAAGCTTAAGCTGTATCAATAATTATGTTATATAAATCAATGCAACAGAATAATCCAGAATAACCCCAGGATATATTCACACAAGTATGATCAATGATTTTTCACAAAGGTGTAAAAGCAATTCAGTATAGAAAGGACAGTCTTTTCCACAAATGGTGCTGAAACAATTGGATAACTGCATATTAAAGATATAAAGCTCTTGTGGAATAAATGTATTACAAAAAAAAAAAAGTTGAGTAGAGAGGGATGAAAGAGTAGGAACTTGGGAGGAGCAAAAGGAGACAGGAAGCCAGCGGTAGCAGGAACCACATTGGAGCCATGAAACAGCTCTGTGCAGGTTCCTCTGAAGGCTTCTGGGAATACTGAAAGATGAGACACCAGCCACAGAGAAGTATCACATTTCCAAATATGCAGGACAAAGAGATTCTAGTCTAGACACATGGGGGAGAAAAGGATTTTATCATATGGAGACAGACAGAAATTGCTTTACCTGCAAAGACATTACTATTCTTGCAAAGGAGAACACTAGGAATCTGACAAACCTGAAGCTACACTCTGTGGGTCATTCGAGACTTACCAGGAAAACAGTACTAACACAGAGAAGGTGCTCACCAGACCCTATACTCCCATCTGTTCTTACTCAAGGAAAGCACGATCCCATAACCCCTCTGCCTCTCTTTGCTACAAAGCTTCCTTTGAGCAGACTCCCAACACCCTGCACTCCTCCAGGGTGGGAGATGTGGCCACTCCTGCAGTGGTCTATAGTTTCTGGAAAAAAGATCTTAAATGGGGGGGGGGGGGGAGGGGAAGGAAAAGACAACTGTGGAGACAGTTGAAGATCTAGGGTGCAGTACGAGTCAGGCCTAACTCTAAGCAGAAGTACGGGGCTGACTGTGCCCAAATGGGTTGCCTAAAGAGACTCTGGGATGAGGGAAGAAACTCACTGGCAACCTCTCTGAGAAAAGTGACAGCCACTTCTGGTCCTGGAGGTCCCATCCTGTGAAGGGCAGAAACCCAGGGAATAAGGCAGAGCCAAGAAAGAATGTTGCCAAGAGTGAGTTAAACCTTTCCTCAGGGTCTCCTTTTAGGATAGGAACCCATGATAATTTCCTCACCAAACCAGCTTGCAATGGTTAAAAAACCCCTATTGTTAGTGGTTTATAGAAGGCTATTGTAAAGTGTTTGGGCACTTCAAAACTTTATGTTATAGCTACCTTAGATATATCTGTGTGGAATTTAAAGGCAAATTAAATAAAGAGACTCATTTAGGTAAGAACATAGTCTTTCAGAGCCATTAGGAAATACAAAATGGCTACTGCACATGGGCTGCAGTACATTTAATAGAACTAAAATTGCACATTTAATAGAACTAAAATCCCTATCAGCCTGAGGAGAAAATTTATGGATTAGTGTAAAAAAGCACAGCATAGAAACTCACTTTCTAACGGACTAGAAAAGGTTGGGGAACACGGGGTACTTCTAGTCAAGATGGCACAGTGAGTTGACACTTCAGCTCCAAATACATTGAGTAATAAACAAAAACAAAAACCTAAAAACATATCTGCTAAAAAATAAGATAAACATCTCTGTGGACCAGAAAGGAAAGAAAAGTGCACAATGGTCACTACAGTTGAAGCTGTGGGCCTGCTGGGCTTCCAGCCATGACTGAAATTTTAGCCCCAGAGGAAAATGGGGGCCTAAAAGTGCTCCATGAAAGGAGGGACTAGCACCAGCTCAGGGCTTGATGCCAGAGGCTGGGTGGGACTCACAGACACACACACACAGACACAGACAGACACAGAGAAAGATACAACTCTGTGACCAAGAACCTTGTCAAGCTACCTGGTAGCCTGTGACTACATTGGTGATAACTGTGCTGCGACATGAAACAGGAGCCCAAAAACTCAGTTCCAGGGGGCCAGGTTAACAGTAACAACTGAATAGCTAAACACGGAAGGAGACAGTAAAACAAATCAGGAAGAACTCAAAACGAGCCTAGTAATGAACATTTCAAAGCACATGAATCGTAGAAAACAAACTTACGGTTACCAGGGGGGAATGGGGGTGAGGAGGGATAAACTGGGAGTTCAAGATTTGCAGATACTAACTATTATATATAAAATAGATAAACAACAAGTTTTTACTGTACAATACAGGGAACTATATTCAACGTCTTGTAGTAACCTATAATCAAAAAGAATATGAAAATGAATATATGTATGCATATGTATGACTGAAACATTATGCTGTACACCAGAAATTGACACAATGTTGTAAACTGACTATATCTCAACTAAAAAAAAGAAAGAAAGAAAAATGAGGCTCATTTAAAAAAAAAAACACATGAATCAGATGCTAGGAAAGATGGTTAACAAAATCGTTTGGAACATGAATTCAATCCAGATGAAATTATTTTCATCAAAAATCCTGAAAAAAATTAGGAGAATAAAGATACCCGAAAGGTAAATGATGACATACCATCCATGGCAAATAAACATGGAATTATGAAATAAAATAAATAAAAATGAAGCAAGGATATCTGATATAAAAGCTGAATAGAAATTTTAGAAACTGATAATTTAGAGATAGAATAAACTAGATGATAATAGAAGAGGAATCCACTAGGACCTCTTACAGAGAGACAAGGACGTACAATATGTGAACAAGCAGCTAAATGAAATGAATAGATTAATAAGCATATTCTACTCAGTGTCTTCTGGTAGGTCCAGAAGAAGGTAATATAAGGAATTTTAAAAAAGCAGCACAACTTAAAGAACTAATAGTTGAGAATTTCCCCAGAATTGAAGAAAAACATGAGTTCTTAGAGCAAAAGTGCACTGATAGATCAAGAAAGATGAACAAAAAATATAACCCTATCAGGACACACTTTTTCATGAAAATTCAGATTATAAAGGTTAAGAGTACATCTAAAAGCCACTAATGAGAAAAGATAGAATCCCTAAAAAAATTTTAAAAGGCAAGAAGATGGTAACCTTTTAACAGCAAACAATAGAAGCTAGAAGATAGTGAAGTAGTATCTTCAAAATGCTGAGGGAAAAAAATTTGTCAATTAGAATTTTACCCTAGCTAAACCATAATTAAAAAGGGAGGGCAAAATAAGGATAAGATATGCAAAGACTAAGCCTACTACCCAGAGAACCTTGCTACAGTAAAATATATAAAGGATGAACTTCAACAAGAGTGACTCCAGAGGTGCTGGTATACAAGAAGAGCGGCTCAGAGAGGGTACAGCTCAGTGATAGAGTGTGTGCTTAGCATGCACAAGGTCCTGCGTTCAATCCCAATGCACCTCCATTAAAGATAAATACATAAGTAGGCCTAATTACCTATCCCCCCAAAAACAAAGAAATTTTAAAAAGTATCAGAAATTGATAAAACGTGTCAAAAAACCTAACAAAAAAAAATCTATTTTACATTTAAAAAGAAACTGTTTACTAAGAGTGACCAACTATAATCAGCGGAAGGAGCTTCAGACAAGTGAAGTGGTTTTACAACACGCTACATGTTATGACAGAGGTATGCACGAGACGCATCGCATAACTCAAATATGTGGGACGTTATCAAGAAAGGCTTCCTGAAGCAGGTGACAGCTGAGTTGAGTCTTGAAGAACAGCTATGAGTTGGTTTGGCATTAGAGTGGAGAAGGGGTGGTTATAGGTGGTGTTTTGAGTTCAACAAGGTGGTGATGTGTGCGCATGTGCGGCAGTGGGGTATAGGGTGGGAGGGGGCTGGGAGAATGTTGAGCATATTAGCAAAAAACAAATATATCGTGGGTCTGATAGCATAAGAAGAAAGAAGCATTGAGAGGGAAAAAAAGGGCTGTAGGACTAGAAATCTCCATGTGACTGAAGAACTGAATAGTGGGACAGAGAGCGCTAGAAGAAGAGCGAGTATGAGGAACACCCTTCCTGATGCTCGCTACCCAGTGAAATGCTACCCATTTTTTTAATGACCCAATTCAAACCCCGGCCACTCTGCAACCAGCAAGGCCTGAAGAGATAGATTTCTCCTTGCCAGAACCATGATCTCTAATTTGGCACATAATCATTCACCATCTCAAATCAATAGCTATCTTTTTATGGAGACTTAATAACCCCTTTAGGGCAGGGGTCCTCCCAGAACCCTGAGCTAGGCTTACAAAGTGAAAGGTAAAGACTTACTGACTTCTTAACAGGACCCACAAAGCCCTCATGTTCTGGCCCCTGACCATCTTCTCTTTGCTACTCTACTCTGTCTCTCCACTTTCCAGTCACACTAGCTGTCATTCAAACCCACCAATTTCTTTCCCATTTAATTTTCCATGTGCTCTTTTGGCCTGGAATGCTTTCCCCCTCTATTGTTCACTTGTTTAATTCCTACTCCGCTTTTGGGATTCAGATACCATGTTACTTCCTCAAAGAGGCCTTCTCTGATCTCTCCCAATCTATCATGGCATATTTCTTTGTGACTTTATTTGTTAATGCCTCTGTCACCAGACTATTATAAGCACCAGCTTACCAAAGATCATGTCCACTTTTCACTATCCCCAGAGCCTTGCACAGTGCCTGGCACATAATAAGTAGTCAATATACGTCTGCTGAATGATGAAAAATTCTAAGGTCTCCAGAGGAGCCACATGACCTAAGTGTCAACACTAACCACAATCCTGTTGGTGTTGAGGGTCCTGAGATTCACCCTTCAGCTGGATCTCCGTGGGCTGAGGCTGGGGATATGTTGCTTCCTTAGGTGGATCCAGAGGTACTGATGTCTCAGAAAGCACTTCCTGTGCACAGGCCTGGGTTGAAACCTGAGGACAAGGAGGCTCACTTAGGCATCTGAAGGGCCTACAGAGTAAATGATCCCCCGAGAACCCACAAAGGACCAGCCTGGGCCCCCTCCCAACTCTCCCCTCACTGAACAGAGGGCCTTTTCCTACCTGCTGGCCTGGTTCATCCAGCTCCCTCT
This sequence comes from Camelus dromedarius, assembly GCF_036321535.1. NCBI lineage: Eukaryota > Metazoa > Chordata > Mammalia > Artiodactyla > Camelidae > Camelus > Camelus dromedarius. The sequence continues at coordinate 18,290,752 of NC_087454.1, read as the reverse complement.
CCAGATCTTCCAGCACGGCCACTGCCTCCTACCTGCTGTCTGGATGATGCTCCTGTACCCAGGCCTGGAGCTCCCTGGGCAGGATGGTCAGGAAGTGCTCCAGCACCAGCAAGTCTAACATCTGCTCCTTGGTGTGTATCTCAGGCTTTAACCATTCACAGCAGAACACCCAGAGCTGGCCCAAGGCCTCACAGGGCCCAGGGATCTCCTTGTAGCAGAACTGTCAGAAACACTGGCGGAATAACTCCTGGTTGTTTCAACTGCTCCCTTTTGGGCCAGATCGCTGACCCCTGGCAGGCCCCTTTTTATTACTTACTATGAAGAGCTCCTTTGGCTCTTCAGGAACTTTTGGAAGGAAAACAGCAGCCATTCCCACTCCAGTGGGCCAAGAAGAGGACTGCTGCTATGAGCGTTACCTTTTAGGGTGTACTCCTAAGGTTACAGAAACCACAGTTTAAAAAAATATATATATGTATACATACATATCAAGCGAATTCAATATTTGAGCTCATACACTAAGTCTAATCTTTCTGTTTTAGAAGAAAAAGGAGGCTCAACCCAAATTAAAGAGAATTCAATGAAGAATTTTTTTTTTTTAATGTAAGGCAATTGAAACGTTTTTCCAAGTAGGAGAAGGGATGTTTGACCAGAGACAGCATTTTGGACAATAACGGGAATATTGTTGGATGCTTGCTTCCTCCAAATAACACCAAAGTATCAGTTGATAAGGCCAAGCCAAGTTTATTCTTATGAGCACTAGAGAGCACTACTTGGACAGAGTCTTACTAGGATCTCCTAGGGAAGAAGGCAAAGTCAGGATATTTATGAGGTTTTGGGGGTTTAAAGCAGATCTTTCAAAGCAGGATAAGGATTGGGCAAGGATCATGCTGCAGTAGTTTAGGACTGAGGGACACAGCAAGGTGAAGGTTTTGAGTTGAAAATTTCAAAAACTCTGGTCCTATCCATTGAAAGCTGAAGAGCTTGATGTTCCCATTAATGGACTGAGGGGCAAGTTCTTGAAAGAAATATAATTATTTGCAACTTTTGTCTTCCAGGGCAAGAATTTCCTAGAATAGTAAAGTTATGTTACTAAAGAAGTTGACTAGTGGGGTCATATTTAGGGAAGACTATCGAATAGTAAAATCATGTTAGTGTGGGTACGAGGCTGTGTGAGTGTAGATGATTCCAGTTTTCCATGTAATTGCAGACTTAAGCAGGGCCGATGGGTTTAAGGAGACGTGGACTACCATCTGACTAGCATGTGGGCAGTGGTTAAGGGCCTAGGCTGTGGATTCCAAAAGACCTGGGCTTGACTCCTGTCATATTTTCTTATGTGTGGTGGCTTAACATCTGTAAACTTCTATTCTTCCCCTTTGTAAAAATATCTTAGAGCTTTTAAAACCTTTTTATTTTGAAATAATTTTAAACCCGCAGAAAATTTCCAAAACAGGTACAGAACAATCCCTATAACCTCACCCTAATGGTAACATTTTACATAATCACAGCCATTACAAAACCAGGAAAATAATACTGTTACAATGTGATGAACTAAACAGCTGCCCTTATTACATAGGTTTGTTTTGAAAATAACCATGGAAAGCATTAAATTCAGTGCCTGGCACTTAGTAATACCTCGGTTAAACGGCTGCAGTTACGATTGTGACCTGGTCATTCAGGAGTTGACTCCAGGGACCACTCAGGTACACTTCCTAGGTTTCCAGGCACAGAATGTAGGACCAGGCAAGGAAGCCCTCTAGTGCCTTCTCTGCGCCTAGCATCTGTTACTCACCGGGCATCTTTCAGAAACACCTTCACTTTCCCAGTAAAGATTAATTCAGGGTATTTTAGAGGGGGCTTGGACAAAGAGTATTTCAGGAGTCATTCAGAATAAAGGAAATGGGGCCACTTCTACATGTTTTCCACTAGTTTAGATCTTCGAAAGAGTAAGACAATATAGTGAGTTAACCAGCCAGACTAGAAACCCCTTTCCAATTTATCCTGTAACATAAACCACACTGGCACATCACCGTGACCAACCACAAGTCCCAGGCTCCAGAAGTGTTGGCTGTCTGTGTCCTCTAAGCACAAGCACCCGGCAGACCACAAAAGGCTTCCAGGAGTAGGTGACCGTGTTGGACAAACAGATGGTCTGCACAGAACTACTTGATCAGCACCAGTGACCCAGGAGTCTCAGTCTCAGAAAAGTTCTGGGGTGCCAGCCAGGAGCTGGGCGGGCTCATGTGGTCTGTACTGGCTCTTCCAGCGCTGGCTGAGCAAGGGTGGCTCCCCTTACCTGCACCCGGGAGATCTGGGGTCTAGAGCATCACTTCTTCATTCCCATTAACCTACCTGAGTCCTCTCGCCCTCCTGCCAACCTGCCTCCCTGGCCAGCATCCCCCATCCGTCCTGACCTCTGTCAACCTGAATATATTTACCAGGCAGACACATCGCTCAATTAGAATATGTCCGCAGTATTCCCATCAGTACAGTCTTGCATAAATGACCCACAAGGAGAGGAAGGGAAAGGAGGAGGATTAAGGCACACAACGATGAGCACTGTGCCGTGCATTCTACTTACAACCCGGAAACATGCAAAAAGTTATGTGACCTGCCCAAGTCTGCACAACCCAGGGACAGGATGCATCCCACGCACGTGTGACCCAGATCTGCCCTGGGATCCCTACAGCTTGGCCACAGGGAGTGCCACACTGCCAGAGGCCACCAGTTAAAATGACATGTATAGGAGTCTTATACAGAGTGGCCATTCGTTTGTTCCACGATAAAGTTTAGCTGCTGAGTGAGTGGTACAGAATGAGTGCTTCAAAACTTCTTTGGCAGACACCACAAAAGGTTCCTTAAAGAAAATTAGAACCCCAGGCAGAGAATAGAGTCTTCTGGAAAAATTTAACTGTTGAGGGGCTGTAGTATATAAAGGATGCTTCCACTTGGCAGGCTTTTATAGTTGGTGAATGGAGTGGGAAATGGATGTTGGGGAAAATTTTTTCCCTTCTAGGTTCTTTGGTTGGTCTAATAATTAAAATGGACGTAAAACAGATTATCAGGAGAAAAACAAACTTAATTTTGTATGTATAGGAGCCACGTTGTTGCAAATGGCAGAATTTTCTTCTTTTTTATTTAAGACTTTTTACATTTCAGAAAACAAACAAAACTTGGGTTTATAATAAAGTATGTTTGAAGCTGAGAAATTCATGAAAAGGATAAGGAAGGGTCATTTAAAATGCATTTTTTTGTATAACATGAATTTAAAATTGTATTTATTATTAATCTAAAAGTTAATAATCATGATATATGCATAGTGAGTCTTGGAAAAATATGTTTCATGTCAGGGTGAATCCATTTCAAGATACTGACATTTAAAATACAGTTCTGTTTGTATTTTTAAAAATTCAGATATAATTGACAGCATTGTGTAAGTTTTTTTGATAATAGCCATTCTAACAGGTATGAGGTGATAGTTCACTGGGGTTTTGATTTGCATTTTCCTTATGATTAGTGAGGCTGAGCATCTTTATATGTATCTCTTGGTCATTTTTGTGTCTTCTTTGGAAAAAATACCCAGTCGGTTTTTCTGCCCATTTTTAACTGGTTCTTCAGTCAAAAATCTAATAATTTTTCCAGATAAAACTGTAATTCAAAAAGACACATGCAACCCAATGTTCTCAGAAACATTATTTACAATAGCAAAGACATAGAAACAACCTTAAATGTCCATCAACAGATGAATGGATAAAGAATATGTGATATATACATATATATATATATATACATATATATATATATATATATATATATATAGAATGGAACATTACTCAGCCATAAAAAGAATGAAATAATGCCATTTGCAGTAACATGGATGGACCTAGAGATTATCATATTAAGTGAAGAAAGTCAGACAGAGAAAGACAAATATCATATGATGTCCCTTATATGTGAAATTTGAAAAAAAGATAAAAATTTTATTTATAAACCAGAAATAGACTCATGGACACACAAAACAAACTGTGGTAACCAGGGTGGAAAGTGAGGGAGGGATAGATTAGGAGTTTGGGATTAACAGATACACATTACTTTATATAAAATAGATAAACAACAAGGGCCTACTTATATAGCACAGGGAACTATATTCAATTTCTTGTAATGAGCTGTAATGGGAAAGAATCTGAAAAATATATATATGTATAACTGAATCATTTTGCTGTATACCAGAAACTAACACTGTAAATCGACTACACTTCAATAAAAAATAAGAATTAAAACAATCTAATTCTTTTGTCTATCCAAGCAGACAACTATGAAGGACCTACTTACCTTCCCTGTTCATAATCTCTGTGAGAAAGGTTTGTAATCAAATAAAGAGAACTGAAGAAGGGCCCTTTTTCAATTGGAGGCAGTACTGAAGAGGCAGATCTAAGAGATATTTTAGAATCATTTGTGACCCTTTAAGACAACAGGGACTAAAGGAAAAATAAAAAACTCAAACAAGATTTAGATGAATCTGGAAGATCAGGTAGATGATATGGCTTCTATTACAAGGGAACAGGAAAGAGGGTACAAAATGGCTTTAGGTGATCCAGGGGATTCTGAAAAGATAATTTTAAAACAAATGAGTAAGTTTACTTTATAGAACGAGCACTAAATGTACAGCAGTGGTTAGGCTATGAAATTATACATGATGAAAATACAAGATTTAAATAAAGGTAAATTTTATTTTATGAGAGCATTCTGGAATAGGTTTCTAAATGAAGTTAGGAAAGCTGCTGCACAGCTTCTCACTGGCACTGATAACAGGGAGGACAGCACTGCAATATTCAGCATCATGTCCTTTGCTGGTGCGACCCAAGCTAAAATGCAATATTTGAGAGGATGTATATTCAGTCTGATTCAGCATGGCGCTGCTGATGTCTGAGGTGTTCCTAATGCTGTTCCACCTGGATAGCTGGCAGAGCTTTCCACCACTCCCTTTCCCTCAAGATGGATTCAGATGCTCACCTTGCTCAGGAATGACCTGGAATTCTGCATATTCCCATTGAACTGTCTTTTCACGGTCTGGAAAGGAAGAGCTGGTGGCTCCTGTGCTGCTTGATGAGGAAACCTGGAATGCACTCCTATTACACAGGTATGGGCTACAACCTAGAAACAAGATATGGTCGGGATTATGAAAGACTCAATGAATACCTTAGAAAGACACCTTAGGGAACAGTTCTCAGGGCACAGAATAGAGAAGGAATGTGAACAGTCTTGTCCCACCCTCAAGAGAAAGTAGAAACAGACTAATATACCTGGTCAGGTTGAGTAGAGACTGAAGCTCTGTAACCTTGTTCCCATGGTTGTATCAATGCTTCTCTCTCTGGCTAGGACCTTCATTCCCGAACATTCCCCCATTTGATCACACCTGCTGTCCTGTTACATCAAGTTGGCTCTCCAAATTCTCCAACATGATCACTGCTTCCTCTCCATTCTTTGGCTGATGTGCTAACACCAGGCCTGGAGTTCCTCAGGCAGGATGGTCAGGAACTGCTCTAGCACCAGCAGCTCCAGGATTTGCTCCTTGGCGTGGCAAAGTTCCCAGAGTTGGTGCAGAGCCTCACAGGGTCCAGGTGTCTCCAGGTAACCGAAATTCCTAAAGTTCTGACTAGCAGCTACCTCCTGGTTGTTGGAGGTCTTCCCAAGTACCCCATATTTGTGGCCCCAAGTGTTGTCCTTCTCTTTTACTGTCAGGAGACTTTTTGGTTCCCTTTGAGATTTACTAGCCAAAGTTGTGGCCAATATGGGCTATAACGGTTTCAGTAAGCTCTCACTTCATGGGTTGGGGTGACAAAATTCACCAGAATTGTCAGTTTTTCCTTTTGAATTAATATTTCAGTGGTTCATTCAGTGAGTTTCAAGATGACTAGTCTTTAATTTCAGTTAAGGTTTCCAGTAACATTTGGCATTTCTCTAGGTTAAAAATAACTTATTTTGCCTTCAGAATGACTCCAACAAATCACCCCCAAGGACTTTTGTAGTTCAAGGTCACTGGGAAGCAAACACTAAGACATTTTTAATAAAGCCTCTTAGTGGAAAATTGTGTGCATTAGATGATCATGCTTCTAGTATGGAGGTTCTGCTCCTAGCTAGAGAGTTTTCATACAGAAACATTATACACTGTGGAATATTTAGGCCTTAAATAGCTTTCATTTTTCACATCAGTGCAAGTGTTTCTTAACAAACAGGTAAAACGAGTAACGCAAGATTCACCCTCATAGCATGAAATCACTGCAAGAGTTCCAACTTGTTGCAGATCCCTTTCCACTCTTCTCTCATGAGAAGAGAGTTTCATGACCTTTATTTTTAGTATGAATTCCCTCAGCCTTCTTTCACCATTGTCAGTAGCCAGAGAACCCTATTTCCGTTAAGAGAGATTCCCAGAACTACAGTTTCTATCTGCCCACCTCAGGAAGGTGCCAAAAATGCCCCACAGCATACATGGCAGTAAAATCCTGGTTAAACTTCTGTGTCCATCTCCTCCAAATTCTGACATTCAGTTCAACTTGAGTATCTTTCCTTACCTCTAACCCCAGCTCTTGACTAGTTTACTTCTACTCTCCTCCTGTCTTACTCCAATCTTTGGGTTATGGCCTCTTGCCCCGAATGCTCTTCTGGTTATGTGTACTTCCCGGCATGACCTCTGGACAGATTTTGGCCTACATACTGGAATGCCACCATTGCATATGTCCTCTTGTCTGGTATGACTTCGTTTTCTTGTGTCTTCATTTTTTAAAGCAGTGTTCCCAAAGCACTCATTGCTCAAGCTAATCAACTCCTGGGCCTAACCTACCTCCTTCTGTGGAGAATTGTTAACTAGGGTTGATGATCAGTCTCTTTACCTGAATCTTCCTCCCCCTACACTGTATCATGGTTATTTCACAAGAGTCCTTTTTTATGTTTCCATTCTACAGATTAACTTATTTACTAGCCTCTCCAAATTTCTCTGATTTGACTTTAACAGTCAGTGGCAGAGGCACATTCCCAGTCTCAAAGAAAGCAGACACACAGAGGTGAAGACCATATGCAGAACAGTAAACCTGAGAATGAGAGAATAAAGAGACATTGGTCTTTCACTCATTCATCTCACCCAATATTTTTTATTCAGTGTTTTTTATATTTTGCTATTTCCATGTGAATTTAAGTTTTTTACATTAAGAGGTTTTCCCTCTTGTGAATTCTCTGGTGTTGACTAAGGTGTGAGCTCTGACTGAAGGCTCTCCCACACTCAGCGCACTCATAGGGTTTCTCTCCAGTGTGGATTCTCAGGTGTCGAATAAGGTGTGAGCTCACTCTGAAGGCTTTCCCACATTCACTACATTCATAGGGTTTCTCTCTGGTGTGAATTCTCTGATGTAGGATAAGATGTGAGTTCAGGCTGAATGCTCTCCCACATTCTTTGCATTCAAAGGGTCTTTCCCCAGTATGAATTCTCTGGTGTCTAATAAGATCTGAGCTCCCCCCAAAGCCTTTCCCACACTCACTACATTCATAGGGTCTCTCTCCAGTATGGATTCTCTGATGCCTAATAAGCTTTGAGCTGTGTCTGAAAGCTTTCCCACATTCTTTACACTGATGGGTTTTCTCTCCACTGAAAACTGCTGCATGTTTAATAAGGCTTGGGCTCTTGAGAGACTTTCCATATTGGTGGTTTTTTTCTCCAGTATAAATTCTTTGATGCTTAATAAAATCTGAATTCCATTTGAAACTTTGGTCATAGGTACTGTTTTTATAAGATTTCTGGTGTGTAAATTCATTTGAGTGCAGATTTAGGCTTCTCTCACATCCATCATGGCTCATTATTTCACCTGTAAGTGTATTTTTGTGGGTGAGGATTTTACTAAAACCTCCATCTTGAGCAGACGGTGATCTCTGAGACTCCCCTGGTTCTTTTTCCCGTTGCCTCTTTATCCTGCCTGCAGGCTTACAGACGTCTTGAGGCTCAGCAGATCCTTCTGACACAAATCCCAAAATTCTCCCTGATATAATTCTCTGTGATTCCATTTTTTCATAAATGTCCAGCTTCGGCATGGATCCACTGGTTTCACTCTCATTATCTAAAAAGTGATGAAAAAATAATGTGGTAAATACCTGTTTGCTGAACTGGAAGAAAAGAAAAATTTGAGGTACCCCCAAGATAGTTAAATGTTGGTACTTCATTTGGCCACTCTAAAACTGTGGCCTTTCAAATGAGAGGAGTAGTGGACAAGGACAAAAAAGAAAAACTGGTAAAAGAAAGTAATGTATGCAGTGGTTGGCAGAGAGAGGAAACAGACATCTGAGGATGAGCAGATACAATAGAAAACATTAGGAAGAGGGTCACCACCTGCAAGAATGGAGGTGGGGGTGGGGAACAAAGAAAAGAGAAAGAACTATGCAATGTGACTGAGAAGGATCTTGGGGAAGTTTAGGTCTATGATACATTTCTAGTCTTAGGTTCAGAGGCTGAAAGGGAGGCACCATCTCAAAGAAAGCAGATGAGGACACAGATGCACTGAGCAAAGTCAAGCTATAATGACTCTGACCTCAGAAGGATAAACTCCCATCCGTCTATCCCTCCAATCCATCTTGGAAAGATGGATTTCATTTCTTCTTCATCCTCCATGGATAATCAAATTCTATCATCACTTTTTGCTAAATGTCCCCCATATACACCTCTTTCTTTACATTTCTGTTACTATCTAACCTCACCACTTTCTGTTTAGATAACTGCAACAGCCTCCTTGCTGTTTTGACTCTGAACTATTCGTCTTTCGAGTCATTCTAAATACCCTTACCAGACTAATTGCCATTAGCCCTGTCATCCTCTTACACCCTACTCAGAAACCTTTAATTTCTTCTAAAACACATCTGAACTCTTCCGATGGTTTCCAGGACCCATTTATAATCTAGTCCTCACAATTCCTACCTTTTAGCTCATCAATCTATAGTGTGCTCATGAGTCTGTATTATTCTGGTATCAGGCAGCCCCTCTTGGTTACAGGGTTTCCTTCGTCTAGAATAAGCTAGGACAGGAAATTAGAGGATTAGGGGATTGGGCAGTGCTGGTCTTTGGGTGGGGGAAGTTTACAATTTTAGATGGGGTGGATAGAAATGTTTCTAGAACAAACTTGAAAGTAGAATTTGGGTACTTAAAAAAATTACTGTAATTCATTCTTGGGTTTATTTTTGGACTGTCCATACTTAAAGTGATACTGAGCCCATGAACTTTTTTCAAATGATGAGCTCTGGAACAGCAATGAGGATTCCATGGAGGTTGTTATCAGAAGTATGGCCAACTTTCTATAAAAACACTGAGAGAGCTTTGTAAAACCAAAAGTAAAATATAAAAAGGCAACAATATGGGACTGGTTCTATGTGTCTGTTAATTATACTCTATTTCTGAGTTTATCATCACATATTTGCCTTTTTATCAATCACTACATGTGCCTCTCTATTAATGTGTTTTGTTTCTGTGCATGTGTTTCTTCCCCTTTTGCTTTTTTTCTCAATCCCTGACATTTTCTCAACTCATTCATTTTCTTTCCTTTAATTTGCTCATAACATGAAAACATCCCATGTTTTGGAAATATTCTGGATAAAGAACAAATGAAAAAAATGGAGACATTCTGGATAAGATACAAAGTTACCTCTCTTCTTTTTTTTTAGTCGGCCAGTGACACATAGGAAAAAAATTCTCTACTTCTCATTAAGTAATAAAGGATAGGACCATCTACAGTTCCTAAGACTAGTGTGAGAAGGGAGGTTCACTGCCCCAGTTCTTCAGTGACATGAATTGCAGAGAATATGGCCCCTTACCACAGTCAAATAGGAGCTGGGGTTCTGAAGAACCATGAAGGTCCTTGGTGTCCACTGGCTGGAACTGGACACTAAGTGCTGGTCCAGGAGGTGCCACTTTTTTCCTGAATATTTCTTGTCCAGGTCCATGGACTGGAACCTGAGAAAAACAAAGTATATTTGGGCTTATGAGAGAATCCCTGTTGGAATGAAGCATCTTCCAAAAACAAACTGAAACTCCTGTAGTAATACAAAACTGGGGAAGGAAGAATTAAGTCTGACTCAGTTGTAAAATACAGTAGAGTACCAAACTATATGAAAGGAGGAAAGGAGACATAAAAGCACACTGAACTAAGAACTCCCACAGATCTCACTAGATATTCAATCTCAGGCCCTTTTTTTCCTCCCTTTGTGGCACTTCATCCACCCTGGAGGTCTTAGATCTCCCATCCCCTTTGTACCTGGAGTACTGCTTCATCAGTGCCTCTCTCTAAATCTTCCAGTATGGACACTGCCTCCTCTCCACTCTCTGGGTAATGTTCACGCACCCAAGTCTGCAGATCCCCAGGCAGGATGGTCAGGAACTGCTCCAGCACCAGCAGCTCCAGGATCTGCTCCTTGGTGTGGGTTTCTGGCTTCAGCCACTGACAGCAGAGCTCCCGGAGCCGGCTCAGTGCCTCGCGGGGCCCCGGGGAATCCTGGTAGCAGAACTGCCTGAACAGCTGCCGGCAGAGCTCCTGCCTGAGGGGATCACTTCTCTGTAAGCAAGTGTCCTGACTCCAGACAAAATCTTCCTCTTCTATCTTCACTATGAGAAGTCCTTCATCCTCCTGCAGGTCCTGAGCTGCAGCTTTCTTTGGCTCGGTTGTCATTTTGAGATAAAATCTATTATCTGAACCCTGCTTCTGTTTTGTGAAGGGCCTTTTTCAGTTTCAAGAGCTTTCCTGAGGGATAAAAAAAAAAATACTATTACTGTCTAGGAAGATGAAAGATCATATAAAAATAGTCATTCTCCATTATACAAAGATTTGCTGGGCATTTACTGTGTGTAAAAGCACTGAAGGCAGACGGGTATAGCTCAGTGGCAGAGCATAAGATCAGCATGCATGAGGTCCTGGGTTCAATCCCCAGTACCTTCATAAAAAAAAAAAAAAAAGCACTGAAATACCTGCTTTGTGGTGCACAACTGTTACATAATTTCTACCTAAAATCAGCTTAAAATTTTATTTTAAAAATAAGATAATTTAAATTACAAACATTAAAGATAAGACAATATAAATATAAGGCAATACTAAAAGTTAACTTGTTACGTGCAATTAAGTTCTATGGTAGCCATAAAGAAAATCACAACCAAAAGAGAAAAATGACAGAAGTGCTTCATAAAGCTGGAGATGAAAGAGAGTATAGTAGGTTGCAATGGTAAGGAAAAGCTTAATTAAAAAAACTAACTTCTGACAAATGGATAGGATTTGACTAGGACGTGGGAGAGAGAGAAATAAGAAATTACAAGCAAGGAAACTGCTTGAGCAACTGGTTAACGGTAGGAACACTGAAGCCGGAAAGCAAAAAGAGAGAAGGTTTGTATAAGGAAATTATAGAGACAAAGGCCTTATTGAAGAAAGCCTTGAATGTCAGGTTCATGAATTCAGTCTATCTTTTAGGCACTGGGTAGCCAGTGAAAGCTTTTGAGCAGAATGACCTGACAAACTGCTTGTGCAGACTAAAAATTGTTCATTTCTAGGATGGATCACAATATGAAAAGATAGAAACTTACAGAAGCTACTATATTTTATAAGTGTGGGGAAAATACAAAGTTAGAATGTTAGGATTACATATAAATCTCTGAAATAATAAAATAGGGCAACTTTTCTTGAGAGCCAGAGGTTAACAATTTCAGTCAGTGTAACTAGCTTCATCCCCAAAAGTCTCAGAGAGGTTTCCTTTTGCCCTAACAGTTCCTTCTCTGCCTTCCTAGTTACATGGCTCAATCCATGTCCTGAACATTAAGGCCTATCATATCACCAATAAAGTATAACAAACCAGCACTGAGATTTGCTTATCAGTCTTCTGAGTCTTATTATTAGATAACAGTTCCGCAAGTCTTACCAGCTCTTGGGAATGGTCAGTCTGGTGTCTGAACTGAAAAACTGAAAAAAGGAATTTAGAGGTGAAGCCCTAGGGTACAATAGCAAAATGCAAGTATCAGTATCAACCTTTCAGGTCCTTCTACTAAACATTTCACCAAGCTGACTACTGACGGTTGAACAGACATGTACTTTATCAAGAATCTTAACACAAGCAAAGTACTGGGCTAGAAGTTATATAGCAGTTGTTCCCAAGAAAGTGAATTCAGAGATGGGCTTACTGCCTAATCATCATGTGGGAACCTTGTTAGAAACAGATTCCTTGGCCTTGACCCTGGAGATGCTGACTCAGGTAGTGGGGTACACTGGATTTTCTGTATTCTGATGGACAGATAAAAGGAATTTAAAAAATAGTGTTTGAGGTTGCAAGGAGTTTGCAAAATGGTTGGAAAGAAATGACATAAAACACACATGGATGCAAAACATTTAAATAACAAAATCTATTTCACATGACACACACATTGAAAATGTTTGATAAATGTTGAAAGCTGAAGTACTAAACAAATTGTATGGTAGAGACATTGAGTATCTTAAGGTATCTGGGGTAAGGAGAGAATGTGTGTGTGTGTGTGTGTGTGTGCGCGCGCGCCTGTGTGTGCAAATATTTCCTACAGGTGGTGGGGACAATAAAGGATGAGAAAGATCCAGAAAGGCAAATAAGAAGGGACAGCAAAGAGTTGAGGAAGTAGGAATGAAGAACAGATTGATGGTAAAATCAGCTTGCAGGGTATAACTGGAGTGACTAAGAATTTCACTCTCTCTGATAAGGAATTCATCAGCTCTACTCAAGAGTTCCTGCAGTTCCCAACATATAATGTTTGTGGATACAACATTTATCATCTTGTATTATTTTTATTTGCTTGGCTTTTATTCCTCCATCAATTGACAGGGGATCCATGAGGTTAAGGACCATGCATTGTTAATATTTATATCTAAGTTCTCACATTTGTTGAATTACTGGATCAAAGTGGAAACTAGGAAATTTCGAGATGCTTTGTGTTTTGGGTATTTTCTATTTAAGATGGTAATGAGACATCCACTTAGAAAAACATTTCCAACAGATATTAAGAGATTGATGGAAAGGAGCTAGGAATGGAAATATAGATTTAGATGGAATCCATGGAAAGGGCAGTTGAAGATAAATATTTGGAATAATTCTCTAAGAGTATCAGATGAAGATCACAGGTTCAGACTCAACCTTGGAAAACAGTTTGAGTGGGTATACGTAAGAACAAAATTTAGCAATGATATAGGGGTAAATGGGGGGTTAGAGCTATGGTATATTGGTCTCAGCCCTTCATAATTTACTGGGACATTCGTTAGCTATAGAGATCTAATTTCACTTCTTGTTATGTTTCCTAGATGTGCTAAGTGCTTACCAGGTAGTGTCCTAATACTTTATGGATATTATCTCACTTAGCACAGGAAGATGGACAGTGAAGCAGACTTACAGAATCCACAATTCCTAGTTTCAACTTTAATTATCATGCTAAGTAGCTGGTTCTACAACATATGTTATCTCCCCAGATAGCTTAAAGTGCTGCCTCTAGGTGTTTCATCACTTCTCATCCACCTAAAACAGTCCACAATTCTAGATAAAATTATCTAGTTCTTAAGGATTTGATATATACTCCCTAAAGCTGGGTTTCAAATGTCTTAGTAACCTTAACCTAATAAACAGTTATTGAACATCTGGTGCCTTACAATCACTAAGTTTGAGGAGAGCTACAAAAATAGCTAAGCAGATATGTAAACAAATGCTATTAGAACAGAGAATAAAGAGTAATTAGTTATGTTGGGGAAGGTCGAGATTCTGTAAAGTGCGGGGTTCCTATTGGATGAGTAGTTTCCTGGTGTGTATGCTGCGGTAGAAGGAGGACAGGGGAAGGGTCTTGCTGGTGAAGGGATGGGAGCTAGGGGAAAGCCAGCACAGGTCACAGAGCAGAGCAGGGGATTTGAAGTGCTTGATGGGGGAAGCTCCCACAGCGCCTGTGTTTCTCACACTGAGGAACTTTCCAGGCTTACGACTGCCTGCTTTACTGTCTTGTTTCTTATTCTAGAAAGAGGGTAGGGGCTCAGTGTTGGTTTCATGGCATCCCGGATACACAGGCAATACTCACTAAATATTTGCTGTGTGTGTAAATTTCACGAGGATGCCAGAGCTGTCCCCACTTTTCCTACAAAATGTCGGGTTACTCCTCCCACGAGAAGCAGGCCTCGGGGGCGGACCCCAGGGCAGTTTCTTCTGGTAGAGAGCATCTGATCCTAGACAGACGCCAGTTTCTCTCGCCCCGCCCAACTGGGACAAGTCACTCCTCTTACCAGCGATCCCAGAATCTCTGCAAGCTGACGGCCCGCGGACCCCCCCAAACCACGCCCTCTCAGCGCTCAACGATGACGTCACGCGCGGCGGGGGTAACTATGGAAACCCCTATCAACCCCTATCTCTTCACGAAATAGGCGGGCGCGAACGCTCTCCGAACGCCAAACCTAGTTCCACCTTCCCTTGGGATTCTTCTGAGGTCCTGCGTCCAGAGCGCCACAGGGCTGCTGAAATCCCAAGGGGAACATGATAGGGACTGGGTATCTGGAGGGGACAAAGGGCCGGACTCCTGGGTCCCCAGAACCGGACTCACCTCTCCCACAGGGCTGGTTTCGATCGGACACTTCCGGTAGAAGGACGGCGCTGCACTACCTCTCAAGGCTTCCTTCCTCAGAGACTTTTGAGGCTGCGCAGAAGGAGACGGGCTGGCTTTGGACTGCGATTCCCAGAAGCCTTCGGGGTCTCCTCAGGCGCTCGGACTTCATTTCCCAGGCGTCTTCGCCACCGTCTTGCAGTTCTCAGAGCTGGAAGGAGGAGGCGTCTTGTCTCCCCTTTGTAGTAGTAAACTTGCCTCTTCTACTCCTATGGGGCCTCGTCCTTGACTTCAGTCTAGGGCAGTGAAATGGAAGCCCACGCAGCAGGGACGCAGCTCCAACTTCACCTTTGGGTTTCTAGGGAGATTTTTTCCCTGAACTCTTAATTTATCCCCCAACCCGGATGGAACGCAGATGTACCTAACTGGATTAATCGTAACGCCTGGCTCAAGAAGTCTGTGCATGATCCTAAAGTGCCTCTAAGAACTAGAACACTGACAATAACTTTACTGCAACTCTGTCTTTTGTCTCCCTCCATACCTCCTGTAATCTGAGGTAATTACAAGTTTTGTGTTGCCTTATTAATTAAAAAGATAGTTCTGTTTGATACACACTCATGGCTAACCAGTATATGCTTTTAATTTTAGTTGTTTTTAGTCTAAAAGGCATCATATCATAGGTAATCTGATATTTGCTTCTTTACACTCAACAGTATGTTACTGAAAGTTATCTGTATTGTTTAGTTAAAATGTTCATTACTATATAACATTCCGGTGAATATAGCATTGTGTTCATCCGTTCTTCTAAAGATGGGCTGATCCTCTGTTACGTCTCTTCTGGATTACTGACAACCTCTTAAGTGAGCCCTGTGCTTCTTTCTACCTGTCTGTCACAGTCCTTTGTCAGTAGAGCAGCCAGAGTGATAACTGTTTTTGTTTTTTAAATCAGAGTACCAATCCCGCCCCACTTCCAACCATGTGGACATTCTACTATCGTGTCTTACTTATTTATTATTAAACATTTTAAAATTTAGATTTAATTGATGTACAATATTATATGTTTCAGGTGGATTATAGGCAACTCTATTTTTAGTTTTTAAAGAACCTCCATATTGTTTTTCATGGTGGCTGCAACAGTTGGCGTTCCCACCAACAGTGTAGGAGGGTTCCATTTTCTCCACACCCTCACCATCATTTGTTATTTGTACACTTTTTAATGATGGCCATTCTAACTGGCGTGAGGTGATACCTCATTGTGGTTTTGATTTGCATTTCTCTGATAATTAGTGATGTTGAGCATCTTTTCATGTGCCTATTGGTCAGTCTTCTTTGGAGAAGTGTCTATTTATGTCTTCTGCCCATTTTTGGATTGGGTTGTTTGTTTTGTTATCCAGTTGTATGAGCTGTCTGTATATTCTGAAAATTAAGTCCTTGTCAGCCACATCGATTGCAAATATTTTCTCCCATTTTATAGGTTGTCTTTTTGTTTTGTTTATGGTTTCCTTTGCTGTGCCAAAGCTTGTAAGTTTGATTAGGTCTCATTTGTTTGTTTTTGCTTTTATTTCTGTTGCCTTTGGAGACTGACCTAAGAAAACATCTCTATGATTTATATCAGAGAATGTTTTGCCTGTGTTCTCTCCTAGCAGTTCTGTGGTGTCGTGTCTTATATTTAAGTCTTTAAGCCATTTTTGATTTATTTTTGTGTACAGTGTGAGGGAGTGTTCTAATTTCATTGATTTACACGCGGATGTCCAGCTTTGCCAGCACCACTTGCTGAAGAGACTGTCTTTTCTCCATTGTATATTTTTGCCTCCGCTGTCAAAGATTAATTGACCGTGGGTGTGTGGATTTATTTCTGGGCTCTCTGTTCTGTTCTATTCATCCATATGTCTGTTTTTGTGCCAATATCACACTGCTTTGATTACTGTAGTATTGTCTGAAGTCTGATTTCAAGTGGTAGAATATATTTTCTGTTTCTGAATATGTTATTATTTTTTAGTTTTATTAAATTATTTTCAAAGAGTGTTTTCTTAACTATTTCATTACAGGTGGTGTCACACGCTGGCTTCCAAGAGAAGCATTCTGTAAAGCACATATTAGCATGCAGGAAGTTTATAGGTAGTGATTTTGGGATTAACACCTGTGAGGGATTGAAGGCAGTAGCATTGGGCAGAAGAAGTTGGGCTGTGATGCAATTACAACAAAAGTCTCTGCTCTTCCCATGGAACAAAGATAACCCTTCAGAGTTGTCCTGAATTGGGTTGAGGGGGTAAGGTCTTTAACCCGCTTCAAGAGACTAGTCATTGGATGCAGCTTGCCCTTAGGCAGCTTGCCCTTAGGCAGCCCTTGGACTAGGCTGTTTTGTTGTTGTTGTTGTTGTTGTTGTTTGTTTTTTTTGCTTTTTCAGTTGAGGGCAATTTCTGACAGTGAGTACCGTTAGAAAGGGTTATCAGCTGGCAACAACTGAGAGAGTAAATCTGTCATTCTGGAAAGGGGATCAGGGAGGCATAGCATGGTGTTCAGTACAGGGGAAAACTGGAGGTATTCTCTTTCTCAGTCGTCTTTGTACTTAGGGCAAGAACATATCTTCTGTGTTTGACCAATCAGATACAGCCTCTCTGCAACTTGGATCAAAGATAAGTAAAACCAAAACTAGAGGCAGTAGAAAAATCTCTCTGGTGGTGATGATAGTGGCAGAAATGGCCAGTTCTTGGGTCAGCAGTGGCAGCAGGCTAGTGATGGCATCTAGTGTCTCTGGCACGCAGCATTAATGGATCAAACTGTAGCATCCAGTGTTTAATGACAGTGACTTTAAGTCATAGGATGGTTATGTATGTTGTTTTTGCAATGGTCTGGTTATGAGCATCTAAGCCTGCTTCTCTAGCCATTTCTGAAACTTTATGAAAGGTTCAGTACTCCTTCATTAAATTTTATTTCTGCTTAATTGAGAAGAATTGATTTCTGTTTCTTTGCAACTAAGATATCTGGTGCATACAAAGATCTTTCAAGAGATAGGGAATTGTGGACTGATTGGTTCATTTTTGCTTTTGCTTCTCTTTTTGCATCCAGTGTTTTTTATACCGGTCCTTACATGCTCCAACAAATTTTTCTGATCTCTCTTTCATCAGAGAAGAGTAAAAACCACAAGGGTAATTTTTAGAAGATCTTCTCATTGTAAATAAACATATAAACATATTTATGGCAGGATGTCTTAAAAAATCTCTCTCTATTTAATCTCTTTCTTTTTATCTTTATTTCTGTCTATCAGTTATCACATCACATAAAAATGATTGAGCTTTTTTTTTTTTTTAAACCAGCTTTGAAGAGATTTTTGGGGATGGTGTGACTTAAAGTATGGGACATATGGTATATGGAAAAACGCACTTTGCAGGGCTCTGGGGGACATTGTGGACACAGAAAACAATCTGTTAAATCAGGTATGATTTTCAAATCAGAAGTCACAAAGGCTTTCCATTGCTAATGGGGTCTACTTCTCATGTAGGCAACTCTTTGCATGTTTCAGGGTAAATGACACAGATTTTTAAAATTTAAAATGACGATTAATAGCCTCCCAGGCAGTTCTTTGTAGACTATCACGAAGATACCTAGATATATACATAGACAATAGATATAAATCCTGCTTTTTACACAAGAGAATAAAGACAGATTATAGGAAATGCATACAATATAGTCATAAAACATGAACAAATATAAAACATTGGGGTGAGAAGTAATCCATCCCTCTTTCTCACCAATCCCTAATATGGACCCTTTACCACATTAAGATTAATTTATTCAATACATTTACTCATACATACCATGGTCCTTCTTACCTACAAATCTTCCTCACATATTGGTTTTGTTTTGTTTTCTCTTTTTGTGGGGGAAGGTAATCAGGTTTATTTATATATTTATTCTTAGAGGAGGTACTAGGGATTGAACCGAGGACCTCATGCATGCTAAGCGTACTCTACCACTTGAGCTATACCTTCCTCACATATTTTGAATATTCTTATCATTCTTATGTAACTATCTCTGGCCAAGAACCAGATTACAGTGCTGTTTTCCCCCTGAAGCTATTCTTAACCTCTTAAGCCTTTAACAATATCTTCTTTTTTTGACCTCACATTGCAGTTATGGTTTGAATCTTTCATTACATAGCAGTTTTATTCTCTGCTGTTTTTCATGCATGAGAATGTGGCTACCTATTCCTGTCCATTCTGGGACAGTCCTTTTAAATAAATAATAAATAATAAAAGGGAAATAAATAGCAAATAATGAAGAGAATTATTATGCTCTCCCATGCCATCTGTAATGTCTTTATGATGCATTCAGATGTCAATTACATAGTTGTATTGTGATTTTTAGGGACTTTATATATAAATATTTGCCCACATCATTAATATCTTAGGGAACTTAAATGGATAAGGCCTGTAATTATGCCACTCCTAGAGTTTGTAGCAAACTTAGGTAGGTGCCAAGTTTGATTAGGTGTTTAGTAACAACTTTGTGATTATGATGAAAATGAAAATAATGATCTCATTAGGATTTGCTTTCTGTCAAACTCCTTTCGGCCAGTGTGAATCACTGGGAGATCTTGCTCTGGCATAGAGCCTTCTTTAAAGCCCCCTTCAGCTCGTTGTTCCGTAGACTATAAATGAAAGGATTCGCCACAGGGGCTACGATCATGAAAATTACTGATGCAGCTGAGTCTTTTTCAGTTGAATGGTTGTATGAAGGGCTCATATAAACCCCTGTGATTGCTCCATAGAAAAGAATGACCAAGGCAAGATGAGATCCACAGGTGGAGAAAGCCTTGAGTTTTCCTTGGGCAGAAGGGATTTTCATCACAGCAGAGATGATGAGGCTATAGGATGCCAGGATACACACTGAAGGTACCACAAAGATTAGCCCTACCACAGCAAGAACCAAGAACTGATTAAGACTGGTGTCAGAACAGGACAGAGGGAGGAGAGAGTTGATATCACAGAAGAAATGGTGGATGACATTATTAGAGCAGAAGTGCAGATGGGTCATCATAAGGGTGTGCAAGAGGGGGTTCAAGATGGCAATTACCCAAGTTACACCCACAAGAGAGATGCAGAGGGGCTGGGTCATAATGGTGGAGTAATGCAAAGGGTGACAGATGGCCACATAACGATCATACGCCATCACTGTGAGAAGTAAATTGTCCATGTTGGCAAACATCATACAGAAATACATCTGAACCAGACAGCCAGGATAGGAGATGGATCGAGTCTGTGTTTGGATGTTTAATAGCATCTTGGGTACGGTAGAGGAAGGAAGGCAGAGGTCTACCACAGACAGATTGGCAAGGAAGAAATACATGGGTATATGGAGACGATGGTCTGAGGCAATGGCCAGCAAGATGAGTAAGTTTCCAAACAGCCCTGCTAAGTAGACACACAGGAAAACTGCAAAAAGGAGTGCCTGCTGCTCTGGCCAACTCGAGAAACCCATGAGGAGAAATTCAGGGACACTTGTTTGGTTTTCCTTTTCCATTGCTTGAATCTATCTGCATGAAGACCCAGAGGATGAAATACTTTTGACAAAAAAATTTCCCCTTTTATTTTTTACATACTCACCTTGTCTAGTCCCATTTACTGAATATTTTCTCTTAAGGCCATCCTACCTCCTCTCTGATGCTCTCTCCCAAGCCTTACTGGACATTGGGTAGTTCTTTCCATTTCGTCAGTGTCTTTTCATTTATCCTCCCTTACTGGAACCTCACCTCATCCAAGATTTCCAAGGGAGCTCTGTACTTCTCCCTGCAGTGGGCAAAGATTGTCTTCCTACTTTTGATGTTGATACCAACTCTTGCACATTCTACATTTTGTGTGGTTGCCTGACTGTTGGCTGTGTTGGAAGGTATCTGTGAGTCTGACACACTAAATGACTCCATGCCAAACATTGAGATTTAAGTGAGGAAAATTTTCCAAGTTTTTTCCAACACCATATGAACCATTCTTCTTGGAAATAAGTCAGACATCTACCATTTAGGATTCATAAAAAGTAAATAAACTCTCTTATCTTTTTAAGATGCAAAAGAAAAATATAGTAAAGTGCTTGACAAGTGTAAAAAGTTAAACCTCCAAAAAATAGTTTACAGGAAGACTATGAGCACCGTAAGAAAATACTTACAAGTAATTAAAAAAGTTATATAACACATGTAGTTATATGATACATATAGGTAATACTAAAGGAGAACACAGAGAAAAAGTTATGCCAAAATGGGGAGGGGGCTGATTTAAAAGTTTCTCTTTTAATGGTTTTGTAATATTTTAACCATAACTACAAAAATGGGCTTCATGTTTCTAAGATATCGTTATTACTTTGGGTCTTGCATTTCTTGGAGTTTTAGAAAACGCTATGTAATAGAAGACAGAGTTCCTGGTCCAAGAAACATGGAATAAGGTTGTGGAGGAAAAATATTATCATAGAAAATAATTAAGAGAACAGATATTCACATAGACAGATGAGATCGTTTCAGAAGAATGAAGGACTCTCTGAGAGATAGAAAAGATCCTGGAGAGTGTGGGCGCTGAAGTTAGCCCACATTGAAACCAGACATCACGTCACTTAATCTCTCTAAATCTTAGTTTTCTCGTATGTAACAATTGTACTCACTTTAAAGGTTGTTGTGAAAATGAAATGAGTTAATGTGTGCAAAACTCTTAGCAAATAATGATTACTCAGTAAATGCAAACCATAGTTGACAAAGCCAGAATAGGGGTAAGGTAGGTTTCTTTCCCAGTCTCCAAAATGGCTGTTTTAAATCTTTTTTTCTTTTCTCATACTTCTTACTCCATCATGTCCCTTCACGTCACTTACTGCACTTACTGTAGTTTCACAGAGAAAACAGAAACCACTATCAGATGGATGTGCCCAATTTCCTGACAAAATGCAGAAAACCTATCCACATCTCTATTCATCCTTCCTTTTTTCCCTCTCCTCTTGTTTACAACAAAAGCAATATCCTTCTTTCCTGAAAAAGTTAACACTTATACATGTGATCTCATCCTTTCCCACTTCTTTTAAAACTCAGCTTCTCTTTCCTATAACTTAAATGTTCTCCTGCTTTATTGCACCCATACTTTAAGCTTAAGTCTCTTCCATGTTTGACGTTCCTTTCCAGATCCATGTCTACCTCTGGCTACTTCCTGACCTTTCTTTCCCCTGTACAACCCCTTACAGAATTGACTTCCTCACATCCCACTTATTTCCTTCTCATGCCAATCTGCCCCAGCAACTCCAATGAATTGCTCTTTCAAGTCTTGAAAAACCCAATGGATATTCTCAGTCGTTATATTGTTTGACCTAGAATTCTCCCTTGGGAAATTCATTTCCTCCTTGGATTTATTTTTAAGAGTTCCTCCAATCTATCTGGCCATTCCTTTTTCATTTGCTTTTACAGAATTCATGTCCTTTGACAGCCCCTTACATGTTGGCATTTCTCTGGTTTTTGTCTTATGCCTTTTTTTCTTTTCATCCTATACATATTCCTGGATGAGTCTATTCACTCCCATGGCTTTAATACTATCTATACGCCAGTCTCTTCCAAATTTGTTTCTCCAGTGCAACTCTCACATTCAGACTCCAATTCCCAGTGCTCTTTGAATGTCCACTTGGATGTCATAGATACCTTATTTCTCATACTTCCCAAACTGAATTAATCGTATTCTCCCTGAACAAAGACTGTTCCTCCCTTTGTGTACCCTATGTCAATAAACAGCAGCACAACGTAGCTAATTATTCAAGAAAAGAACACTTGGGAGTCAGCTCCAGACTTTCTTTTACCTAAGCCCTGTTGATATTACTTTTGGGGAGAAAGAATATTATTATTAAATAAATATACTTTTAACATCTACCACAACTAAGTCACTGTTCTAAGCATTGATAAATAGTGGTGAATAAGAAAGACACAGTCTTTACCCTTAAGGAGCTTTAAATCCAAGCCAGATGCTTTAGAATTATCCTTGACTCATCTAGTTCATGACCAAGCCCTGTTGATCTGATTTTTCTCACGTCTATATTTCTTCATTCCTAACTATACTGCCTGTGTCACACTCTCACCATCTCTCATCTGAGTACTTGTAATAAACCTCAGATTGGTCTCCCTTCTTATAGTCTTTCCACTTTCAATCTTTCTTTTGTATTTCCTAAAGAATTATCCTTCTAAAAACAAGAATTTTCTCACTTCCCTTCTTAAAAACTTCCCATGGTTTTCAATTGTCTTCAACTCAAATTCCAAATTCCTTATTGTGGCATACAAGTTTCTTCATAATCCTCTTCCACCTCTCTAGTCTCATCTCTTACTATGCTAAATTTTCCATCCTTATAATTTCCTGATTTACACTGAAACTTTTTGTCTATCTGACTTTTCCCATTTTGAAATTCTCTGACTACTCCATTTATAGCTTCCCACAAGTTGTTCTCTATTGCATTGCTCTGCTTTTTGTCTTCATATCACTCACTACTGTGAGGGATGTTTTTGTTTCTCAAAAAATAATTCTATATTTATTTTCTAATCTGCATCAATAAAATGGAAAGTTTATAAAAACAAAAATTTTATGTTAAAAAAATCATTGTATGGATAGAATAGTGCCTGACATGCAGCAGGCAATCAATATGTATTTGTTGAATAAATGAATGTACTTTTTAAAGCCTTAGGAAGTTTTTTCTTATATGGGATAGAAATATGTGTCCTTGTATATTGTATAGTGACTTCTATTGTAGGCTATATATAGCATTTGAAATTATATATAAATATATAAAATATATAATTATATAAATATAGAAGGTATAAATATCTATAAATATTAATATTTATGTATTTGTTGTTTTGTCTTCGTGACTCTTCCTTGCTTCTAAGATATTTTGGAGAGCACATGGACTGAATCTTATTCACCTTTGTGTAGGGAAACCCAGTTTTATAAACAAAGACTTATATTTGTTTATGAAGACAGACTGATACTTTGGTGGAATGAGCTACATGCCGGAAGATGCAAGACAACACCATCTCTGATTCTATTATTGGTTCTTTGCCCAGCCCCACTGTCTTGTGTCTTAGCCAAAGGGATGGAGAATCTAGGGGCAGAAACTAAAGAAAATGGAGGGACTCTGTTGGACTATTTTTTTCAGTGACTGAATGATGAAACTGAATGGAAGAGAGGAGTATTCTACACACATATATGCAAAGTGGAGAGAGGCAGAGGCATTTTGGACTCCAGAGAACACAGAGCTCATGTGAGAACTTCCTGAGAATTGCCAGACATAATTAAAGCAATTTTCCATGGACTGCAGGGATTGTAATAATAGATAAAATAAAAGCCTGCTGTTTATTCCTACTCTTGAGCCTACAGGCTGCTATGGTTTCAGGAAACAGAGGTTAGACTTGTATCGCATCACTTAGCATGCTCCTGCCATGAAGAGGGCATTCAAAAATGTTAGTTGGAAAAGTGTTCTCTAACAGCTGTGGAGACTACAAGATTTTCACTGTGGAATGTCAAGTGGACATAGATGAGGAGGAGGGCAGGCTCTGAGCTTTTCAGGAAGCAGAAGAAAGAAAATTATTAACATTCCTTTTTGGAAGGTTTCTTCTTGCTGTGCTTTCCCCTACCTCTACATTTGCGCTGGCACAACAGAAATCTCTGCTTTTATCATTAGCCATCATTTCTATTTAGGGTTCGCAGGAAGTTCTCACATGAGCTCTCTGCCCTCTGCCTGGTGGATGGAATCCTCTACTTTCTTCCCCTTCTGATCTAGGTTGCTTCTCACTACTGTTCTGCCTGCTTTGACAAAAATGATGCAGTATCGGGACACTCATGCTTTCAGAGCTGCTAATGTGACTGATGCTCATGTAGCTGCGGGTTCTCTGGAGTCCAAAGTGCCAGTGTCTTTCTCAACTTTGCACATAAGTTGCAGAATGCCTCATTACCTTGACAGTAACTACTTGTAGTGTGTAGATCCTTCACTTCTGCTTGAAGGGAAATCTCCAAGAGAAAATGGTCCCTGTAACCGTCTTTCTTCTTTCATCAAAATCTCTGCCCTTTCACTCAGGGCTTTTAGGGCATGGTGGAGGAATGGCCAGGTGAAGTAGGTAAGTTCTTGGACAGAGGAGATATGAAAATTTAGAGTTTGAGTTATTGCCACTTTATGCTGTGTGGACTGAATAATAGAGGAAACCTGGCTGCAGAGAGGGAAGAACAAAGTAGAGTTGCAGAAGAAGGTAGAGAACCACATAGTGCCGTCCTTCAACTCTGACTCATGCCTTAATCACTTTGACCAACTAAAGGGATTTTCCCCTATTTATTTTCCCTCCCACCATTGCAGCTTTGCGCCTTTGACCTCCCTGCCCTACCAAACTGAATTCTTCCTAAACTCTGTTCTGAAGACAGAGGTTCCTTCTTTTTTGTTCATAGCTTGGGCTAAGCTCGTACCCATTGGCCTAATTCATACCTATTGGCATTTTAAACCTCATTTACCCAATTCTTTCAATGGTAGTTACATTTTTTTCCTACTATTTCATTTGCGCTCAAGCCTATTATTAACTGTTATCCTAAGCTCTTTGATTCTGTTTAAGAACTGATCTGAATTTTGAAACATTCATTTACAGAGAATGTATGAAGGAAATCTTCCAGGAAACACATACTATGGAGGGAGCAGAACGAGCTTTTCAATAATCTACAGGAGACAGAAAGAAGGAGTTATATTCATGTGAATATACCTTGGATGCATAATTGTAAACATTTATTGATTTCATTAGTGCATGAGTGGTGGCAGTGTACATAACAGAAGACACATTACCTCTCCCCTCAATTTTCCATAGGACAAAATGTTTTCACTCTTGGAAACATGATAAAACAATGAAAAATACATGAAATGAGCTGAGTAAATTCTATAACTGTGTAAAAATCATAAAATTTTCACTAAGATTGAAAAAAATATAAAGACAAGACTTTCTCCTTTTTTCTCAAACCTACTCACTTCCCATTGCACTTACCAGATGCTCATAACAGGAACCTTCTGCAAAGAGACTTTAACTTCCAAGTCTCCCTCGAGGGTAATGGGAAAAATGGAAAAGGGAGAATGTTGCCTTTCCCCTAGGATATACAAGGATGAGGGATGGGCTGATTCTTGGGGAGGCTATATCTGCTGCAGGGAGAACTGGAGTGACCTCAGGACTCCCCTACATTGAAATTTATAGCTTCTTTTTAACCTCTGGGAACCCAATCCTGATAAGCTCTCTCAACTCCAGTAATAGTTACTTCATCCCTCTTGTGGATTTCCCAGTTGCAACCCTGGGGATGATGTACCTGGCAGATAATTCCCTAGGAGACTCGGAATTAAAAGATCTGGAAGTTGTTCATAGGCTTCCAGGAAGAATTGTAGCATATCTCTCTCCCAAGAGGTCCTGAAAGAACAAATAAGAAAGAAATAAGAAAAAGAAAGAAAAAAAATCACTCGAATGATTACTAGCTTAAAACACCAATCATTTACTTATCTCACAATAATATGAGTCAGCAATTTCAGCTTAGCTGGGTAGTTGTTCTGGTCCTGGCTGGACTCACTCAAATGCCTGCAGTTAGTTAGCTAATGGGTCTATTTAGGGCTTACTGGTCTAGGAGGGCCAT
The DNA here is from genome assembly GCF_036321535.1 of Camelus dromedarius. Classification (NCBI taxonomy): domain Eukaryota; kingdom Metazoa; phylum Chordata; class Mammalia; order Artiodactyla; family Camelidae; genus Camelus; species Camelus dromedarius. The sequence goes on along the minus strand of NC_087454.1, from coordinate 18,264,496 downwards.
AACTGGCCGTCTCCTTGATGTGGTCTCATCCTCTAGTAGGATGACTTGGGTTATTCATATGGTGAAGGCAGATTTCCAAGTCCTTGTGATTGATTTATTATTTAAGTTACGGCTACTCTCCTGCCTGACTGTCCTGTCTTTGTTTCTGCATTCTTTACCCTGATAATATAAACTGTTAAGGCCTGTTCTTGTTCCACATGAAGGGTCTAGGAGGTCACAGTGTATCTCTATAAGCTCTTTTCCCAAGCAACAATAAGTGGGGTCACAGAGGGGTCTGTCACCAAGGACCATACATGGAACTGTTGGGTTTCAGAGTGATAATTTGACCAATGGGGAATGAGAGCTGATGGGTAGATTATTTGTCCTTTTTTCTCCTGGGTTAGAAATCTGTTGGGATGTCTACTAAGATATGCTTCAGGGAGAGACATGTGACGGAGCACCCAATTACTCCATACTGATGGCAAAGTTGATAATGTATCCTCGACAAGCCCACTTTTCTTCCCTGTTCTGTCCCCTTCTTTCACTCATGATACTGTATCCCATTCTGCATTAAGTACTTGTGCATAAGCCTTTGTTTCAAGCCCTGTTTTCTGGGAAAACCTAGGCTATGACACAGACTCAGGGGGCCGATAAAAATAATCTTGATTATAAATACAAATTTTGGAGTTTTTGCCTATCAAAAACATTTGTAACTGTTACCCACCCTTTCAAGTCAGGCCCTAACAAGGGTCCTCCTGCCTGGTGTCATTTGAACCAATAGAATGGGCCACGGAGTTCGGTTCAGAAGCAAAGGAAAGTTTTATTCTTTGATCAAAGAATGGAGAGGTGTGAGCTCCTACCCTAGAGTACATTCTCTGTCCCATAGGACATAAAGCAGGTGGGGCTTTACAGGGATCACGTGAAGGGAGCGGGGCAGGGTTCTCAGGGCAGGCGCAGGTGTGTTGCTCGCGGGCGCAGTGTCTCTGTGCACGGCCCACTACAGCCTTCCTGAATTGTGGTGTCGTGTGCAGCACTTCTGCACACGGTCCCCCGAGCTGAGGTGTCAATGCAAGGCCTCTGAACACAGCACCCTATGAGCAAGTGAAATGAGACCAAGCACAAAAGGAAGAAAAAAATTTGACTTTATTTCCCAGATTCTATTTTATTTCCTGGGAATTGTTGATGGGCTTTGGCAGTGACATAACCATAACAATGAAAGGCATTACCTGGGGTTAGATTTTAGAGCAAGAAGAGGACCAAACACCGAGGTTTGAGGCGCTTCAACATTTAATGATTGGCTGGTAGAGAATTATAAGACTCTAAATGAGATTGGGAGGAAAATCCAGAGAGGTGAGAGGAAAACTCTGTTAGTTGAATTAAAGGCTAAGCTGTTACAGCAAAAAGACCCTGAAAATGCAGTAGCTCAAAGAAGGTTCTTTCTCTGTCTGCCTCTGTCTCTGTGTCTGTCCCTCTTTGAAGCTCCTCCATGCCCACCCTAGGCAGTACTGTAGCTTATCAACAACTGGGGAATATTTCTGCTCCACTCTATTCTTAGTGAATTATTTTTCAGTACAGAATAGTTAAACAACATGCTTGCTCTGTTGTCTGGCACTATATTTTACCTCACTAGTAATTACTTCAGTGCATTCTGAGCTTTTTCAGTTTTTGTGAATTGTTTTACCCATCATTTTACTGTTTTCCCTGTCATCTTCCTTTGGTTGTCACTTGTGTATATTTCTGCTCTCTAACTCAAATCTTGCATATATCTAATGTCTCTCTCAGCTCCTGTTATTTCTCCTTCTAGATTTGTCTTCTCCATCTCCCCCTTCCTCCCCCCCCCCCTTTTTTTGAGCCTTTCCCTTTTCCCTTTCCTCATTTGGGCTCTTTATTCATTTATCAGTGGTAACCACAGAAATCCAAAAGGAAGGCAACATTACATGGGTGGTAGCATTAATTTTTTCTCCTCGTTATCTCAGATAGAGGGCAAATAATGAGGAAGAGAATCAGAGAGCTAGGAACAATTCAGAGACCAGTAATAATCCATGCAATAATTTAATGATGCTGTTCAGACATTTCAGATAAAAAGCTGTCCTCACTATTCTAGCTTTGCAGAGAGCATGGTATCCTGGACCCAGGTGGAGAAGTATTCCTGTTTTTGTATTTGTTTTTGTTTTTGTTTTTGTTTTTCACTGATATTGCTTTCCTTAAGATCAGTAGGGATTATTCCTTGACTTGTATTCCTTCCAGTCTACCTATCTGATTCCTTACAAATTCCTAATCATTTTTCTTTTTTGTCTAAACTTAGCTTTTCCAAATGTAATTTTATCAGCCATATTGATCTTTTCCAAAAATCCTTCTAATAATTTATATTATTTTAATTATAACATCTTTGCTTTCTGCTTTTTTATTACCACAGGTATAATATTGGGTATAACATTGTCATATGTGTTGCTCATTATGACCTCTGGCTGTCTCTTTCTGACGGTTTTTCTCTCTCTGGATGTGTCTCCCCCAACCCCGTCTCTCTTTCTCTCTCTCTCTCTATGTATAAAATATGTTCAGCTTAAAGAATAATTGAAAAGGGAATAGTCATGATATCTCCACCCTTGTGAACTAGAACGTGGACTGTACTTTTGACAGCTTCTACCCAATTGCATCCCTTTTCTTCCCACTGCTCTTGACTTTGTTATAATAAGCATTTTGATATTATTTTTAGTTTTGACCATATTTTCCTACTATAGCTATAGTTTTACTACCCATGTTTGCATTCAGAAATAACAGTTTTACCTGTTTTTGAATTTTATGTAGAGGGATTGATTACTTTGTGACTTGCACCTTCTGTTCAACATTTTTGTGAGAAGGACATCATTCTGATTTATTTAGCTGTAGTTTTTTTTTTTAAGTTTAAACAGTGCACTTATTTATTTATTTGAAAAATGTAAACAATACAGCTAAAATTTTGACGTTCACTCCCAGAATTCTCTTTAGAGGTAATCATTTCAGTGTATATAAGCATTTGTTCTTTATAGCTGCCACTTAAACCATGGATATATTGTAAAGGCCAATGGAGCCTTGCTAATAAACTATCATGGAAAACTTAATTGGCCTTTAGGTAGATACTGTAAGAGAACAGCTAAATAAACTCTTTTTTTTTTATTTAGCTGTAGTTGATTCATATTTGTTGTTGGATAGTACTCTCTTGTATGAATAGTCCACAGTTTACCCTTTTTAGTGTTGATAGGTGTTTGTTTTGGATTGTTTTCAGGCTTTAGTTAATATAAACAATGCCACTATGAACAATTCTTATACATGTCTCTTGAGACCTAGTAACCAAATGAATTCTTATTTCTATATGTACAATTTTTTTTTTGCAACTGTGAGAAAAAATCGTAAGTGTTTTGTAAAATTTCTAAGTCATTCAAAGATGAGAGCTAAGACAACTGGGAAGTCTACGAATTATGTGTCCTCTGTCAAATATAAGAAATTATAAAAGAGGCAGATTAGGCATCCTCTGGCATTCTTCCTGAGATTCATTTTCCCTGAGGATTGGAATCTCTGGACAGCTAGGTGACATCAGCTAATTAACAGTAGAGGACATACATTCCCCAGAGAGACTTTAGCCAGGTAAACAGGTTTCACCAGCCCAGTCACAGAGCAGTTTCTTTCTTTCTTTTTTTTTTTTTTTTAAATGAAGGTACTGAAGATTGAACCCAGGACCTCAAGCATGCTAAGCATGTCTCTCCCGCTGTACACCTCCACCCCCACTACAGAGCAGTTCCGTACCACCCTCTTATGCTGCTCATAATGGGCCGGGACACTATATTGAGAAATAATACTGAGAGTTTGAAATTGCCTTCCTACATCTTTCTACCACCTAGACAGAATGGAGACCTTGGGTACCACATGAAGATATTTGAAGTCACTATTAGAAAGCATCTTCTTGCTTAAGAAAAATTTAAGGATATTCCAATGCTAGGATAATCAACCTTTGCACTCATTCCACACAACTTGCTTCCTGATTCTACATATCCAAGTTCCAATCCCCAGCACTGTATTAAAGGTAAGAACTTGGATATGAGGTAGGGAACGGACTTAGGACATCTGGATAAAGTGAATAAAGTTGAGTGGACTGGAATTCAGTCTCTGTATTGCTTTAGGAGTTGGCAAGTTGAGACCGATGAGACAGAAGCATTATTAAAGTAATAGCAATTCAGTCATGGCACTGAAATTGCAGAAACTTTGCCAGCACTTTTTCAGGAGTCCTTGAGGAACTAGACAGGGCAGAGTTTGTACATTAAATATGTCAGTGACTATTGTATTCTATGAAATATCTTAAACAGACATTATCTTGAGATTTTTCTTTAAAATGTGTGGTTTGTATACTGAGCATCAGTTTTTTGATATACTTATTCTTCCACTAAAATTTTAGTTATATTATGTGTCAGTATTGTACAATTTTTGTAATTGTAGGCTGTTACCTCTACCGCCTGATATGTGTCAGTACTAAGCATTTAACCTCTTCATTTGATGCCTGCACTCTTGATTAGCACAGTAAAAAAGTTGTGTTCTTATGAGATGTCATTTCCTATTATATATCCTTTTTTAATAATTATTACACAGAATATCACCTTTGTCTCATAGAATCTATTCATTTTTATTTTACCTATTTAAAATCTTTTCTATATATAAATATATATATGTGTATATATATATATATATATATACTTTGCTTTTTTCAGTTATTTATTTTTTGTATTCAAGTATTAATTCATATATAATTTTTATTACAGGACTTCTCTATATCATATCATATCATGATGGTTACCAAGGACACCATTCTTTGTTCTTGTAGCTAGGATGAATGTACCTAATATTTCCAGTCATTATTATTTATGTAGTTTGTCTCATACAGATCAATATTTCTTACTGCGTTAGGTCAGTTGGTGCTTATCTTAACATAGATGATGATTCCCAATATAATAACAGAATTCTTTAAATGTTGTAGAAAAGAAATGAAAATTTCTCATTTAACCTTAGCCAAAAAATACTCCTTCTCTTGAAAGATTATCTTTTGTGGCAGTGCAAACATCTTTAGGAAGGATGGATGCTGAGTAAGAAAGGAGGAAGGGAACAGTGTGACCCAGGTCAGCAGAGTGTACTCTTGAGATCAGTGGGTAGTGCATCGTACACTTAGAAATTTCCAATATTCAAGTCACTAAAGGATAATTTCCTAAATTGTAAAGAGAAAAAAGATATGAAGAAGACAGACTATGACCTTAGCATCCTCGTTATCTTCCAATGTGCTCTGCACTTGGAGTGGAAGCAGTTGTAGCACAGAGAGACAATTGTATTCATTTTTCTATTTTAGTTGCCTGATATTTTATTTTTCAACCTAAAAGCATTCATTTTTATACGTGTCAGATAGCCATTCAGCGGCCTTTTTACTAATATGTGAATATTATTCTGTAAGTCAGCAAATGGTTTGTACAGCTTGATGGGTTTTATCTTTTTTCATGATTTCAGATGAGTGCATCAATATTTGCATATGTTTGGGTGAGACTGAATCATGTCTTTTTATTTGGTCTTCTGAGCAGCTGTGAGTTGGGGAATGTATTCTATCGTTGCACATTCACACTAGTTCTTATAATTTTATAATGCTATTATGAAATTTTTGTACATAGACTTTTTGTGGATACCACAGATCACATCCGTGTAAGAAATCAAAGGAAGGTTGAAATATTGTGAAAGTCTACATCCTGTCACCTGCAACAAAGTCCTCTGAATTTTAATATATTCGTTTTATTGACAATAAAGTAATGTGTTGGTTAAAATCACAAACTTTGATATCAAAGATACCTGATTTGTGTTAAAACATTTAGGATTTCAATGAACATGGCTAAATTACTTAACCACTTTAGTCTATTTCTTCAAATGTAAAAGATAAAGTAATAAACTTCAAAAAATTTGGGGGGGATAGTTGAGATTATGCATGTCAATGTTTTAGAATAGAACAAACACTCAACAATACTAGCAGTATTAGCATTATTAACTGTAAGTAGCACATCAGTTCAGCCTTCAACCTGTGGATACTTTAATTTTTCAAATTTTAAATGTGAGAATTTTTATTAAATGTTTTGGGAGCTATGTGATCTGGTGCTCTTCCATACTGTTTTGTGATTGAGTGTAAAGTTAGATTAGTTTAATCCTTCTCATATATGATATATTAAATTAACCTATTATGTCTGCTTTTTATATTTCAAGACTCTTGATCTTTTTGGTTGTTTACTTTCCTTGTAACTAAATTATGGGACAAGGAGGACACTTATGTCAGTGATGGAGGGATATTTCTCAGGACCCTTCTACCACTACCTCTTCTTTCATTTGACGACTAACTTTTCCCTTATTCAGATGTGATTAACATTTATTTTATGCCAGTTCTGTATCAATTTCTTCCACACATCCGTGAGTCTACACCTAAAGCTGATTCAGATATAAGAAGTCTTTGGAGCATTAAAAATTTACTGCATGCCTAACCGTTTGAATTAGATAGAACTAAACTATTCACTTTCTGATGCCACTTAGGTCAGTGTTTGACCATGCTAAGAAATAGTTGGATGAAAATGGTAGTCAACTAACTTTAGAGCTGGCAATGTGTTTAGTTTAGTGTAACTAATGCTTCAAAATAGCTCCTAGAAAGATGCATGTATAAAATTAATGTAATGTAGATGGACATTTTTATATTTTTATAACACCAAAATGTCATTTTCTTAATGCCTTTCCTTGAATTAGTTTTACATTCTACCTTTGACCTGTCATTGCCGTGACAATGTATCTATCTTTATCTCTATGTATTTATCTGTTTAATTATCATAGGGAGTGATGTAAAGCATTACAGTTTGTGTATAGATTACACGATTGGATAGCTTTAGAAAATATTTATCTTGATTAGAATGTTGATAGTGAATAATGCTACCTCCTGTAGGAATTGTTCACAATTTAGTTGTTGGTAATATGTGAAAATGAAATCAACAGAAAGAAGAGGTAAGTGCTGGATTTTGAATTTCTGATATGAATGGACTATGCACAGCCAACAAATTTTTGTAATTCTTGCTAAATTGGTATAGTAATTTTAGGTATCTTGAGGGCAAGAATTAAGCAGTATAATTGAATGGAGTTATTTTCAGGCTCTGAGTATTTAATTGTTTGCTACTATATAGAAGGAACAAATATAACTTACTAGGAGTAGAGAGACAACAATTCTGCCAAAAAGTTTATGTGCTGCACTCTTGGTGATATTTTGCATGTAATTTAATCTTTTCTATCAATACATTCTAGGTCACAAATTTCTGTTTGAATGCATTTTGTTGATAATTTTGTACTATATTCTGTTTCATGTGAGGTATGTACAAATCCAGTTTTGTAGGTTTATGAGATACATATTTAAAATAAACTTTATCCCTTTGCATCTTTCTTATTCTTTCTGATCATCTTCCTATGTTTTACCCTCATCCACAATTTCTCTAAAATGTACATATGTAATTATAGTACTTTAAATCCTATTAAACTTAATCTGAAAAGGACCTCTTATACCTATGATTGATGGAAACTCAAGGCCATTATTTGATTTTTCTTATTTTAAATGCCAATATATTACATTTTCTGATAGTGTAGGACAAATGACATAAGATACTTCAATTTCAATGAGTACATCATTTATTCAGATACTTGCATATAAAGTCCAATAGCCATGTCGTTGAACATGGTAGATTTCCCCCTTCACCCCCTTCACTTTTTTGAATTTACCCTTTATAATTTGCTAAATGCTTGGTCTTGACAGGAACCATTGACTAACAAAGGATGGAACAGAAAAATGGAAGTTCTTTCACCGGGTTTATCCTGCTAGGTTTCTCTGACAGGCCTCAACTGGAGCTAGTCCTCTTTGTGGTTCTTCTGATTTTCTACACCTTCACTTTGTTGGGAAACTCAACCATCATTGCATTGTCCCATGTGGACCCACAACTTCACACCCCTATGTACTTTTTCCTTTCCAACCTAAGCTTTCTGGACCTGTGTTACACTACCAGTATTGTTCCCCAGTTCCTGGTTAATCTCAGTGGAGCAGACAAATCTATCTCCTTCGGTGGGTGTGTAGTTCAGCTGTTCATCTCTCTGGGGTCGGGATGTACAGAATGCATTCTGTTAGCAGTAATGGCATTTGACCGCTATGCAGCTGTTTGCAGGCCCCTTCACTACACAGTGATCATGCACCCTCGTCTCTGTGCCCTGATGGCTTCTGCTTCATGGCTCGTTGGTTTTGCCAACTCCTTATTGCAGACAGTGCTCATCTTCCTTTTACCACTTTGTGGCAGAAATAAATTAGACCACTTCTTTTGTGAGGTCCCTCCTTTGCTCAAGCTTGCCTGTGTTGACACCACTAGGAATGAGTCAGAGATCTTCTTTGTCAGTGTCATCATTCTTTTTATACCTGTGGCATTAATCATATTCTCCTACGATCGGATTGTCAGGGCAATCTTAAGAATAAAGTCTGCTGTAGGGCAGAGAAAAGCATTTGGGACATGTGGATCCCACCTGACCGTGGTCTCCCTGTTCTATGGCACAGCCATCTATGCTTATACCCAGCTCAGGAACAACTACTACCAGGATGAAGGCAAGTTCACATCTCTGTTCTACACCATCGTTTCCCCCATGATCAACCCCCTGATATACACACTGCGGAACAAAGATGTGAAGGAAGCAATGAAGAAGGTGCTTCGGAAGGACTCTGACTCCAGATGATGGGGTGAAGAAGAGAGTTTAATGGAAGGATTTTGAATGCCAGAGCTCTTTAGATGTATGTGTGTGTCCTGTCGACAAAAGTAATCAATAAATAATCAATAATAAGAATAGAAGAGCGTTTCATTTGAGCCAAACTGAGGATTAGCTTGGAAGACTATTTCTCAGGTTACTCTAGGGTTACTCCAGAGAAGCAGTTTCCAGCACAGCTTTATATCTTGTCAGAACAAACAACATTAACAAGTAAGGGATATATTTATTCAAGCTTTAAATAAAAAAAAAACATGCAGATCAGTACGTATACAGCGAGTCAGCATGGCCTTGGCACCTGAGACGGGAGTCTTATCCTCATGGGAGTACTAACAATGGTGTCCCCGGAAGACAGGCATTTAATCTTTGTTTTTAACATAGACATTCTTAATTTCTGGTCAGGGAGTCCTTTTCTTAATATTAAAGCAGATATACCATGTATGTTTGGTAGGCAACAAATAACCTGTTTTAGTTAGCATAAGAATCAATTTAATTCATGCGTAGGCCAGAATGATTTCCCTATATGTCAACATGTGAAGTTTTCTTTTATCAGTGCCCCATGAGTCATCCAAAATTTCCTCTGACAACTCTCAAGGGAATTTCTTTACTTCATTCCCTTTTAAAAGTGAGTGTTCAAAATCGAACTTCATGGATTCATTTCAACTTCCACATATGCTGATTCAGTATTCCTGGAGCATCTGCTTTATATTTATTATTTTCAAAAGCCAAACATTTTACCATTTTCTAAGAATTCCCCACAAAATACCATAAATTATTGCATTTTGATCATGGCTCTATTAAAAATTCAGTGGGTTGACTATGCCAGAGCTTTTTCACAGAAGTAGGTGAGAAAATTGTGGGAAAAACAGACTTCAATCTTGAAGAAAGTCTTGTTACATTAATCCTGATAAAGCCATTCAGATATTAGGTCCCACATTATGTAGCATCATTTTGGAGAAGGTTGTACTTAGGACTACTGAGTGAAGGGTGTGATGCACTGTTGCAAGTGATGATGGTAGCCCTTGGCTGGTAATAACACCAGGTAGTGCTTATGTATAATTTTGTACATAGCAGGGGAAACACTGATGTAAGGTATGAAAGTTGGTTATTTTAAGTTTATGAGCCATGTAGTTCCTTTTTAAAAATGACTTTTGAGGACATTATATCTGAATAGTAGATGACTCAAGTCCTATTTTATATTCTATATATTTTACTTACTGTAATGCAGCGAAAGTTTCAAAGGGTAATATATGTTTAGATTACTCTCTTCACACCATTTTATAATCTGTTTCAGGCATCAATTCGTCAATTTTAAAATGTAGATAATTTATAATTATTGAATATCAATTGGACATCTCAGTTTAAAGCCATTTGAACACATCATCATTGCATTGTTTTCACATTTATAGAATTAGCAAAAGATGATATGTAAAACATAATTGAGGACATAAAGAATTTAACAATTATTTCACAAAGTAAAATTATAGTGATTAAAGGAGGTCCTCAAGATTCTCTCCTTTTTGGAGTGAGAGGTGCTTTGTAGCTACTTATGTTTTCTGCAAGATTAAAAAAATCAGACTTAGTTAAAAAGAGATTGAGACTGTTCTTGTTTAGAAAATGGATGTGGTATGGCCTTTAAAGCCAAGCTACTACTAATGCTATGAGTACTGTCTAGAGTCACATTACCTGACTTTTAAGTTTGTTCCTTTACTAGATTTTTCACCCTTGAAGTCTAGAATGTCTATCTGAATTATTTTCTAATTTCGCTTTCTTGGGTGATATTATTTAGCTCATTGACTTGTCATTTTTATATACTACTGTGATTTGTTAGAATTATGGACAACATACACGTGCTTTATTAATGCTTCATCATAGTAGGTACACAAAAAGGATTCTCCTCTCAAGAAAGAGGAAGTCAAATCTGAGCAATTAATGTTCTTCTTTAGGGCATTTTTTTAAATTCACCACTTTGGAAATATTAAAGCCCAATTCTGTTTAGCCACTTGATGTGGCTCCTTGGATTAGTCAGCTCTTGGACCTCTTTTCTATTTGTTTCCCCATTGAAGATGATCAATCAGCACTTACTTTTTTTTGATCTAGTTACTATTGATCCTGTGGTTATTTGTCTAATTTAAATGACTCCCTGCTTACATAAATAGAAAAAACATGCATATGTTATAAACAAGCACATACATGTTGTTCCCATATATAGGAACATTCCCTAACTTAAAATATCAATTTAAAAAGTAAACATATCAGTCTTACTCAGCAAACCCATATATGTTGGGAACATGAAAATGCTGTGGTTATTTTCTGCATTAATTAACCTTGTTCTGGTGATGTTAGCCAATAAAATTAAACAGGAATAAACAAGAACTTAAAAAAAGTAAGAGCTTCTTGGAAATGAAGGAACAACATATTTGTATTTGCATCAAATATGGTTATATAATTTAAAAATTAGAGCTATAAATGTTTCCCCCCAGTTTATTCAACAAGCTTATGGATTATGGAATTATTATTCAAAATCAATAATTTTAACACATTCAAAGAAGAGTCTTTTGGAAAATATAGTGTGATAAAGACCGTGATTATAATACTAACAAAGAAAATAGCAAGTAGGAAATTTGAATAGCATTTGTCATATATAGGAATTATTTAAGATGGCCATCTGTAACCCCAGGCTTCCTAATAAATTTATTGTCTTGGTTATTATAAATGCCACCATGTTTTCTCACTTATAAAGGATACTCTTACTGCATGTAAGAGAACAGAGATTTTTCCACTTGGCATACAGTTCCTCAAGGGAAAGTATTTGTATTTCTCTTATAATCTTTGATGGTATGAAATGGGAACGTCTGGACAAATGTTCAGGGCAGATATTGGTGCTCACAAGGGATTAAAAACAAAACACTCACTTTGATTTTTGAAGAATAAATGTTCTTGGAAACCTCAGCAACTTAGTAAGTCTAAAATGCCTCAACATTTTAAAAAGTTTTAGGTTCACTGTGTACTTAATATTTCTGTAGGGCTGAGGTGTAAAGTGACTAGGGGAGAAAGAATACTATGTGGTATTCATAATAAAAGATTGGCTTGTTATCCATACAAAAACATACATTTATATATACATGCACAGTATATGTAAATATTTGCCTATACATACAAAGTATGTTCTTTGGAGGTTTATAGAAACCATTCTCTTCATGGTGGACTAGGTGACAAGGAGTGAAATGCAAAGAATAAACATGTTGAAAGGAGATGGGAGAAAACAAGGGGGACAGGGGAGAAAGAAGAGGAGATAGAGGAATTGAAGAAGGCAAAGATATCTGAAGAGGGAGCTCTAACTCAAACACCAATACAAGATGGGTTGTTAACAAAATAAATTGAAACAAGTATAGAAATACCAACTATTAAAAACTAAATACAATGTAACTAAAGCACTTTACAATTCAAACTATTGAATAGAAATTTTTATTTGTATTTAAAAAATCAATTCCTTTTTAAAAATTATGTCTCCAGAGCTTAATTAATAACTAGAATTTTGTTCTCTCTGACCAGCATCTCTCATTTTCTCACCTCCCAGCCCCTGACAACCTACATTCTATTCTGTTTCTATCAATTTGGCTTTTTTAAATTTTACAAGGAGATTAAATTCTTGCTTAAACTGACACAGCTTCTAAGTGATGGGGCTAAGAGTGAACCTAAATATTCAGAATCTGAAGTTATGGTCTTTCCCTAAAGAAGAACTATGAAATAGCTCTTTAAAACATTCCTTTTAATAAGCTCACACTCACTAGGTAGAGACTAATGGTTACTAAAAGGTGGGAATCAACTTTTCTCAATGTTTTAGTGAACTTGCTGTACATTCAACGTTTTCCTCAGTGTGATTGTGAGCTTTGTGTTTATAATTGTCAAATTTAAGCTGTCATTAACTTACATAGTTTAACTAGTTAACAATGAAAGATTTAGTGTCAAAGGGAGTAAAGTAGAATGAATTTTCATTTCTGTTAAAACAAAAGTCTCTGCTTGAAATTCAAACTATTTTATATTTTCTTGTATATACAGCAACGTGAACAATATTCATTCCTTGGTGAAATAATGAAATAAGATATAGTAAACCAAGTTTTGGAAGCTTTCTAATGCAAATGGGTGGGTACATGTATATGCAATTGCCCACTTCGGGTTAGGAGGGAGTGGGTGATGGAAATGTAGCTTGTGATCTCTGGGCTCTTTCCACATGTTTTGGGGTTATAGTGCTCCCAGTCATTTCCCTACAAGACTGACTATACCTGATTTTCTTTAGGTTCCAGAAAATGCCCACAAAGATGAAATAGATTGGGAGACTCTTTCAAGAACCTTACAGTATAATGTAGTGTCCACCTCCAGTCCTGGAAACTCTGCTTACATGGGAACCTCCAGAGTCACATCTTGCACAGGAGAGGGGTAAGTGACTGGCTGTTACATGGAATAGAAAGTGAGCAGATTTGTTGCTTGACTTTTGGTGGAACTATAAATGTGTATATTCCATATGTCCCATCTTTTGGGTAAGAAGACCATGTATGTGAAAGTCCCTTCAGGAAGTGAATTATTTTTCAATATAGAGTAAACAACATGCTTGCTTTGTAGTCTGGCATTATATTGTATCTCTCTTGTAATTACTTCAATGCATTGTGAGGTTTCTGACTTTGAGAATCCCTTTTCCCATCATTTTATTGTTTTCCGTATCATTTTCCTTCTGTTTCACTTATAGTATATGTCTTTGTTGTCCATTTAACTCAAGTCCCGGTATATATAAAGTCTCACTGAGTTCCTGTTATTTCTCCTTCTAGATTTGTCTTCCGGGTCATTCTCTTTTTTTCTGAATCCTTTCTTTTCCACTTTCCCCATTTGGGCTCTTTATCCATTTATCAGTGGTACCTACAGATATCCAAAATCATGGTAGCTATACAGGGATGGTAGCATTTCTTAGGAAGTTTGCACGTTTACTCCTACTTATCTCAGATAGAGGACTAGTATTAAGGAAGAGAATCAGACAGCTTGAAATAACTCACAGACCAGAAATAGCCTGTGCATTAATTTACTGAATGATAGCAATTTAGACATTTCAAATAAAAGTGTGTCCTCACTATTCTAGCTGTTCAGAGAGGATGGGGTCCTGGAACCTGGTGGAGAGGTGTTCCTGTCCTATTATGCTGTCCTATAACATGGCCGTAATATGGGTGTAACTGTCCTATGTGTGTTCCTTATGTCCTGTGGCTGTCTCTCTCTGTGCCTCTGTCTCTGTCCCTGTCTGTCTTTCTGTCTGTCAGTCTGCCTCTCTCTTTCTGTCTCTCTGTCCCTCTCTCGGTCTGACTTCTCTGTCTCTTTGTATAAACATTTTGAATTTAAAGAGCAATTAAAAAGTGAATAGTCATGATATCTCCCTCCTTAACTCAAACCTGGACACTGCCTCTGACAGCCTCTACCTAATCGCGTCCCCTTTTCTCCTCCGTGATCTTAACTTTGTCATACTCAGCTTTTTGATATTGTTTTTAGTGTTGGTTATGATTTTTGCCTATAACCACGGTTTTACCACGCCTGTTTGCATTCATAAACAGCAGTTTGTTTTACAACTTTATGTAGCGAGATTCATTATTTTGTGAGTTGCATCTTTTCTAAACATTTTTTTGCAAAAGATAGCCTTTTGATTTGTTTAGATGCATTTTGTTTACATTGGTTGTTATTCAGTCCTCTGTTGTATGAATACTCCACAGCTTGCCAGTTTTAGTGTTGATGGGCATTTGGATTGTTTTCAGGTTTTGATTAATACAAACAAAGCTGCTATGAGCATTCTTGTACATGTCTCTTGGGGCACATGACCAAGAACTACTTTAGTGAAGGACACTGTAGGTAGGAATGTGAAAATTGCAGGCAGCATTACTAGATAACAGCCAAGTTACTATCCAAAGGGTGAACTGGAAAGAAAAGTGTTAATAGCGGTCTGGATTCTGTGCCTCCTCTGCACGACGTAAGCAGCATTTGTCTTTACTAGACCTCCTTATAAATATTATGATGGGATTTAACTAGTAGGGAGATAACAGAATATTCTAATCTAAGAATGTTTTCAAGAGATATGTCTCTAGGCTGAATATTACAAATAAACCTGGAATTCATGGATATATCGGGAAGAGTAGTCTATAGAATATAAATGAATCACAGAAGCTTTCTCTGCTTGTCTGACTAATGACATATGAAATAAAAGATGCTTCAAAGCTAAATGACTTTCTCTGACCTAGCTTATACTGCTAACTAGCAATCACCTCTTACTGTGAAACAAAATGTGTTCCCACCTGAAAAAAAGGGACTTTTGTTTTTTTTTTGAGGCTGCATTTGCTGTTTAGTGCCAAAGCTTTCCAACGCTGTTGCCTATATTGTCAATTAAAGATATATGCTTACAAGTAATTAACTGATTTTCAAAGTTGACTTCTACAAATATAATACCCATCGACTTCCTTCCATTTTACATTAGCAGTTTATATAGTTCATGGTAGCTATCTTGGTGAGCCAAAATCATGTGAAACTTAAATGCAAAGACTAGTTGAATTTAAACAAACCATGTCAGTTTTGTTAAAAATTAATAGTTTTTCTTTTCATTGTTTGAGTAAATAATTAAAAGTTTGGGGCATACACTGAAGAATGTTTACAGTGCTTGATTCTTTTTCCTTAGCCACAGTAAATGTTTGGTAGTAAATGTAGTGGTTGCTGCCCATTATATTCACTTTAAAGACTAGAATGTGCCCAATTATTAGCTGTATGATCCTGTAGAAGTTGGTTATGAATTACAGTGACTGAAAATCATTTGCATATTTACATTTAAAATGAAGTAGCTGAATGAATTCTTATTTATTTATTATATATTTATATGTAAAAATTGTTTTTCCAAGTGTGAGAAAAAAATCTTAGGTGGTTGGTAAACATCTAAGTCATTCAAAGATGAGAGCTAAGGTGACTGTGAATTCTAGGGAATATTCTGTCCTCTGTCAAATACATGGAATCACAACAAAGAGGAGATTAGGTACCCTCTGGCATTCTTCTTGAGATTCTTTTCCCCTGAGGACTGGAATCTCTGGACAGTTTGGTGATATCAGCTAATTAACAGTGGAGGACAAACATTCTCCAGAAATTCAGTCAGGGCTGATTGTTTCTGTGTGCCAGCCCAATCACAGAGCAGTTTCATACCACCTTGTCCTGTTGCCCACAGGGATCTCTGTGTCATAGGGCCAGGTCATTGTATTCAGGAGATTTATACTGAGACTTTGGAATTGCCTTTGTTCATCTTCTTACTATCTGCACAGAATGCAGATCTTCAATATCATTTGGAGATATCTGAGGTCATCATGAGAAAGCATCTTCTTGTTTAAGGAAAGTTTCAGAATAAGCAATGCTTACTTGCACTCACTCCACACAAGCTGCTTTCTGATTCTACATATCCAAGTTCCAATCCCCAATACTGTATTAGAGATAGTAACTTGGAAATGAGGTAGGGAAAGAGCTTAGGACCCATGGATAAGATGAATAAAGGTGAGTAGAATGGAACTTGGTCTCTGTGTTGCTTTAGGAATTGGCAAATTAGACTATTTTTCCATTGCAGTTATTCTTGAAACAGAAAGCTAAGTTGGTTTGTGCATATGTCAGCTGGCAAAAGGAACAGAAATTCTTACAGGAATTTACCAAATGTAAGAAGTAAACTGAATTGTTCATTTTAGAGGTCAACACTTTGTCCTAGATATTTCATTCTGCTTAGTTCATTCATTATACCTCAGTAAGTACATATGGAAAATAATTAAAAAAATATTTAGCTGTAATAAAACATGTACTTGAGTAATAGAATAATAGTGTATATATGAATGTAAAAGTTTTAGACTCTAAGCTTCCACTTTTTCCCTTGGCAGCTTATTTTCTGTGAAAATAAAGAATATTTCTTAAAATGTATGGTCAGTATCTGTAGTTTCAAAATGAGGTACAAAAATATTTCCTCAAAGAGGTAAAAATAAACCTAAAATAAATAGGGAGTCTTCAGAGTGCTAGGTTGACTGTTACGAGGAGGTTATTCATTTTATGACTATGTCAATGCATTGTTATTTTGCATTTTTATTAATGAGAAATGATTCTTCAACTGAGTGCAAAGATCAATTGAACAGGAAAAAGTTTGGAAGAGAAAAGAGAACCCGTTAGTTTAATTTGCGAAGGAGGCAAATGAAAATTTTTCATGAGATTGCCCTGAGGTGACAATATAATGGACGCTACTGGCCACTCTTCGATCCTTGCACACCCTTATGACTGGGCTCTGTAGGATGAATGCTTTTGGTGTCCCACTTAGATCTTTTTTACTGGCTGATGCAACCATCCAGACCGTCCTTGTTATGAGTATTGGCTGCTCTGTTCTCAGTCATTCTTTTCTTCAGAGAATTGTCCCCAGCTGAATGGGAGCCACACTGTCAGGGATTCTCCTGAACCTGGTGGGGGCGGCCCACAGCCAGGAACAGACGCAAAAATCTGGGATATACAGAAGGCTGCCTTTGTGTCAAAGTAGCAGTAAACCTGATACAGCTCATGCTTGATAGCTGTGTTGTTCAATGTGGTAACTAGCCACAAGTAGCTATGTAAATTTAAGTGAATTACAATTAAATGCAATTTAAAATTCAATTCCTTAGCTACCACATTTCAAATGATTAGGTAGCAACATGGGGATAGTGGCTATTGTACTAGTCAGTGAAGACAATATTTTTATCATCACAGATAGTTCTATTGGAGAGCCCTATTCCAGCTTCCTATGGGATCATGCTAACATCATTACGGTTGAGATCACATCCTTGCTTAGCACCCTTTTTGATTTATTTTGATTCCCTCATGCCGTTTTTCCTGAAAGCATTCCCTCAAAATACATGCAGTGGGATTCCTACGTTAACCACTTCTTCCATAAAACCTGATCATTTCTAATACAGCAATAGATCAATCTTCCCCTCGTTTATTCCTCCTCCATTGCCATCAGGGGCCAGTCTTAATACAGGTCTGAGCTGAACTTACATATGAGAGAGATGCGTTATTAAGGCAGTGGTGATTCTGTCATAGCACTGAGGCTGCAGAAGTTTTGCCAGCACTTTTTCAGGATTCATTGAGGAACTGGATAGAGCAGAATTGGTGTGTGAAAAATATCAGTGAGTGTTGTATATTTGAAATATCTTAAAAACAGACATTATCTTGAGATCACCTGTCTTGAAACTGTATGGTTTACATATCGAGTAGTTTTATTGAAATACTTAATTTTCCACTAAAATTTTAATTATATCTGAATATTGTACAATTATTGTAATTGTAAACAATTTACTTCTACCACCTGGTATGTGTCAGTACTAAGCATTTAACCTGTTTCATTTGATGCCTATTCTCTTGATTAATATAGTAACATTGTGTTCTTGTGAGATGTCATTTTCCATTATATTATTTTTTGGTAATTGTTACACAGAATGTCATCTTTGTTTTATGAAATCTATTTTTAAAATATTACCTGTTCAAAATTTTTTCTACATGAATTCACTTAGCTTTTTTCAATATTTATTTTTGTATCCAAGTATTAATTTATATATATATATGTATTTACATTTATAACAAGACCTCACTATGTCATGTCATATCATGCTGGTTCTCTAGGACACCATTCTTTGTTCTTGATGCTAGGATGAAAGTGTCTAATATTTGCAGTCATTATGATTTATGTCTGATAATGGATCAATATTTCTTACTACAGTAAGTCAATTGATGCTTATGATGACATAGATGATGATTTCTAGGGAAATTACACAATTCTTTAAATGTGGTAGGAAAGAAATGAAAATTTCTCATTAACTTGAGCCAAAAAATATTTGTTGTTTTGGTAGATTACCTTTGGTGTTGGTGGAGACAACTTTAAGATAGATGGATGTTGAGTAGAAAAGAAGAAAGGGAACAGTGTGACCCAGGTCAGCAGAATGTACTCTTGAGAATCAGTGGGATAATGCATCTTGCACCTAGACATTTCCCGTATCTAATGTTACAAGTGGTAATAATTTTCTTGAATGTAAAAGAAAAAAAATTAAAATAAGAAGAGAGAATATGGCATTAGTGTCTTCGTTATGTCCCAGTGTGCTCTTTATGTGGATTGGAAATAATTATACAGAGACAACTACTTTCTTTATTCTGTTTTAGTTGGCAAAGTAACTTTGCTTGGTAGTTTACTTTTCAACCTGCAATCATATTCAGCGTTCTTTTTTGTTAATTTACACGTTATTGTGTAAAGCAGTAAATGGGTTGTACAACTTCATATCATGTAAGAGTTTTTTTTTAATTGAGGTAAATTGACTTACTATAATAACTTCAGGTTACAACATAGTAATTTTATATTTTTAGAGATTATACTCATATAAAAAGTTATTATAAAATATTGGCTGTCTTCCATACACTGTACATTACTTCTGTGTATCTTACTTATTTTATACCTAGTGGTTTTTGTTGATAGTGAATAATCCACCTCCTTTAAGGTACCACGAGTCTTGTTGTTGGTAATATGTGAAAATAACATCAACAGAAAGAAAAGGTAAGTGCTGGTCACTGGATTTTGGACTACTGACTTCAACTGACTACGTATAGCCAATGAATTTTTGGTGTTCTTGTTAAATTAGCATAGTAAGGTGAGGCATCTTGAGGGCAAGAATTAAGCACTGTAATTTACTGGTGGTATTTTCAGGCTCTGTCTGAGTATTTAATTGTTTTATCACCAAACAAAAAGACAAAGGTAGCATCAACAAATATAATATATTAGAGGAGTAGAGAGGCAATTCTCTCAAAATGTTTATGTGCAGCACTCTTAGTGATGTTTTGAATATGATTTAGTCCTTTGTATAAGTCCATTCTAGGTCATAAATTCCTATTACTGAATACATTTTAGAGATTATCTTGTATTCTATTGCATGAGAAGTATGTGCAAATTTAGGTGTGTAGAATTATGAGATTCATGTTTAAAATAACCTTTCCTCCTATCTGTGTCTCTTTCATATTTCGTTGTTTCTGATTGCCGTTCCCTTTTTCTTCTATCCCCATTTTCTCTAAAATGTACTTATATTCACATAGCACCTTAAATCCTATTACACCCTATCTGAGAGAGACCTTTTTATATGTATGATTGATGCAGACACAAGGTCCATTATCTGATTTTCTTATTTTTAATGTCAATATTACTATTTTTGATAATGTGGCCTAAATTGTTATGACACATGTCAATTTCAATAAGTACATTATTTACTCAAATAGTTACACATAAATTCCATGGCCCTGCCTTTTAACATGGTAAATTCATGTCCCTTCCCACTGTCCCCCCATTTCTTTTTTAAGATACCTTTTAAAACTTGTTCAGTTCTTTGTCTTGACAGGAGCCGTGTGCTAACAAAGGATGGAACAGAAAAATGGAAGTTCTTTCACCGGGTTTATCCTGCTAGGTTTCTCTGACAGGCCTCAACTGGAGCTAGTCCTCTTTGTGGTTCTTCTGATTTTCTACACCTTCACTTTGCTGGGAAACTCAACCATCATTGCATTGTCCCATGTGGACCCACAACTTCACACCCCTATGTACTTTTTCCTTTCCAACCTAAGCTTCCTGGACCTGTGTTACACTACCAGCATTGTTCCCCAGTTCCTGGTTAATCTCAGTGGAGCAGACAAATCTATCTCCTTTGGTGGGTGTGTAGTTCAGCTGTTCATCTCTCTGGGGTTGGGATCTACAGAATGCATTCTGTTAGCAGTAATGGCATTTGACCGCTATGCAGCTGTTTGCAGGCCCCTTCACTACACAGTGATCATGTACCCTCGTCTCTGTGCCCTGATGGCTTCTGCTTCATGGCTCGTTGGTTTTGCCAACTCCTTATTGCAGACAGTGCTCATCTTCCTTTTACCACTTTGTGGCAGAAATAAATTAGACCACTTCTTGTGTGAGGTCCCTCCTTTGCTCAATCTTGCCTGTGTTGACACTACTGTGAATGAGTCTGAGCTCTTCTTTCTCAGTGTCTTCATTCTTTTCATACCTGTGGCATTAATCATATTCTCCTATGTTCAGATTGCCAGGGCAATCTTAAGAATAAAGTCTGCTGCAGGGCAGAGAAAAGCATTTGGGACATGTGGATCCCACCTGACCGTGGTCTCCCTGTTCTATGGCACAGCCATCTATGCTTATGCCCAGCCCAGGAACAACTACTCCCAGGATCAGGGCAAGGTCACATCTCTCTTCTACACCATCGTTTCCCCCATGATCAACCCCCTGATATACACACTGCGGAACAAGGATGTGAAGGCAGCAATGAAGAAGGTGCTTTGGAAGGACTCTGACTCCAGATGATGGTGGGTGGAAGACAGTTTAATGGAAGGAGTTTGAATGCCTGAGGTCTTAAGATGTATGTGTGTGTCCCCCATGTGTCATCCAAAACTTTTCCTGAGAGCTATCATGGGAATTTTCTTACTTCATTCTCTTACAAAAGTGAGTGTTCAAATCTAAGTTAATGGAGTCATTCCAACTTCCAGAGATGGTCATTCAGTATTTCTAGAGCATCTTAATTATATTTATTATTTTTAAAAACTCCACAATTTTTTCTTATTTTCACTCCTATTTGAGAACATTGTTCTATTTCTACTTCCAAAAAGACATGTGAGTACATAATATGAAGGCACAGCCAAAATAATACCATGACTCCCTGGGACAGTGTAAGGAATACTAACATATTATCATTTTCTAACAGTTACTCGAGAGATATCATTCATTCATGCATTTGATCATGGTGCTATTACAAAGTACATGGGTTGACTGTATTTTTTTTTTTCATAGAAGTCAGTATGGAAAGTGTGGGAAAATAAACTTTAAAGAAAAAGTTGCTAAATCAGTTCTAATAAAGCCATTGAGATATTAAGGCCCAACTGTACCTTCACCAATGTGACAGTCATATTATATAACATTCATTTCGGAGAAGGCTGTACGTAGGACTCCCTGAGTGAAGGTTGTGATGCATTGTTGCAAGTGGCGATGGTAGCCCTTGGCTGGTAATAACACCAGGTAGTGCTTATGTATAATATTGTACATAGCAGGGGACACACTGATGTAAGGTATGAAGGTTGGTTATTTTAAGTTTATGAGCCATGTAGTTCCTTTTTAAAAATGATTTTTGAGGACATTGTATCTGAATAGCAGATGACCCAAGTCCTGTTTTATATTCTGCATATTTTACTTACTGTAATGTGAATTTTCAAAGTGTAATTTATGTTTAGATTACTCTCTTCACAGTGGTTTATAGTTTGTTTCAGGCATCAATTGGTCAAGGCCTTTGTATCTAACATCTAGCAAAGGCCTCATGAAATTTGAATTCATTGACATATAAAAATATGGGAAATGGCCCTTGATTCCCAGGAAACTCCAAGTTTTGTGGAAACTCGCTGAGATTCAGCAGAAAAAAATTGAAAGAATAAAAAAACTGCCTATTAGTTTAAAAATATATGCCTAAGCTTTACTACACTATGTAATTATGAAGTAACTGTCATACAATTCTAAGTTATGAGTACAATATAAACATCCTAGATCTGCTGGGAAGAGGGGGCTCTGTGTAAATGCAGAAATGAGAACCAGATGGATCACGGGATGCTCTCCGTGAGTGATCTGTAGGGACTGGATACACTTACTCCTTTCCAAACAATCTATTCTATTGATTTATGTTGTTTAGTGGATTAAATTTAAAAATTTATATTTTTATTGAAGTGTAGTTGATTTACAACCTTAGTTTCAGGTGTACAGCCAAGCGATTTGATGGATTTATATTAAGCAGTCGGTACTGAATGAAGTCTCTGAGGTCTTTAAAAACTGCAAGTGCTTCTGATCAGGCATCATTTCTAGGATAGTAGAACCTCTTTGGAGAGTAAAGCTCTTCAGTTGTTGTACCTGGACATTTCCAATGAATAGATTAATTGGGACACTCATGGTCAATTGAATGTCATGGTTTGTTGTCAAAGCCTTTCTCAGGGGCCCACCCCTGATTCTGTGTTAGCAGGTCACAAATAGTGCTTACCAAGTATTTTCAGTCCGTATTTCAAGCATTTGAGGATTATTACGTAGTCTTGCAAGATTCACTTTGGACTTTGGAAAGTTTCTTTATTAATCTATCCACTGAATGTGAACTCTGTTTTAATGCATGTGAAGAGAACATCTTGGCATAAGAATGTGTCATTTTTAGCATGAAATAAACCTCTCTCTGGATTTATTCCCCATCTTGGAAAAAGCCTCCTGTATTTCTGAAAGAATATTTCTCCTCATATTCCTCCACAACCTGTTATATTTTGGTTTGTACTTGGGTTGAAATAATGTATATATTAATATGTTATAATATATCATCACATACAGAGAGCAATATACACATGCACAAAGCATGCACTCCACATGCAATCTCTTGTCGGTCAGTCTCTTAACTCTTTCCTGAGGATGAATAGTAGAAGAAAATATGTTTCCTTTAGTTCATACCACTTAGAAGTTATACGTTTATAAATGATGTAATTCCAGTGTTTTCTGAAATAAGTACATATACACATAAGTAGAAGTGGCAACTTTTGTTTGTTTCTTTTTAAGTGAGTGATATCAACTGCTGTTTATAAATCAGTGAACCATGGCACTGAGAGAATAACAGATTCTGCACAGTCAACAACCTCCATGCTAGCACCATGGTTCCAATCCAAGGTCCTCCAGCTTTAAATGCCTATACCCTAACCACTGAACTTTCAAAATCGGATGCTTCCCTTTAGTAATGCATGAGGTTCTTGGTCTTCAGTGCTAGTTTTTCTATAAAACCTCTCATGTTCAGATTAAATTGGTACGATGAAACCATGATTTTTGTATAGACATTTGCTTTCTAACAAGATTCTTTATTGATTTTTAAGTTCCACTCCCTTTTTTTGCTGCATGTCATTGGAAAGCAATTTTCTGTTTCTCTGTATCCCACTACATACTTACTTCAAAGATATGGAAAATTCAAATCCTGCTCACTGTTACTGTAATTAAAAACCGGAAAACATGACAAAACTAGTCAGTTCCCTTGCCTGTTGAGCATGGCCTCAAGATCTGTGTGTCTAATCATGAGGAAAGTGTTCCCAGGGCACATGTAAGACTCATACTCATTATGGGACTGCATTTGAAGAGTTTCTAGTAATAGAAGTTGTATTTTAAATTTCTATAATGTCTGTTTAATTCTTTCACTATATTGCTATTTTCTTGTGAAATTCTCTTTCCTTTCATCCCCACCCCCATCTTTTCTTCTGTTTGTCTTGAATGTCTTAATCATAGCTATTTTAATGTCTTCAGCTGGAAATTGCTTATCTAGATGTTCTATTCCTTTGATCTATTGTCATTTCCCCCCTCAACTGTCATTCATATGATCTTCATTCTTTTCATGTCTTTTGCTTTTTAATTATATACCATACGTAGTGTATAAAAGGACCAAAGAGGATCCAGGTGATGTATCTTCCTCCAGGGGGAGTTCTACATTTTCCTGTGTATGAGTTGGTCAGGCTGCCTTGCAGACTTATATTCAGCCTACCTCTTGTTTCCTTGCTTCCCTCGGACATGGGTCCTGCTGGGATTTAGATAGAAAATCTGGGAAGTCTTATTTTATCAGCCTTGAAAGGCTCTGGAAGTTTAAGATTTTCAGCTTAGCTCTATGCTACCTCAAAATTTGGCAAATGCCTTAAAGAAGTGAACTGTGTGGTAGAGACAGCATCCCTTTCGCTAGTGGGTTTTTGTTTCCTAAGCACAGTGGAACTGCAGGATATTTTATTCTAGGTCTCTGGCTTCCCAAGTGGTCCACTGAAAACAGAAATGTACACTGGAAATATCTGGTTGTGTATTTAAAGTCTTTTAAAAGTATTCAATTTGTTAGTCCAGCCTTAAATGACTGTTACGATGTTTCTTTTCTTCTTGGCAAAGTCTACCTGGGCCAAGCCCAACCCTCAGCTCGCACTCAGGCTTGTCTATGGCTCCATGGGGTAAACAAAATGTAGCCCCTCTTCAGCTCAGTAGGGTTCTTTCCTCTCTATAATTTTTGTCTACATGAACCTCATCACTTCCACAGCTTTCTAATGGCTTTAAAAATATAGTTGTTAAAATTAATTTGGCTTTTTCACATACATTTGCCCCTCAGTCTTGGTAAGGAATTAGTTCCAGGAGCACCCACCACCTGTGTCACCCCTATACCCCAGTATGCAGATGATCAAATCCCTTATAGAAAATGGCAGATCAAATGGATCCATGGTTGGCTGAATCTCTGGCTACTGAGGGCCTACCATACTTGCAATGGGAACGTTGCCCAGCTGTAACCTAATACATCCTATTAGGAAGTGTAAGTCACAAAAGGCTACCTTAAGTGAAATAATATAGTGAATTAGGAATGGAAGCACTGTTTATTTGCTGAAAAAGAAAACAGTAAACATTTAGATGGTTGTAGAGTATGGAACTTTTGTGTCATAAACATGGTATGGTAATCATGAAGGTGTCATGATTTGAAGGATCCAAGGAATTGTTATTATAATAATCATATCTCCTCTGTTACACTCAGAATATAATCAGAAATCACTGAAAATTATTTAATACAAGCAGAGGCAAGAACAGTAAGGAACTCAAGCATTTGCTAGTAAATTTTCATGTAAGGAAAGAAAAATCCTTGCTCTTCTATTATTTCATTAGCAGAATAATCCATGAAGAAACCATCAAACTTGCCATTATTAAATCAGGAATATTTAAGAAGAAAGTATTTATATAAACTGCACATTGAGTTTACCAGATAATTATTTCTGTTTTTTACTTTGTTTTATAAATTCCTTTCAATATCTGCCTTTTTACTAATGCACTATGAAATATTGAAAAATCTTGAAATCCCTGGTGAATGAAAATATCTTTTGGTACACTTTTTGTACACTACATATATGCAAATACAGACAGATATACAAACAAACAGATACTAAACATCATCTTCAAAATATAGTTCGTTTAAAGCAGTATAATACCCAGTAGTAAAATTTTCCTTTGAAAATTATCACTATGATTTTTGCCTTAAGACCTGGCCACTAAGTACATGGAATGAGAAGAGCCCAGAGACTCACTGTACAGATTATCTTTGATTGAAGTTTTCAAAGGAAAGTTAGATAAGGTTCATTCCAGTTGGCTAAACAGTAGTAATATCAAAGTACTTTGAATCTATTAATTAGGTTCAATGGATACAAGAAACTTAGATCATTTGGAATATAAACCCAAATTTTGTGTAAAAGGGACGAAAAACTGAGTTTGATGATTTAGTATCCAAGTATTCCGTTAATTTCTGGCTTATTTAAAACTTTTTAGAAGTAAATGATTTGAAGTACAGCATACATACAGAAAGTGCAAGTACCTTAAGTGTAAGGTGTGGTGAATTCTCACAAATTGTATACCTTATACAAGCAGCATCGAGATGAAGAATCACAACATGACCAGAACACCAGCGTGCCTGTCGCCGCTTTCTCCTTCCACTGGGGAACTACTACTCCCAAGGGAACCGCTGTTCTGACTTCTGTTGCCACGGATTCACTTTTCCTGGTTTTGAATTTTATACAAGTGGAATCACACAGTAGGACTTGTTTTGTGTCTAGCCTTTTCACTCATCATTATGTTTGTAAAAATCGTTCATATTGTTGTATGTATTATTATTTGCATAGTGTATTATTGCAGAGTACATGATATACCATAGTTCATTTTTAGCTTATCTTATTTAACTTATATTCCCCCCACTAGAAGGTTTGAATCCATGGGGACAGGGGTCTCTGTTTCACTGATACATCTCAAGTACCTAGAACTGTGCCTCATACATAGCGAGTGGTTTATAAAGATGTGTTGAATTAAGTTAGGACTGGTGTTTAGTCATTCAGAAGTCTCCCAATGCACAAGATCTTGGGCCTGCAAGTCCTGCATTAGCTCTGTCTCAAGTCTCTGTTTCTTCTCACTAGTCTCCTTAGTGCCCCTTTGACTTCCTTGTTCCTCAAAGTGTAAATCAGGGGATTCAGCAGGGGAGTCACCAGAGTATAGAACAGTGCAATGCTTTTGTTCACATCCTGGGAATAACTGGAGGGAGGCTGGAGGTACATGGAGATGAGTGTCCCAAAGAAAATAATCACTACCATTAGGTGAGAACCACAGGTTCCAAAAGCCTTCCACCTCCCCTGGGCGGACTTTATTTTCAGGACTGCACGAGTAATGTGACCGTAGGATACTAAGATGAGTGACAGGGGCACCACCAAGAAGAAGACACTGACAGCAAAGAGTTCAGCCTCGTTGATGGAGGTGTTGGTGCAGGCCAGTTTCAGCATCACTGGAACTTCACAGAAGAAATGGTCCACTTGGTTTTTACCGCAGAAGGGAAGAGTCATGGTCAATGCTGTGTGTACTATAGAATTGCCAAAGCCTGTGAGCCAAGCGGTTACAACCAGCTGCAAGCAAAGCTGAGGATGCATGTTCACCATGTAGTGGAGCGGGCGGCACACAGCTGCATAGCGGTCATAGGCCATGACAGACAGGAGGACACACTCGACTCC
This sequence comes from Camelus dromedarius, assembly GCF_036321535.1. Lineage (NCBI taxonomy): Eukaryota > Metazoa > Chordata > Mammalia > Artiodactyla > Camelidae > Camelus > Camelus dromedarius. The sequence continues at coordinate 18,237,046 of NC_087454.1, read as the reverse complement.
CCCAAGTCCCAAGGCAATGAAGAGCTGGGTCACACAACCACCATAGGTGATGGTCTTGTCCTTCCCCTTAAAGTTGGCCAGTGTCTGAGGGACAGTGCAAGTAGTCAAACAAAGATCCATAAAAGAGAGGTTGGAGAGGAAGAAATACATAGGGGTATGGAGGTGAGCATCCACAACCGACAAAAGTATAATGGTGCCATTGCCTACAAAGCTCAAACAGTAGATGATCAGGATGACCACAAAGAGAGCCGTTTCCAGGTGAGGCTGGTTGGAGAAGCCCAGGAGAATGAATCCAGAGAAGGTGCTGTCATTAGCTCTTTCCATTGTACTCTACCTGTTGAAATTAAGAGGACTGCAGACTTTTATGTTGCGTGTTTAATCCACCTCTTTTTTCCTGGAGTCAATAGAGTTTGGTTGGTAGCTTGAGGCATTTTGACAGTTACTTTCTTGTTGGCAAGAAAGAGGGTGATAAATAGCTACTATATGTGAGCATCTTGCATGTTTCAGGCGCTGGCCTAAGCACGCGCTCTCCATTGTGTCACAACAACATAATGGCTTGGTATCATCATGATCTCTGTTAAAATGATGAAGGAAATAAGAGTTAAAGAGGTGCAGTAATTTTATCAGAGTGATGTACCTACCAAACATAGAGGCAGGATTCAAAGTGACTCTACACTATGCGTTTTTAACTGCAAGGGGTACTATCTTTATGATCGTATGAACTACAAATACAATTCAAGTTTCTCCAAGAGTTAAATCTAATTGTTCTAAATAATTGCAAGTAATACTGCCCAGTCGTTCTATTTTTTTCCCCTCAAGAATTATAATATTTTGGACTGGTTATCCTGCTTCTATTTTGTGTAGAGAAAAGAATTTTTTTCTGTAGATGCATATATAATAAAATTTTTGATAATAAAATTTTCTATTAATTTTATCCAAAGGGAAACAATACATTTAATGCACAAAGCAAGGGACCCTTTGATGTGGAGCCTGAAATCATATTTATTGATTGGAAATCTCCTATAGGAAATGATTTAAGAATTCATGTTGTGTCCAAACTTCATGTTCCAGGAGGACTAAGCCTGAGCAGTCTTCATTCTTACCACTTTCAGTAAAAACTCAGGAAACCATCAATTAGTTTCTCTTTTTATTTCAATTTAGAATTCTTTTAAAATTCTTTAATGTGATAGAACAAATACTCTTTTTCATGTGCACTTCCTATAAATACAAACCTCACATTAATCATTCTGTTTTCTATTAAAATCGCCTGGTCTCGTCTTTGAAATCAATCAGTCCTCTCTCTCACACACATACACACATGCACACACACACACACACACACACACACACACCATGAGGCAAATTTAATAATAACCAATACCTAAAGAAAAGAAATACCTCATAATAGCACCATAGCCTAGAAAAAAGTCCAGTATATATAGATTCACAAAACATTTCGTTGAATAAATGAAAATATGGAGAAAGTTTAAAAACTGTAAGAGGCTATTGAAAGTGAATTCGGGAATTATAGTAATTTATAAATGTACAAGTGGGAAACAAAAGAAATCTTGTGGAACAGTTATTAAGCAGTCTTGACAATTCTAATTTTGGAATTTTTTTAAATGCTGGGTTTTATGGAAACTCTGTGATTTGTAAACATCACTTTTTTATTAGGATAACCCATGACCAGGGAAGAAGATATTCTGCCACCTCTCAGTTATGCCTTTTCTCTTGGATTCTTGGTTCCATTTTTCCTTTCATTCTTAATTTTTAAAGTAGTTGTTTTGGTGGTTTGGTGGCTGTTGTTAGTGTGGGGCCAAGGAGTACAATTAATTTGGAATAAAAAGTTCTAAAATGCAATAGGTGGGATCAAGATACTTGGATTCTAAGTATCAATTTTCTGCTAATAAATTTTGAGATTCTAAAGGCTGACCTCCCATTCCTATGTCCTGGTCCTTTCTACTTCCAAATAATAGGATAATGTTCTTACTAGCTTTTAATAAGAAAGAAAAGAGATAACTGTTTTCCTTCTCTACTGAAATCTGGTAGGTTTTATGTTCCATTAGATCTATTGTTGTATTTTGTTTGAGTTCTTCTCAGTCCTTGCACATTCTTCAGTGACAACACGGTTCTTAATTTCTAAATCTTCCGGATGATCAGGCCTTGTTTCAAAATACCCAGAATCATAAAACTGGCATTAGTCACTCTAATTTGTTTTATCAAGTGTTCTTGGTGCTTACCTTGGCGTCTTCCTTCTATTCTTGTAATTTAAGGGTCACGGGGAAGGAGCTTTTCTTCTCTAGTCCATTGTGGTGCCCAGTTGAAGTCTCTTACAATGTTTTTGAATAGGCTGTTTCTCAGAGATCACTGAACTAACTCATGATTCAGTCTTAAACATGATGGTACATGATTTTTTTTTCTCAGTGTTGCACAGAATGTGATCTGAAGTAAGAAAACATCCATTCTGATAAGAATATGTAAAATTCTTTGTACCTACAAAAGTAGAACGAAACTGACATGGGCATTTAATGCAAACTTCAATGTATTGTATTGTTTTTTCTAGTCTGGTATAACACAGAGTACCGCAAAGTAGCTGGTTTAAGACAACAGAAATTTATGGCCGCACAGTTCTTGAGACTGGAAGTCCAAAATTAAGGTATTCCTGGACCTGTGAAACCTGTATGGGAGAACACATCGTTGCAACTTCGTAGCTTCTGGTGGTTTGCTGGCAATTTTCGGAGTTCCTTGGCTTGTGGCTGCAGTCCTTCAGTTACTTCCTTGGTGTCCTTAGGCAGTGTCCCTGCCTTTCGGTCTCTTCCTTTCCTCTTATAAGAATATCAGTCATGTTGGAATAGAGACCACATTAGTGTGTATAACTTCATCTTAACTTCATTACATCTGCAAAGACCTTGTTTTCAAATAAGGTCACATTAACAGGAATCTGGTTTAGGATTTCAACCTATCATTTGAGGGGATCGGTGCAGGACTCGATTCAACGAATAGCAATAGTATAATGTAACCAAGCCTGAGAAATTATAACAATTCTTAATTATAAATGCCTGCTATGCAGGGCTAAGCCTAAGATGCAGGAATTAGTTCTATCGTATGCCAAGTTCATAAATTTTGATCATGAAAATTGCTAAGGTGATTATTGATAGTGTTGCTATTTGTCTTACTCTGAAATGTGTGTAGATGGCAGAAGTTTACAGTAATAGGGAAAAATTGACTCCCCTTACTTGGCATGAATGTCTGGTGAAGGTTACTTTCCCATACACACCTTTGTTACACTTCATAGACCTAAAACCTCAGTATAGATTGCATGCTAATAAGACCTAACATTTGAATTGGTTTCAGTTGGAAAATACTTACATCTTTTCATTTCTCTAGTGAAGTGGTGTTCAGCTAATTTGGAGCTCAGATTCCTCTTCCAGTCTAGAACTTAGTATAAGTAAAGTAACAAACTCATGCATAGATACCATATCTGCAGTTTGCATCACCACATGTTGGGGCAAAGGAACAATGTCCATTGGCCTTTGGGACACTTGAGTTGGTGTTGGACTAAGAATATGGCGTTTTCTTCAAGAGCAAATAACAAAGGTTAAAGATATGCAATTACTTCTGGAAGAGCCTAGATGGTCTTGAAAGACCACTGAAATTCTCTGAAACTAGAAGATTGGTATATTGATGGGAATGTTAGTATCAGGAAGATGAAACCACATGATTGCTGGTCTCCTATGAAAGCTAGTACATTCAGTGATTATCAAGTGAGATATGTTCCTGGAATTGGAGAAAGGTGTGAAGGAATGAAGTAGACAGAGCAGAATCCTTAGAACAAATACAGAGCCATGTATTTAAAATATGCCAGGCTTGGAAGTGGTTAGTTATCAGAGGCAAGGAAAGTTAAAATTGCTACTCACTCAGGCTCTGTTAAAGGTAGAAGTATTTCTTTTAAAACTTGTTGTTAGCACAACTTGTGTCATCCCCACAGTATTCCCAGGAAGAATCTGCACTCATTTTATAGAATGTTTCAGTGCATAAGTGGTTGTATACATTAGAGTAGACAATTAATTCTATAACGAAACAGATGTTGGTATCTGTGAATTCTACAGAATCTGCCTGTGAATCAGAGGGCTAATTTTTTATCGAGGGATATTTTTATAAGCTACCAAAGTCAAAGTACACGGTTTAGAGACTGAAGACTTGAGGATGTGTTTGTTTTTATTGGCCCCAAGAGTGCCCTGCCCCATGTAACTCATTAGCTTCGGTTCAAGTATCCAGAGTTTGACTGCCTCTAGGGAGCAACCAAAGAGGGAGACTCTGGAGAGGTGATATCAGCATAGTCAATCTTTTCCTGCCCAATTGGTTAGGAGTGAACCTATTGTCTCTACTTTATTTCCAAAACCCAAATCGAGTAGTATTGATTGCAAATTTTTTGTTAGTCCTTAAATTCTTTTCTAAAATTGAGATATAGTTATATTTCACTTTATATATTCATTTCTTTTTATTTATTTTTAAGATATAGTTTTTCTTGAATATTATTTGTCTATTTGAAATTCAGAACTACTGGTTTTCCTAAAGTTTTTATTGTCTATATATATTTTTAATTGAAGTATAGTCAGTTTATAATGTTGTGTCAATTTCTGGTGTACAGCATAATGTTTCAGTCACACATATACACACATATATTCATTTTCATATTCTTTTTCAATATAGTTTACTGCAAGATACTGAATATTATAACTCTAGACCTCCTCTTTAGTTCTAGACTAAAGCAAATGGAATCTGGCCCATTTACACATGGATTATTTATGAACTCTAAAATTTTAGTGATTTTTACAATCTAACTTTCATCTTCTGAAAACAGCTCTTGTTTGCATGTCAGATTTTCAGAATGTCAATACCAAACACTTAGTAAGCTCAGTGAGAACCCCTTGAATTATACTTGATCCTTCCTTTTGGCCCCAACATTGAATCTAAGCTTTATTGATTGTCTCTGGCATGTACTTAGACTACATTCACACATTTTCCACTTGTTATTACTATAATAGCTAAGATCATTTTACCCTTGCATGAATCATGTAATTAATCTCATACGATATCTACCAACCAAACCAACTGTCAGATTTCGTAGTGTTATCTGAATTCTTTTTCATAAACTGCATTATCACATTCCTTCGTTCTTAAAAATAGTTTTGGCTACCATTGTCTATAAGATTAAATAAAAGTGTTAGAGAGATGTTAATAAAGAAAAATATCACTATTGTTGGGCATTGAATATATACAGATTTGATTTTTATCTTCTCTTTGCTTATCTGATTCTACATTAACATTTACCATGAATTTTAATGTGATGGTAGAAATGCTATATATTGAAGGAAAATTACAATTTTCTCGACAGGTTTTCAAAGCAATACTCTAGTATTTTATTAAGATTTATCCTAAGAAGTCTCAAGATTGGAAACTTTAAGATTTAAATCAATAAAAAGTAAATATTAAAATTACAATAATAGAGACTAATCTATACAGTTTGTCTAGTTGTGATACATATATACTGCATAATTTTTAAATGGGGACAATTTATAATTATTGGATATCAATTGGAGATCTCAGTTTAAAGCCATTTGAAATGCATCATAATTGCATTGTTTTCACATTTACAGAATTAGCAAAAGATGATATGTAAAACATAATTGAGGACATCAAGAATTTAACAATTATTTCACAAAGTAAAATTATAGTGATTAAAGAAGCTCCTCAAGATTCTCTCCTTTTTGGAGTGAGAGGTGCTTGGTAGCTACGTATGTTTTCTGCAGGATTAAAAGAAATCAGACTCAGTTAAAAAAAGATTGGAACTGTTCTTGTTTAGAAAATAGATGTGGTATGGCTTTTAAAGCCAGGCTACTACTAATGCTATGAGTACTGTCTAGAGTCACATTACCTGACTTTTAAGTTTGTTCCTTTTACTAGTTTTTTCACCCTTGAAATCTAGAATGTCTATCTGAATTATTTTCTAATTTTGCTTTCTTGGTCAATATTATTTAACTCATTGACTTGTCATTTTTATATACCACTGTGATTTGTGAGAATTATGGACAACATACACGTGCTTTATTAATGCTTCTTCGTAGTTGGTACACAAAAAGGATTCTCCTCTCAAGAAAGAGGAAGTCAAATCTGAGCAATTAATGTTCTTCTTTAGGGCATTTTTTTAAATTCACCACTTTGGAAATATTAAAGCCCAATTCTGTTTAGCCACTTGATGTGGCTGCTTGGATTAGTCAGCTCTTGGACCTCTTTTCTATTTGTTTCCCCATTGAAGATGATCAATCAGCAGTTACTTTTTTTGATCTAGTTACTATTGATCCTGTGGTTATTTGTCTAATTTAAATGACTCCCTGCTTACATAAATAGAAAAAACATGCATATGTTATAAACAAGCACATACATGTTGTTCCCATATATAGGAACATTCCCTAGCTTAAAATGTCAATTTAAAAAGTAAACATGTCAGTCTTAGTAGAAGCAAACACGTATATGTTGGGAACATGAAAATGTTGTGGTTATTTTCTGCATTAATTAACGTTGTTCTGGTTGTGTTAGCCAGTAAAATTAAACAGGAAAAAAACCAAGAACTTAAAAAAATAAGAGTTTCTTGGAAATGAAGGAACAACATATTTGTATTTGCATCAAATATGGTTATATAATTTAAAAATTAGAGCTATAAATGTTTCCCCCCAAAGAAGTTATTTACGAAGCTTATGGATTGTGGAATTATTTTTCAAAATCAATAATTTTAACACATTGAAAGGACAGTCTTTTGGAAAATATAGTATGATAAAGATCATAGTTATAATACTAACAAACAAAATAGCAAGTAGGAAATTTGAATAGCATTTTTGATATATAGAAATTATATAAGATGATCATCTGCATCCTCCAGCTTCCTAATAAATTCATTATCTTGGTTATTATAAATGCCACCATGTTTTCTCACTTATAAAGGATACTCTTAATGCATGTAAGAGAACAGAGTTTTTTCCACTTGGCCTACAGTTTCTCAAGGGACAGTATTTGTATTTCTCTTATAATCTTTGATGGTATGAAGTGGGGATGTCTGGACAAAAGTTCAGGGCAGATATTGGAGCTCAGAAGGGATTCAAATGAAAACACTCACTTTGATTTTTGAAAAATAAATGTTCTTGGAAACCTCAGCAACTTAGTAAGTCTAAAATGCCTCAACATTTTAAAAACTTTTAGGTTCACTGTGTACTTAATATTTCTGTAGGGCTGAGGTGTAAAGTGACTAGGAGAGAAAGAATACTATATGGTATTCATTATAGAAGATTGGCTTGTTATCCATACAAACACATAGATTTATGCATACATGCACAATGTTTTGTAAATATTTGCCTATACATATGAAGTATGTTGTTTGGAAATTCATAGAAACCATTCTCTTCATGGTGGACTCGGTGACAAGGTAAGTGAAATGCAAGGAACAATCATGTTGAAAGGAGTTGAGATATAACAAGGGAAGAGGGTAGAAAGAAGAGGAGACAGAGGAATTGAAGACGGCAAAGATATCTGAAGAGGGAGCTCTAACTCAAACACCAACAGAAGATGGGTTGTTAACAAAATAAATTGAAACAGGTACAGAATACCAACTATCAAAAATTAAATACAATTTAACTAAAGCACTTCACAATTCAAACTGTTGAATAGAAATTTTTATTTATATTTAAAAAACAATTCATTTTTAAAAATTACATCCCCAGAACTTAAACAATTCATAGCTAGAATTTTGTACTCTTTGATGAAAATCTCCCATTTTCTCACCTCCCAGCCCCTGTCAACCTACATTCTATTCTGTTTCTATGAGTTTGGCTGTTTTAGATATTACAAGAAGATTAAAATCTTACTTGAACTGACACAGCTTCTAAGTGATGGGGCTAAGAGTGAAGCTAAATATTCAGAGTCCAAAGTTATGCTCTTTCTATAAAGAAGAACTATGAAATAGCTCTTTAAAACATTCCTTCTAATAAGCTCTCACTCTCACTAGGTGGAGACTAATGGTTATAAAAGGTGGGAATCAACTTTTCTCAGTGTTTTAGTCAACTTGCTGTACATTCAACGTTTTCCTCAGTGTGATTGTGAGCTTTGTGTTTATAATTGTCAAATTTAAGCTGTCATTAATTTACATAGTTTAACTAGTTAAGAATGAAAGATTTAGTGTCAAAGTGAGTAAAGTAAAATGAATTTTCATTTCTGTTCAAAAAGAAATTGATATTATTTTTTGTTTTCCTATATATATACATCAACTGGAATACTAATCATTCCTTGGTGAAATAATGAAATAAGATACAGTAAACCAAGTTCTGGAAGCTTTTTATGCAAATGGGTAGGTGCATGTATATTCAAGTGCCTACTTCAGGAGTGGGAGGGAGTGGGTGATGAAAATGTAGCTTGTGATCTCTGGGCTCTTTCCACATGTTTTGGGGTTATAGTGCTCCCAGTCATTTCCCTACAAGACTGACTATACCTGATTTTCTTTAGGTTCCAGAAAATGCCCACAAAGATGAAATAGATTGGGAGACTTTTTCAAGAACCTTACAAGATAATGGAGTGTCCATCTCCAGTCCATGGAAACTCTGCTTACATTGGAACCTCCAGAGTCACATCTTGCACAGGAGAGGGGTAAGTGACTGGCTGTTACATGGAATAGAAAGTGAGCAGATTTGTTGCTTGACTTTTGGTGGAACTATAAATGTGTATATTCCATATGTCCCATCTTTTGGGTAAGATGACCATGTATGTGAAAATCCCTTGAAGAAGTGAATTATTTTTCAATATAGAGTAAACAACATGCTTGCTTTGTAGTCTGGCACTATATTGTATCTCTCTTGTAATTACTTCAATGCATTCTGAGGTTTTTGATTTTTGAGAATCCCTTTTCCCATCATTTTAGTGTTTTCCGTATCATTTTCCTTCTGTTTCACTTTCAGTGTATGTCTTTGTTCTCCATTTAACTCAAGTCTCAGTATATATCTAAAGTCTCTCTCAGTTCCTGTTATTTCTCCTTCTAGATTTGTCTTCTGGATAATTCTCTGTTTTTCTGAGCCCTTTCTTTTCCACATTCCCCATTTGGGCTCTTTATCCATTTATCAGTGGTACCTACAGATTTCCAAAAGCACGGTAGCTATACAGGGATGGTTGCATTTCTTAGGAAGTTTGCACGTTTACTCCTACTTATCTCAGATAGAGGACTAGTATTAAGGAAGAGAATCAGACAGCTGAAAATAACTCACAGACCAGAAGTAGCCTGTGCATTAATTTACTGAATAATAGCAATTTAGACATTTCAAATAAAAGTGTGTCCTCACTATTCTAGCTGTTCAGAGAGGATGGGGTCCTGGAACCTGGTGGAGAGGTGTTCCTGTCCTATTATGCTGTCCTATAACATGGCCGTAATGTGGGTGTAACTGTCCTATGTGTGTTCCTTATGTCCTGTGGCTGTCTCTCTGTGCCTCTGTCTCTGTCCCTGTCTGTCTTTCTGTCTGTCAGTCTGCCTCTCTCTTTCTGTCTCTCTGTCCCTCTCTCGGTCTGACTTCTCTGTCTCTTTGTATAAACATATTCAATTTAAAGAGCAATTAAAAAGTGAATAGTCATGATATCTCCCTCCTTAACTCAAACCTAGACACTGCCTCTGACAGCCTCTACCTAATCGCGTCCCCTTTTCTCCCCTGTGATCTTAACTTTGTTATACTCAGCTTTTTCATGTTGTTTTTCGTGTTGGTTATGATTTTTGCCTATAACCACGGTTTTACCATGCCTGTTTGCATTCATAAATAGCAGTTTGTTTTACCCGTTTTAGAACTATATGTAGAGAGATTGCTTATTTTGTGAGTTGCGTCTTTTGCTAAACATTTTTTGAGAAAGAGTGTTTTGATGTGTTTAGCTGCATTTTCTCTATATTTGTTGATGTTCAGTCTTCTGTTGTATGAATAGTTCACAGTTTACCAATTTTAGTGTGGATGGGCATTTGGATTGTTTTCAGGTTTTGATTAATACAAACAATGCTGATATGAGCATTCTTGTACATGTCTCTTGGGGCACATGACCAAGAACTACTTTAGTGAAGGACACTGTAGGTAGGAATGTGAAAATTGCAGGCAGCATTACTAGATAACAGCCAAGTTACTATCCAAAGGGTGAACTGGAAAGAAAAGCATTAATAGCGGTCTGGATTCTGTGCCTCCTCTGGACAACGTAAGCAGCGTTTGTCTTTACTAAACCTCCTTATAAATATTATGATGGGATTTAACTAGTAGGGAGATAACAGAATATTCTAATCTAAGAATGTTTTCAAGAGATATGTCTCTAGGCTGAATATTACAAATAAACCTGGAATTCATGGATATATGGGGAAGAGTTGTCTATAGAATATAAATGAATCACAGAAGCTTTCTCTGCTTGTCTGACTAATGACATATGAAATAAAAGATGCTTCAAAGCTAAATGACTTTCTCTGAGCTAGCTTATACTGCTAACTAGCAATCACCTCTTTCTGTGAAACAAAATGTGGTCCCACCTGGAAAAAGGGGCTTTTGTTTTTTTTTTTTGAGGCTGCATTTGCTGTTTAGTGCCAAAGCTTTCCAACGCTGTTGCCTATATTGTCAATTAAAGATATATGCTTACAAGTAATTAACTGATTTTCAAAGTTGACTTCTACAAATATAATACCCATCGACTTCCTTCCATTTTTCATTAGCAATTTATATAGTTCATGGTAACTATCTTGGTAAGCCAAAATCATGTGAAACTTAAATGCAAAGACTAGTTGAATTTAAACAAACCATGTGAGTTTTGTTAAAAATTAATAGTTTCTCCTTTCATTGTTTGAGAAAATAATTAAAACTTTTGGGTATACACTGAACAATGTATATAGTACTTGATTTTTTTTCCTTAGCCACAGTAAATGTTTGGTAGTAAATGTAGTGGTTGCCGCCCATTATATTCACCTTAAAGACTAGAATGTGCCCAATTATTAGCTGTATGATCCTGTAGAAGTTGGTTATGAATTACAGTGACTGAAAATCATTTGCATATTTACATTTAAAATGAAGTAGCTGAATGAATTCTTATTTATTTGTTATATATTTATATGTAAAAATTGTTTTTCCAAGTGTGAGAAAAAAATCTTAGGTGGTTGGTAAACATCTAAGTCATTCAAAGATGAGAGCTAAGGTGACTGTGAATTCTAGGGAATATTCTGTCCTCTGTCAAATACATGGAATCACAACAAAGAGGAGATTAGGTATCCTCTGGTATTCTTCTTGAGATTCTTTTCCCCTGAGGACTGGAATCTCTGGACAGCTTGGTGATATCAGCTAATTAACAGTAGAGGACAAACATTCTCCAGAAATTCAGTCAGGGCTGATTGTTTCTGTGTGCCAGCCCAATCACAGAGCAGTTTCATACCACCTTGTCCTGTTGCCCACAGGGATCTCTGTGTCATAGGGCCAGGTCATTGTATTCAGGAGATTTATACTGAGACTTTGGAATTGCCTTTGTTCATCTTACAACCTGCACAGAATGCAGATCTTCAATATCATTTGGAGATATCTGAGGTCATCATGAGAAAGCATCTTCTTGCTTAAGGGAAGTTTCAGAATAAGCAATGCTTGCACTCACTCCACACAAGCTGCTTTCTGATTCTACATTTCCAAGTTCTAATCCCCAGTACCATATTAGAGATAGTAACTTGGAAATGAGGTAGGGAAAGTGCTTAGGACCCACGGATAAGATGAATAAAGGTGAGCAGAATGGAACTTAGTCTCTGTGTTGCTTTAGGAATTGGCAAATTAGACTATTTTTCCATTGCAGTTATTCTTGAAACAAAACGCTAAGTTGGTTTGTGTATATGTCAGCTGGCAAAAGGAACTGAAATTCCTACAGAAACTTCCCAAATATAAGTGCCAGCACTTTTTCAGGATTCATTGAGGAACTGGATAGAGCAGAATTGGTATGTAAAAAATATCAGTGAATGTTGTATATTTGAAATATCTCAAAAACAGACATTATGTTGAGATCACCTGTGTTAAAAATGTATGGTATACATATTGATTAATTTTATTAAAATACTTATTTTTCCACTAAAATTTTAATTATATGTGAATATCGTACAATTATTGTAATTGTAAACTATTCACTTCTACCACCTGATATGTGTCAGTACTAAGCATTTAACCTCTTTCATTTGATGCCCATTCTGTTGATCAATATAGTAGCATTGTGTTTTTGTGAGATGTCATTTTCCATGACATTATTTTTTGATAATTGTTATACAGAATGTCATCTTTGTTTTATAAAATCTATTTTAAAAATATTAGCTGTTTAAAATTTTTTCTACATACACTCACTTAGCTTTTTTCAATATTTGTTTTTGTATCCAAGTATTAATTTATATATATGTGTATATAATTATAACAGGACTTCCTATGTCATGTCATATCATGCTGGTTCTCTAGGACACCATTCTTTGTTCTTGATGCTAGGATGAATGTGTCTAATATTTCCAGTCATTATTATTTATGTAGTTGTCTGATATGGATCAATATTTCTTACTACAGTTAGTCAACTGATGCTTATGATTGATGACATAGATGATGACTTCCAGGGAAATTACACAATTCTTTAAATGTGGTGGGAAAGAAATGGAAATTTCTCATTAACTTGAGCCAAAAATATTTGTTGTTTTGGCAGATTGCCTTTGGTGGTTGTGTAGACAACTTTATGTTAAATGGATGCTGAGTAGAAAAGTAGAAAGGGAGCAGTGTGACCCAGGCCAGCAGAATGTACTCTTGAGAATCAGTGGGATAATGCATCTTGTACCTAGACATTTCCCATATCCAATGTTACAAACAGTAATAATCTTCATGAATGTAAAAGAAAAAAATTAAAATAAGAAGAGAAAATATGGCATTAGTGTCCTCATTATGTCCCAGTGTGCTCTCTATGTGGGTAGGAAATAATTGTACAGAGACAACTACTTTCTTTATTCTGTTTTAGTTGGCAAAGTAACTTTGCTTGGTAGTTTACTTTTCAACCTGCAATCATATTCAGCGTTCTTTTTTGTTAATTTACACGTTATTCTGTAAAGCAGTAAATGGATTGTACAACTTCATCTCATGTAAGAGTTTTTTTTAATTGAGGTAAATTGAGTTATTATAATAACTTCAGGTATACAACATAGTAATTTTATATATTTAGAGATTATACTCATATAAAAAGTTATTATAAAATATTGGCTGTCTTCCATACACTGTATATTACATCCGTGTATCTTATTTATTATACCTAGTGGTTTTTGTTGATAGTGAATAATCCACCTCCTTTAAGGTACCACGCAGTCTTGTTGTTGGTAATATGTGAAAATAACATCAACAGAAAGAAAAGGTAAGTCTGGTCACTGGATTTTGGACTACTGACTTCAACTGACTACATATAGCCGATGAATTTTTGGAGTTCTTGTTAAATTGGTATAGTAAGGTGAGGCATCTTGAGGGCAAGAATTAAGCAGTATAATTTACTGGTGGTATTTTCAGGCTCTGTCTGAGTATTTAATTGTTTTATTACCATACAAAAAGATGAAGGTAGCATCGACAAATATAATATATTAGAGGAGTAGAGAGGCAATTCTCTCAAAATGTTTATGTGCAGCACTCTTAGTGATGTTTTGAATATGATTTAGTCCTTTGTATAAGTCCATTCTAGGTCATAAATTCCTATTACTAAATGCATTTTAGAGATTATCTAGTGTTCTATTGCATGTGGAATATGTGCAAATTTAGGTGTGTAGAATTATGGGATTCATATTTAAAATAACCTTTCCTCCTATCTGAGTCTCTTTCATATTTCATTGTTTCTGATTGCCCTTCCCTTTTTCTCCTATCCCCATTTTCTCTAAAATGTACTTATATTCACATAGCACCTTAAATCCTATTACACCCAATCTGAGAGAGATCTTTTTAATGTTTGACTGATGCAGACACAAGGCCCACTATTTGATTTCCCTATATTAAGTGTCATTATTACTATTTTTGATAATGTTGCCTAAATTGTTATGACACATGTCAATTTAAAAAAAAAAAGTACATTATTTATTCAAATAGTATATAAATTCCATGGCCCTGCCTTTTAACATGATAAATTCACATCCTCTCCCACTGTCCCTTTCTTTTTAAAGATACCTTTTAAAAATTGTTCGATGCTTTGTCTTGACAGGACCCACGTGCTAACAAAGGATGGAACAGAAAAATGGAAGTTCTTTCACCGGGTTTATCCTGCTAGGTTTCTCTGACAGGCCTCAACTGGAGCTAGTCCTCTTTGTGGTTCTTCTGATTTTCTACACCTTCACTTTGCTGGGAAACTCAACCATCATTGCATTGTCCTATGTGGACCCACAACTTCACACCCCTATGTACTTTTTCCTTTCCAACCTAAGCTTCCTGGACCTGTGTTACACTACCAGCATTGTTCCCCAGTTCCTCGTTAATCTCAGTGGAGCAGACAAATCTATCTCCTTCGGTGGGTGTGTAGTTCAGCTGTTCACCTCTCTGGGGTTGGGATGTACAGAATGCATTCTGTTAGCAGTAATGGCATTTGACCGCTATGCAGCTGTTTGCAGGCCCCTTCACTACACAGTGATCATGCACCCTTGTCTCTGTGCCCTGATGGCTTCTGCTTCATGGCTCGTTGGTTTTGCCAACTCCTTATTGCAGACAGTGCTCATCTTCCTTTTACCACTTTGTGGCAGAAATGAATTAGACCACTTCTTTTGTGAGGTCCCTCCTTTGCTCAAGCTTGCCTGTGTTGACACCACTAGGAATGAGTCTGAGCTCTTCTTTCTCAGTGTCTTCATTCTTTTCATACCTGTGGCATTAATCATGTTCTCCTATGTTCAGATTGCCAGGGCAATCTTAAGAATGAAGTCTGCTGCAGGGCAGAGAAAAGCATTTGGGACATGTGGATCCCACCTGACCGTGGTCTCCCTGTTCTATGGCACAGCCATCTATGCTTATGCCCAGCCCAGGAACAACTACTCCCAGGATCAGGGCAAGGTCATAGCTCTCTTCTACACTGTCGTTTCCCCCATGATCAACCCCCTGATATACACACTGCGGAACAAGGATGTGAAGGCAGCAATGAAGAAGGTGTTTTGGAAGGACTCTGACTCCAGATGATGGTGGGTGGAAGACAGTGTAATGCAAGGACTTTGAATGCCTGAGGTCTTTAGATGTATGTGTGTGTCCCCCATGTGTCATCCAAAATTTTTCCTGATAGTTATCTTGGGATTTTTTTCTTACTTCATTCTCTTACAAAAGTGAGTGTTCAAATCTAAGTTAATGGAGTCATTCCAACTTCTAGAGATGGTCATTCAGTATTTCTAGAGCATCTTAATTATATTTATTATTTTTAAAAACTCCACATTTTTCTCTTATTTGCAATCCTATTTGAGAACAGTATTCTATTTCTACTTACAAAAAAGAGATGTGAATCCATAACATGAAGGCACAGCCAAAATAATACCATCAATCCACAGGAACACTGTAAGGAATACTAACATTTTATCATTTTCTAAGAGTTGCTAGAGGGATATCATTGATTTGTGCATTTGATCTTGGCGCTATTACAACATACATGGGTTGAGGTTGACTGTTATCAGTTTTTTTAATCGAAGTAGGTATGGAAACTGTGGATAAAATAAACTTTAAAGAAAAAGTTGCTACATTAATTTTAATAAAGCCATTGAGATATTAAGGCCCAACTGTACCCTCACCAGTGTGGCAGTCATATTATATAACATTCATTTCAGAGAAGGCTGTACGTAGGACTCACTGAGCGAAGGGTCTGATGCACTGCTGCCAGGGACCTTGGTAGCCCTTAGCTGGTAAGAAACAGCAAATAGTGCTCATGTGCTATATAGTACAGAGCAGCAGAAACACTGATGTGAGGTATAGAAGTTAATTATTTTAAGTTTGTGAGCCACCTAGTTGCTTTTAAAAAGTGTCTTTTGAGGACATTATGAAATCTGAATAGTATATGACCCAAGTTTTGTTGCATATTCTGTACATTTTACCTACAGAAATGCAGCAAAGTGCCTCCTCCCTGCTGGCACTGCCCAGGCCAGAGGGCAGGGCACAGTTTCCCTACATTCTGCCTTGCCTCCCCAGAGCATTCCCAGGCTTAGGAAGGGGAACCACAGGGAGACGACACTGCCAGCAGAGACTGAAGTCCCTCCCCAAAAAAGGATAAAATGTATTTAGATTACTCTCCTCCTACTATTTTATGAATTCTTTGATTGAGGCATCCATTGGTCTAGGCCTTTGTATCTCACATCTTGCAAAGGCCCTGTATAATTTGAATTCAGTGACATATTCTAAAACTATGAAAAATAGCCCCTTATTTCCAAGAAACCCCATGTTCTGTAGAAGCTCACTCAAATTCACTGGGAAAAAAGTTAAAGAATAAATATAGTGCATATTAATTAAAAAAATTGTATATGCCTAAACTTTTCAAATAGCCATCTCATTATGGAATAACTATCATACAATTCTGAATTGTGAATAATAAATATAAACATCCCAGAAAAATTTAATCTGACAGTCTGTCCCTTAGATACCCACTCAAGCTCAGTTTGTGGTGTACATTTATTTTGGGGTAGGAATGCTGGTTTTGTATATATTTAATGTCATGAACAGTGTATATTTCCACGGCGATTAGAGGTTTGACAATGTCACAAATCACAGAAGTGTTTATGTAAATGCAGATTTTCCCAAAACATACCCCAGTGCAGGTAATCACACTTGTATTTCAGAGTGGAGATGTAAATTACCACTCAGTTCCCTATCCTGACAGCTAACCTACATCCTCCTGTGCCTGGAGCCCCCTAAGCTGGTAATGCTCATGACACGTGATCTTAGAACAGAGAGGTCATTTGGCAACTGGAAATGATGGTTTGGCAAATTATACACATGGTTAGGAGTCTTTCTATGTCCCTGATAGCTTCTCAGTATTCACACTTGAAACCAACACTTGGAAAATTTTGGCATCATAGTGATAATAATACATACTAGTATAAAAAATTTTGGAATGCTGTTCACCCTCAATGGTGACAAATTTCCCACTCACCATTATTGTTCAACAACATCCTGATAGTTATACCTTAATGGTCACTTTAAAATCCCTCCAATGAACGTTCTTTGGTGCAGAAACCCTCAAGGTCTCGTGAAGTCACAGAGCCTATTGTTCTGGCTGAGCAACTGCTTTTCTGCTCTTAAGGACACACAAAAGCACTGTTGCAAAACAGATTTATTTCCTTTAAGTAAACACTTGAATGGCATTTGGATGTGTATATTTTGGGAGAGTAAATCACAGGTAATAAAGGTCTCTGGTCCCCAGCTACAATTAAAAAAATCATTTAAGATACCAAAACCCACAAGTTCAATATTGTTCTGGAACAGTTTTCAAATGGTATCTAGACACTCTGCCTTCCCAAACTGTCCATGCTTTTGTCTATAACAGATCACAAGATGGTATAAATTGCCACCAAAATTATTTGGACTGTTTCCTTCTCAATTCTCACCAACAATTGTGGAATGGCTGCAGTGATTGTACCCTGGGCTTGGATAGATTATTTTATCCCATTTGGGTTTAGCCTCTGGAGTTATGCCCTGGAGCACTTCATAGATTCTTCCAGGCCTTTTGTCCTCAGAACAGCACAGTGGGAACATCATCAGCTCAGGTCCTCTAAAAACATTGCTATATCAGTAATCAGTTTATAGCAATACCTGTAAGACCCTCATAGTCAACAGTTACTTTTTGCCAGGGTTCTCTCCTGACCAGGGTCACAGAGGAGGGAGGAACATCTTACAACTACAACCCTTTCCTTTGCAGGTGACTTCTGATCTGATGCTTGTGTGTAGTATAGTTCAACTTTTCCCTGCCTTTTTATTATTGTAGTGTATTTGAAAACCTAATCTGGCAGACTCCAAGAACCAGCATGTATGGAAATATCTTGGGAATGTGGTTTGCTGGGAAGGTGGGATCTGTGTAAATGCAGAAATGTGAAGATGAGTGATTCCTGAATCAAAGGGATCAGGGGATGGCATCCCGGAGGTAACTGTAGGGCTGGACAGTTTTGCTCCTTTTTAAACAATCTATTCTATTGATTTACATTGTTTGGTGTATTTATTTTAGCCATCCTGAACTGAATGAAACCTATGAGATCTTTAAAAACTGCTGATTCTTCTGATGAGGTGACCATTTCTGAGGACAGTTTTAACTCCTTTTGAGAGTGGAGCCCTGCAGCTGTTGTACCTGTGGCTTCAGTCTCAATGAAGCACCCTGGACATTCCTAATGACTGGGTTATTTGAGATACTAATGATCAATGGGATGTTACTATCAGTTGTCAATCTCTTTCCCAGGAACCCACTCCTGATTCTGTGTTAGTAGGTTACAAATAGTGCTTACCAAGTATTTATTTTTTAATTTTTTTATTGATTTATAATCATTTTACAATGTTGTGTCAAATTCCAGTGTAGAGCACAATTTTTCAGTCATACATGAACATATATATATTAACTGAGACTTTTTTTCTCAGTAAGCTACCATAAGATCTTGTGTATATTTTCCTGTGCTATACAGTATAATCTTGTTTCCCTATTCTACCAAGTATTTTTAAGACCACATTTCAGGCATTTGGAAATTGTTTGTTAACCAGTCTTGCAAGATTCTCTTTGGAAAGTTACTATATTAATTTATCTACAGGAATGTGAACTCTGTTTTAGTATATTTGAAGGGAGCATCTTGGCCAACAATGTGTCATTTTTAGCATGAAATCAGTTGCTCTCTGGATTTACAACCTGTCTTGGAAAAATCATCTGATACTTCCCAAAGAATATTTCTTCTCATATTCCTTCACAGCATGTTACACTTTGACTTGCGTTTAGATTTAAATAACATATGCATTATGTTTTTGTTAAATCTTATATATTAATGTATTATTATACACACATAAACATATATACACACATTTACAAAGCATGCACTCCACATTCAGTCTATTGTAGGTCAATTTTTTAACTCTTTATGAAGATAAATAATGAAGGATATATGTTTCCTTTAGCTCTATACTACTTAGAAATTACATGCTTACAAATGATGTAATTCCAATGTTTTCTGAAATAAGTACTCTAAAAAATTCCTTCATGTCCCTTCCCAGTAAAAATCCCTGAATGAAACCACTGATCTGCTCTCTATAATCTTAGTCTTTTGATGATTTAGAAATTCATAAAATTAGAATCATAGGGTATTCATCCTTTAGTGTTTGACCTCTCATACAACAGAAAGGTTTTGAGGTTCTTCCATGCTGTTGCATATATCAATAGATTGTTCATTTTTATTGATGAATGGAACTACATTTTGTGACTTATCACATTTTTTCCATTGTAGATTTTTGCATTGTTGTTAGTTTTGTGCTACAATGAACAAAACCACTGTGAGACTACTCTTGCACAAACCTTTTTTCTGGACATTTGTTTTCATTTTTCTTAGGAAAAGATACAGCAGTGTAAATACTCTATCATAGAGGATGTATGTTTAACTTTCTAAAAAATAGCCAAACACTTTTTCAGAGTAATTGTATCACTCTATATTCCACAAGTGACACGTGAGGGTACCAGTTGCTCTGCATCTTTACTAATATTTGGTATTATCAGAGTTTCTGTTTTAATTTAGCCATTTTAGTGATTATGAAGTGGTATTTTGTGATGTTAATTTGCATATACATGAAGATGAAAACACTGAGCACGTTTTCATGTGTTTTTCGCTATGCATACATCTTATTTTGTGAAATGTCTGGTTTTAGCTTTGTGCTCACTCTTCACTAGATTGCTTGCCTTTTTATTATTGACTTGTACACATTCATTATATATTCTAGTCCAAATTTTTATATATATTGATTCATGGTTTTGTTGAATTTTAATTAGATGTGGTCAACTTGAAAAGGAGGAGAAAAGATGATTTGAAATGTCAAACAAATTATTATGAAAATTAAATTTTACCTATCATCCAGCTAATCATCAGTATCATATTTGGGGCTTTAATAGTACATATTCTCAAACTCCATCCCTGGCAGTTTTTATTGGGTAGGTAGGAATTTTTAAATTAATTTAAACATTTTACTTCAAGAATGATTTATTTCTATTAACTAAGTAAAAGAAATAACATTAGGAAAAGTCACTGTCACCTTACTTTCTGGACACAAACCTCTTCAGTGCACCCATTACATCCTTATTTCTCAGTGTGTAGATGACAGGGTTCAACATGGGAGTCACCAGGTTGTAGAAGAGGGTAAGGAATTTCCCTTGGTCCTGAGAAGAACTATTTCCTGGTTGCATATACATATAGATAATATTCCCATAAAACAAGGAGACTACAGTGAGATGGGACCCACACATGTTGAAAGCCTTCCTTCTTCCTGTGGCCACTTAATCCTCAGCACTGCTAGGGCAATGTAGCTGTAAGAAATGAGGATAAGTGACGGGGCACCAGGACAATTATTACTGATAAGATGAAAACAGTGCTCTCCACAGCCACTGTGTTCACACAGGCAATTTTTATCAGAGCTGGCATCTCACATAGAAAATGTTTCACCATACATCTCCCCCATCATGGCAGCTTCATAGTCACTGGAGACATAACCAGGGAGTTGAGAAGCCCAACTCCCCAGGCCACAGACACCAACTTCCAGCAGAGCTGAGGGTGCATGAGGACAGACTAGTGGAGGGGCTTGCAGATTGCAGTGAAGCGGTCATAAGCCATGACTGCCAAGAGAACACATTCTGTGCCACCCAGTCCCAGGAACATGAAGAGCCGGATGGCACAACCCGTGTAACTGATAGTTTTGTCTGGGCTGCCTAAGTTGAAGAGTAGCTGGGGGATCGAACTGGTGGTAAAGCAGAGATCTAGGAAGGACAGGTTAGTGAGGAAGAAGTACATGGGTGTGTGGAGGCAGGGGTCCAGGCAGGAAACCAAGATAATGACAATATTGCCCACTAAAGTCACAAGGTAGAAGATGAGGACAAACACAAAGAGGATCTGCTCTAGCCTGGGTCTGTCTGAGAAACCCAACAAGATGAACTGTTCCTGGCAGCTCTGGTTGGTCATGACAGTGGATAATCAGCACACACCTGCAGGGAAGCAGATAGGAGTGCACCATGTTCTTAATGAAGCAGGCTAAGGAATCCATAGAATCAGGAGGCTTATACCAAGTGATCATGCAAAATAATACATAAAATTTCACTATTCTGTGTAGATATAGATTATATACTTTAGGAAGAATATCTCTTTTTATTGTCTTCTGTTTTGGATACAAAAAATTACAGATCATTGTACAATATTTAGAAAACACAAACATATGTAAAGGATAGGAAAAGATTACCCACATCCCAGAAACAATCACTACTGCAATATTGATTTATTTCTTTTCACTCTTTTCTTATGAGCATATGTAATTTAACACAACCTAAATAATGGTGTGTTTATACATTTTATATTCTAAATTTGCTTTCACAATTGTACATTGTGAAAATTTGCTTTGGTTTTAAAGTTCTACAAAAAATAATCATTAATATTTGCATAATATTGCTATAGCTGTGTCATCATTTTTCTAATCATTTCTCTGTAGTTAGTTATTAAGGATATTTCCAATATTTTAAAGGTCTTGCTAGAAAGATTATAAAAGTACCTGTTTTACTGCATTCTAACCAAGTATATTTTCCCCTAAATCTTTGGCAATTGTTTGGTTCCCCCCAAATCTCATATTGTTTAAATTTGATATTACCTATGAGGTTAATTAATTTTTTGATGTTTATTCATTTATTGCATTTGTGAAAACATTTGTCACTGAGATCATAGAAAAGTCTATCAATAGAACTCAAAAGTGACTCTTTGCATACCAGTGCAAATAAAGGTAAAGGCTGATTTTATTTATACTTATTGGAATTCACGGCCCCACCTTTCAATTTATACTTAACAATTGAATCCATAACAACATATGAATTCTTTTGTAAGTGATGTGATCCTTGTTTCTACTTTATCCTTTATATGAAGTTCTTATTTTCCCTACCTCCAACTATATTCTCACATAGTTCATAAAACTGAAATTTTATGTTCAATAAATTGAAATTTTATGAAGACACAATTATGGAGTTTTCAATGAATATTGTATTTTAACAATTTCTTCATTTTATGAATGATGTTCATAATTATATTTTTAACTGGATATAACTAAGGCAGACTTACAGCTTTTTAAATGACAAATTATAAAATAAATATAGTCGATATAAATAGAAACTTATATTTATATAAAATGATATAATAAAATTATAAATATGTAGATGATATAATTCCATTTATATCATTTATAAATTTATACGATTTATAAACTTTAATACATTGACAGAGAATACTATTATGTTGCCTTAAAAATATGCTGTTTTAATCTCCAAGAAAGAACTAATTGTCAAATTAGAAAAAAATCCAGGTAAATCAATTTTTCATATTTAAAAGCAATGTATCCATTCAAAAGTCATAAATGAATGCTTTTAAAAACTTTGATATGTAGAGGAAAAATCTCAAAATCCTGTGAGTAATTCCTCGAAGTAAAGATTCCCTTTGACTGCATTATATAATTGAAGAAGTAAAGGTTTTAGTTTCATTCAAATGTGTCAAAAGCACTTCCAAAATCAGACAGTTTAAAACACTCTAAGAGGATTTTATGACCTTATGTGTAACAGTAACAGGACATTTCTCAGCACCTCAAATTAATGAAGATGTTTCCTGTGCTGTATCTACAGACTATGGTGCTTGACTCAAAGACTTTTGCTCAATACTCTATGTATTGTCCCTTTAAATCATTACCTCCCAAGGCTGATGTGATTTACAGTTTTCAGTGCCACCTCTCCCTCAGGTGCTTAAAGGGCTTTGTGACTCTACCAGTTACCACTTCAAATAGTCACTGTAACTAGTTCCTACTATAACTAGTGAGCTTTTCTCACCAAATAAGTGTAATATGAGATCCAGGAGGGACAGGTGAGAGCGAAGGGATCACATCTCCATTGCCAGCTCTACACCAGTATTTCATACACACTGATATCTTTACACACCATTACACGTTTGTGAACTGCACACCATAAACTATGTTTTAGGTGTTAGTTATTATGATTATAAACCAGAAAAGACAGGTCTATGTTATACATGATCAAGAAGAGAACTGAAAAAGACAGTGCATTTTGAGTATAATTACTAGCAGTGTTATTACTAAAGACTAAACTGTTTTACTCAGTTTAAATTAATTAGAGTTGCATAGGTGGCCTGAGAAGAAAACTTGACTGGAAGTTATATTCTAAGTGATTTTAAAAGGCCTCTCCCAATATTGATACAACCTTAGATCAGAGAAGTCAAGATATGACCTTAGGAATAAGGATTACTGAAAATATTTATATTAATAAATCATTGCATATTCAACAAATATTTATCAAACTCCTATTACTTACCAAGCTCTGTATTGTATGTCAGAGACAAAAGATTTCTAAGATAGTAATTTACTTTATTGATTTGTAGTCTAGGGGAAGAAACAGACATTCATCAAAAACTCACACAAATTAATGTATAATGACTATCAATGATATTAAGCCCTTACTTATTGCCTAGCATTGTGCTAAGTATTTTCTTGGAGTGTCTTATTTAATACTCACACCTGAATTTGAAGGTAGGCATTTAGTAACTTACTGAGGGTACACAGCTGGGAAGATGTAGGTGTGGAATTCAGATCCGTGTCTGACTCTCAAATCAAGTTTCTAAATACCACGGGGCTAAAACAGAAAGATAATGTATTTATTTATGACCCCAGTTGGATGCAGTTGAGTGCTCTGAATCCTTTAATCACTGATTTGTTCCCAATCAAATGAGAATGTCAAAGAACTCTATTTAGGATAAGTTAAGAATATGTCACCAAAATTCAGTTTTCTTAAACAAATTAAAAAAACAGTTATTAATTAGTTCAAAGTTTGCTGGATTTTAAGTAAAAAATAATAACTTCAAACATAACAATGTTACTGACAAAGTTATGCTAAAAATAGCCTTTTTGGGAAAAATTGATATTGTAAATACAACCTAAAACAATGATTGAAAAGATTATAATTGAAATTATTAGACAATCTGACATAATTTATTTTCTATAATCACAGAGTAAAAATAGATAAAATATGCAAAAAATCTAGATGCATTTTAAATATTTTAAATCAATAATTACAACCAGAAAATATATTATGTGGCATATGTGTATATACACACATGGATACTATTAGTCATTCTTCTATTGGTCACTCTTGTTTTTAAAATTTTTTAAATCTATTTTGTTTGTTTATTTCTTACTTCTTGAACATTACTTTTCATTAGGTGTTAGGTGGGTGGAAATGTGCTCAGACATATGGGGAGAACTGTGATTTTTCTCTTACTCAATTTTGCTAATCTGCTTCTTCTTTACCTGTTATTGGGCTTAGAGTTGTTAGAAACCTAAGGTCAATTTTGACAAAGCATGAGTTTACTGCTGACAAAAGCCAGGAGGTATACAATAGGAGGAGAAGTGGAAGGAAAGCAAAAAGTAGTTCTAAATGTGGTGAAGCAAGGTATAGAAGTTTGAGTATATCGTAAAAGTTACACAATCAACGGAAGGATGACAATAACAATAAACTGATAGTATCGGTAAAGCACCGACAACAGACACTAAAATTGGTAGATCAAGGAATCAATATATAAGTACACGCCTAGAATTAATAAATTGAACTTAAAGAGAAAGAGTTAAAAATTTCATCCTTGAAGTGTACAAACTGGTGTTGGAAGACACTATATAAAATTATTTTTGCTGTTATTGGCAGATCTTTTTGTACTTATTCTTGCTTTAACTTTTGCAAATATTATTTTGATTAAAATACATATTACATTTAAATACATAATACATTTAAAACAAAATTTACAATTTAGTTACTTAGAAAAATATAAACATAAAATATACAGCTCACAGTAGTATATTGGAACAATCGTCCAAATCATGGCTCTCCCCTTACCAGTCTTATGACCTTGGTCAAGATATTTAACTGCTCTGTTTTCAATTTCCTTTTCTGTGAAATAGAAATGGTAAAGTATACATCTCACAGAATTATTGTAAGGATGAAACTATATGTGTAATTATATTGGATACCATATTGAACTGTATTGTAACAATGATTTTCATTAACTTGATCTCTTTCTCTCTTTTTTATTCCATTAAGTCTCTTCTATTCCATTGTGAAATGGAATCCAAGAAAACATTTCAAAACTGATATGGACAAAAGTATTAAATGCTTCTAGTATGTCACACAAAGAAAATAACAATATCAAGAACAACTCGTATTACCAAGCACAAATCTTGAATGTTAGTACTTCTCATATTTTAGATCCAACTTACTTCAAATATTATTCTGATATCATCTTTACACTTGACTCAAATACCATTCATATGCTGATGCTTATCAATTAAATAGCTCTTAGATTTTTATTCTGAAATATAGATCTGCACATTCAACTTTTTCTGAATATCTTTACTTGAGTGACCAACAGATAATTGAGAAAGAGGCAGCAGTCTGGTAATCAGCCCAGACCCTGAAGCATGGTTTCACATCCCAGCAATGCTATTGAGTAGCTCAGAGACCTTGGACAATTTACTTAAACACTCTGTGCCCAATTTTATAACCTGTAAAATGGGCATAATAATAGTTCCTAATTCAAAGGGTTGTTTAAGGGGTTAAATAAATTAGCTTTCGACATGCTTATATTTTGGTAAAGACTTCAAGCAAAACATATGTATACTTTAAATTTGTTTGTTGAATTACATACCAGGACTTTCTCAGTCTGTCAGGCAAACTGACTCTGGACATGCCCAGGTACATCCCAAACCCAGGGACAACAAAGCTTCAGTTCTCATGTAGATTGTTAAGGCTATGGGAAATTGTTAGGCTCAGAAGACCAGACAAATTTAAAGAACTACTACGAAAATTTGGATATGAAATAGGTTCTGAAATTTAGGAACATGGGATGCAATGTGCTGATGGATGACTCTGCCTTGATGATGCTCTCCCACCGTTAATCTGTCTCCATGTTCTCACTTTTACAAAGGCAGCAAAGAATAGTAGGTAAGTCCATTTTGGGTAGATCAATCTTCATTTGAAGTAAGGCTCAGCCCTGGTTTGTAGCTATGTAACCTTAGGCAAGTTATATTCACATGAGTATCCTTAACTGTCCAGTGAGATGACAACAACAGCAACAATATCCCTTATCTGGGGTAAAGATAAAGAAGTTAATTTGTGAGATATTTATTATTCTGCCTAATATATCATATACCCAAAGATTTATTATTATCACAGAAGTTATATTCCTTGTAAGTGCTCCTGGCCACATGTGGCTCGAGAACTGCTGGGTTTTAGAGGGTTGCTTTGTTGTGTTTACATGCAGTATCTGTGGTTCTTCATCTCCAGTCACCAGTTTCATCAAAGCGGTATACTGGAACTAGAGCAGTGAAGCCCACTGTGTCATTTAAATAGAGTTAGTGAGTGAGTGGCCTTATTATAATTTTTGGGAGAAGAAAATGTCTGTTTCAAAGTCCCGTTTGTCTTATTTGCACTTTTATAGTCTTATTTTTTCTGTTACTATCTGTAAAAATTAATATTGCTTGTCTTTCTAATTTTTAAATTTCTTTTTCATTAATACTCTTCTCCTTATTTATAATTCATTCATGGTTTCCAGTCTAGTCTTTATTCAAAAGCTTTTGGCAGTTTAGTCAACTGTAGGTGTCCTACTTGTACAGAATGAAAGCTTGAGGTATATCTAGGAAAAAATAAAACATGAGTGTCTATCATATAACTGACACCATGCAAAATTCTGGGGATAATGTAACAATATATAGATGATCCTTGCCCTCATGGAGATTATAGTCCAAAGTGGAATTCAGAGAATAATATGGCAACTATAGTAGAGAGTGTGACATATAATGTGATTGGAAGGTGTATAGACATAGATGGGGTACTAACCTATAACCCAGGGAATGAGGGATGTGTTCTTGGAAGAAGTAGGACCTCAGGGTAAGAGCTTTAACATGAGAGGACTAGAGTCAAGAAAAAGAGTGTCACACGGGAGAAGTTGAAATAGCTTGGTATTGTGCAGTGTGATGAGGGAACGAAATTCACTCAGACTGGAGATATAATCAAGGCTAGTGTATGCTTGGTCTAGTAGTTCATGTTAAGGAGTTCTGTCTTTATGTTAAAAAAGAGAGTAGCATTGAGTTACATGACTGAGTTTGGATTTTAGAACTTACTCTGGCTGCTATGAATTAGACAAGAGCAATACTGGAAAGTGGGAGGCAACCATGAGATGGGCGCAGATCTCTAGATGAAAGATGTTTGTGATCTGCTACCCTGTGAAAGCTGCAGTAAAGAGAAGCCTACAGATAGATGGACGAGCGATGCTAGAGAGAATCTGCAGCACTGGGAGATTTATCAGATGAGAGATGGGAGGATGGTGAAGCAGGGTCTTCAAGTTTATGTCTGTATGGTTGCACAGTTGCTTAATAAAGTAGAAACACAGAAGGAAAGGGGGGTACCTTTGAATTGGTGGTGATAACCAATTTAATTTGGGGGACAAGTGAATATGAAGTTTCTATAGAACCTCTTAGTGAAAAGGTCCATTAGGCAGATGGACATCTGCATCCTTTCCAACTTATCAAATCACTATTATTCCGATGAATATAATATATAAAAATTTACTTACCTGGGGGAAAAAAAGAACTTTTAGGAAATTTTCAATCTTTTTTTTTTTTAAATTAAAATGATATCCATTTAGGTACAAATTAAGACAATATGACCCATAGAATGTTTTAAAGATTTGGGAAAGTATTTTACTAATTGGTTTATTTTATTTTGCATTTGCTTATGATTAGAGTCACTGATCACATGAGGTACATAAATTAAAATCTGTTTAAGAAGTTTAAGATCATCAATTTGTTCTTAAAACAGATTGATATGAAGATACAGTTACTAGTCCTTGTTTGGAGATAAGAATAGTGGCGTACAATAAAATCAGTAGACTCTCAATATCAAAGTAAGACCCTGATTCCACTTTAGCTTGAATTAATGAAATCTTAAACTGATAGAAACTTATCCAACGGGATAAAGCAGTTATTATTGATAGATTTTTCAAATGTCTGGAAGATTTTGTCTTTATATATCAAGTTTTCTTGAAGTATTCCAAGCTAAAAAATATTTTGAAACATGTTTTATACACATACGTTGTATCAATACACATGGATCATCTACAAATAGAATATTAGCATTATCTAAATAGTCAGAAAAAATAGAAAACTGATGAGTTTTAGTATAAGTATACATTTCTGACATCATAATTAAAAACAGTTCATAGTTGTTATTATGTTCATAGTTCTTAATTGTGAATGTGTAGAATTCCTGAAGTTTGGGTAGAAGTTCTGTGTTGGAATCCACGAATCTGAAATTTATCTAGAATTTCATAAGCATGGATTTTTAGTACTTCATTAGTCTACATGAATTATACTTCTATGATTATCTATTATCAACTACATTAAAAGTTATACTCTAGTCCAGTATTTGCTTCCTTATGCAGTTGTCCCTACTGCCCTCTTTTTTCCTAGATATGTCAAAGGAAAATATAGCCATTAATAATACTATTAAGTATGACTGCCAATCATGTTTTTATGGTTAAGAGACAAGTAGATCAGGGTAAGAAAAAAATTTATTATCAGAAAAAAATTAAATAATTGAAATAAAACTTGCCTTCTCTTAAAGTATCCATGAGGAAATAATGTCAGGACTTACTTCTATTCTAATTCTTCTCCTCTCACTACTTTTCTTTCTTCTGAACATCAGTTTGAGTCCTTGGAAGCTGGTTAGTGGTCTCTGTTCCTGAGGATATTTGCCCGCTTGTGACTTTACTCTGAAACTTGCTTCCGAACTTGCACAGATAGAGCCTACCAGGAGGCCGATGTGAAAGGGCAACCACTCGCTAAGCAAGTGTATGGTTTACACCTACACTTTGACCCTTGACTTGATTCCTGTTAAATTGGTTCGCTTTCCATCCGGAGGCCCATGGTAGGCTTCAGCATATCCTACACCGGGAGTCTGAGATCAGAGCTTCAAACTCTTAAAGAACTATTCTGAAGTAATAAAGACCATTTATACTTTAAAATGTTACTGAACTCAGATTGGAGAACTAAAAATATTTTATTATCTTCTCTGAAGCCTGTGGGAATATATATTCCACTGAAGCAATTAGACAGGTTTGCTGTCCTGTCCAAAAAGGAAGAGCAGTGGGGCATGTGTAAGGAAACTAACATCTGTGCTTCCTTTAGACTTTGCGTCTGGGGGTGGAGGGGGTGGGGGCACTTGCTTTGATTGTGGATAAGGAGAAATGATAAGAGCTCTCCCTGAGCTCGTCTTTAAGGCTGAGGAGACTTAGGCAGGCCTGAGACCACTCTAAAAGAGTTAGTGTTCTTTTAGATGCCAGAAGTTTTTTTAAACTTTATTAGTTTTGTCATGATTTCAAATTTGTAGAAGAGTTGTAGGACTAGTACAAATAACTATTTCCTGAATCATTTGAGAGCAGTTTGCTCCCTCGAATACCTTAATGAATTTCCGGCAAATAAGGTCATTCTTCGATATAATCACAAATGACTATCAAAACGATGAACTTTGCATTTACATATTAGTGTCATCTAATTCACACACTCCATTCAAATTTTAAAAGCTGTACCAATAATATTGCTTATAGAAAAAGATCCAATCCAGGATCATGTATTGTGTAATTATTTCTCATGTCTCTTTAGTCTTCTTCAATCTGGAAAAATTCCTCAGTCTTTACTTGACTTCCATGACTTTGACACCTTTAGACAGTACAGAATAGTTATTTTATAAAATAACCCAAATTCCTCAATGTGGGTTTATCTGGTATTTTCTTAATAATTAGATAGGTTACACATCTTTGGCAGAAAAATCACAGAATTGATGCTGTGTTCTCATTTGCTCATATTAGGAAGGCAAATGATGTCAGTTTGGCCCATTACAGATGATAAGAACTTTGATCATTTGATTAAAGTAGGGTATTGCAGGTTTCTGCAC
Source organism: Camelus dromedarius (assembly GCF_036321535.1). Taxonomy (NCBI): domain Eukaryota; kingdom Metazoa; phylum Chordata; class Mammalia; order Artiodactyla; family Camelidae; genus Camelus; species Camelus dromedarius. The sequence continues at coordinate 18,206,743 of NC_087454.1, read as the reverse complement.
TGTAAAGTTACTACTCTTTCTTACTGTAATTAAGAAGTATTTTGTGAGGTGGTAAAATGTAAATATCCCATTCCTCAGTAAATTTCCCCCGCTTACTTTAGCACTTATTGATGTTTCCTTGCTGAATTAATTATAAGTATGATTTTCTAATTCTGTCATTCTTTCTACAGTTACTAGTTGACATTCTACTACAAGGAAAAATCTTCTTCCTTCCTTCCTATGTAGATTCCTATTTATTCAATGGGTTGTAATATATTAATATCATTATTCATTTTGATGTTCAAATAATTCCAGTTTTGTTCAGTGAGAACTCCCTCAGCCTAGCTTCTATGTCCATTTTAAAGAAAGATTTTATTTTGAAAAAAATGTATATTTATAGTAGAGATGTAACATACACAGAGAAGATTCTTGTGTACCCTTTACCCAGCTTCCCCTAATATTAGCATTTTATATAGCCTCATGTCTGTGTCCTCTTGCTATTTCCCCATCATTCTTTGAACACTTCCTTGCTCTGTAGCACAAAATATCCAGGTTTATCTTATAGTTCCCTATCACAGCTCTAGATTCAGCCATTTCTCCAAGGGGTTCTGACATAAAACGATCAGTAGCAATTGCCTTCATTTTTTAAAATCAGCATCCTTTGCCCAGCTTCCAGATATATGCTAGTACCCAGAATAAGAAGAGACCATGGAACTAAAAAGAGACCAGTTCCCACTGAAGAAGGACACAGCATTCATATAAATTGAAGCTTTGTATTGGTCTTCAGTAACAGTTTCCCCGGTTCCTCCCTGAATGTCACTGCAGTTATGTACCAGAATGACCATGTACTGTGAAAGTGGGAATTTTCAGTTTTCAAGGATTTTTGGGTAGAGAGGGCCAAGATAACTTTGATACCAGCAAACACAAATACCGTCATGGACCCTCTGTCAGAAAGGAGCCACCTATGAACCAGTTGATGAATGAAGTCCTGGCCTAAGTTCATCTCAGAATGGATCTGTACTAGTTTTGCATTGTGGCTATAACAGATTACTACAAACTTAGTGGCTTAAAACACAACAAATTTATTAACTTAGAGTTTCATAGGTTAGATGTACAGCATAGGTTCATTGGGCTAAAATCAAAGTATCAGAAGGACTGCATTCCTTCTGGAGCTCTAGGGGGAATCTGTTTCCTTGCCTTTTCCATCTTCTAGAGACTGCCTGTATTCTTTGGCTTATCGCCCCCTTTCTTCACCAAAGCTAACATCTGGCTGAGTGTCTCTCATGTATCTTTCTGATTCTTCTCCTGTCATTGCAGCTATCTCTGATCACAACTGGGAAAGATTCTCTAGAGTAGGGTGATTTTGATACTAGTGTAATTAGATTGGGCCAGCCTGGATAATTCAGGATAATCTTCCTATCTCAAATTCCACATCCCTAATCACTTCTGCCGAGTTCCTTTTGTCACATAAGGTAACATATTCACAGATTCTATTGACATCTTTGGAGAGACATTATTGTATCGATCTCAGAGTTCACTGGGCCCGTGGATCCATGCAGTGTTCATATTCCCAGTCTGTGAGAGTATCTGGAAGGTATATATTTAGAAGATGACAAAGCTTTCCCATTGTGTCTTGGCTTGCTGACTAAGGCACATTGTGGTACAAAAGGCTAAATGGAGGTCCATTAAACTGCCTCAGCTACAATAGTGTATCAGAATCAAGAGCACTTCACAGGTGGAGTGGCAGATTAGTATCACCCTCAAACACTTAAATGTATAGAGATAGTGGTTTTCATCATATCCCCAGTTCATTCACCGGAAGGGCTCCTGCAAAAATCAGATGGATTGTGGTGGATGACAATAGCTTACTGAAACCTTCACCAAATGGTAGCACCATTGCAGCTGCTGTGACAGATATCTTTAATAGGACAAATCCACACACTCTGGTAGTTATTATGCACTGATCTCATTGATAGAAATGCATTCTTATCAATACCCATAAATGAGGACTCTCAGAGGCAGTTTGCATTCATTTGGTATAGATAACAGTATACACTCACAGTTTGCTTTAGGGCTATGTTAACTTCTTTGTTCTCATTGATGGTAGAGCCTGACAGGACTGTGGTCATCTGGACATTCTTAAGCATATGCTGTTCACCGTGCTGATGACATTATGTTAATCAGCCTGATGAGAAGGAAGTGGCAACTACTCTAGTTGCTCCTTAGGATACATGTAGTCCAGAGGGTGGGAGATAAACCTGCAAGATTCAGAGTTCTAGCATATCAATAACATTTTAAAGAGTCTAGTGGTCTGGGGCAAATAGGTAGTCCACATTCCTATATCATCTACTTTTGTTTCACCATTGCCTTTCTCTCAGCTTATACCAATACACTTATGGAGGGTTCACTAGGGCCACCTAAAACAAGAGGGAAACCCAGATCTGGTTAACAGATAAGTCAGCTTGGTATGTTGATGAGAGCCAAAAATGGGCTGCTGCTGTTATACACCCCTACTCAGGGGTATCCCAGCAAGATGCTAGTGAGTGGTGATCTTCCCAACGGGCAGAGATTCAGGCAGCCCATCTAGTCATACACTTCATATTAAGAAAATATGTCTGAGGTAAGTATCTACTATATTCCTGGGCAGGGTTGAATTGATTTGGCTGGTTTATCAAGAACCTGAAAAGAGTAAGATTGGAAATTTGAGGACAAGGAGGTCTGAAGAATAAATATGTGAATGAATCTATAAGAATGGCCGCACAGTGTATGCATCTTTGTATCAAATGTTAATGACCACCCAGGAAAGCATAAACTACAGATGAGGGGACGTATGCATGGGCCCAATAGGGGCCGCCTCTCACCAAGGTTGAATTAGTTATTGCAGCTACTAAACCTAAAAAATTTGGAAGAACACTTTAGAATAAATTTTGCATGAAAATAAAAATTGAAGTTACAATCTATGTGAAGTAGAAAGATAAACTATTACATATAAACATACATCTGTTACCTAGGGCCAAAGGGACTTTCAGGGGAAAATTTATACATTAAATCCTTTTGACAAGAACCAGCCAGAGGGAAAAAAAAAGGAACTGAAGTTTCAGTTCAAAATGGCAGAAAAAGAACAGAAAAATTTAATGAAAGAAAAAAGAAAGAATGGCAAAATTAATGAAGTAAAAGTAAAAGTGAAAAATAATCCATAGAATTAATATTTTCTGTTGAAAACATGCATGAAATAGACAGTTGGTTAATATGATCTTGAAAAAGGAATAAACTAGAATGAATGAAAATTAGACTGAAAGAATTTAAAAAAGGTACATAAAGATTATTAAAAAATTAGAGAATTGTTCAACTCTTTATCAATCAGCGAAGTCCTTGATTAACATGAACAATATTTCTTTTTTTAACAATATAACTTTTTTTATTGATTTATAATCATTTTACAATGTTGTGTCAAATTACAGTGTAGAGCATGGTTTTTCAGTTATACATGAACATATATGTAGTCATTGTCAAATTTTTTTCTCTGTGCGCTCCCATAAGATCTTGTGTATATTTCCCTGTGCTATACAGTATAATCTTGTTTATCTATTCTACAATTTTGAAATCCCGTCTATCCCTTCCCACCCTCCACCCCCTTGGCAACCACAAGTTTGTATTCTATGTCTATGATTCTGTTTCTGGTTTGTATTTATGCTTTGTTTGTTTGTTTTTAGATTCCACATATGAGCGATCTCATATGGTATTTTTCTTTCTCTTTCTGGCTTACTTCACTTAGAATGACATTCACCAGGAGCATCCATGTTGCTGCAAATGGTGTTAACAATATTTCTTTAAGCCATTTTGAGTTTATTTTTGTGCATGGTGTGAGGGAGTGTTCTAACTTCATTGATTTACATGTGGCTGTCCAGCTTTCCCAACACTACTTGTTAAAGAGACTGTCTTTTCTCCATTGCACATTCTTGCCTCCTTTATTGAAGATTAATTGACCGTAAGTGTGTGGGTTTATTTCTGGGCTCTCTATTCTGTTCCATTCATCCATATGTCTGTTTTTGTGCCAGTACCACGCTGTTTTGCTTACAGTAGCTTTGTAGTATTGTCTGAAGTCTGGGAGGGTTATTCCTTCAGCTTTGTTCTTTTTCTTCACTATTGCTTTGGCAATTCTGGGTCTTTTGTGATTCCATATAAATTTTAGGATTATTTGTTCTAGTTCTGTGAAAAATGTCATGGGTAGATTGATAGGGATCACATTAAATCTGTAGATAGCTTTGGGTAGTATGGCCGTTTTAACAATATTAATTCTTCCAATCAAAGAACATGGAATATCTTTCCATTTCTTTAAATTATCTATAATTTCCTTTATCAATGTTTTATAGCTCTTCACGTATAAGTCTTTCCCTTCATTGGTCAACTTTATTCATAAGTATTTTTTTGAAGCAATTTTAAAAGGGATTGTTTTTTACTTTCCTTTTCTGTTATTTCATTGTTAGTATGAAGAAATACAATAGATTTCTGTATGTTAATCTTGTAACCAGCTACTTTGTTGACTTGTTTATCAGCTCTACTAGTGTTTGTGTGGCATCTTTAGGGTTTTCCATATATAGTATCATGTCATCCGCATATAGTGACAATTTTACCTCTTCCCTTCCAATTTGGATCACTTTTATTTTTATTTTTCTTCTTGTCTGATTGCTATGGCTGGGACTTTCAATAATATGTTGAACAGAAGTGGTAAGAGTAGGCATCTTTGTCTTGTTCCAGATTTTAGTGGGAAGGCTTTCAACTTTTCACCATTGAGTATTATTTTATTTTTTCCTCTAATGACTTTTTCTGGTTCTATTGTTAGAGTAGTGCTGGCCTCAAAAAATGAATTCAGAAGTATAAGTCTGTTTTAATTTTCTGGAAGAGTTTGTGTAGAATTGGTATTATTTCTTACCTAAACTTTGGTAGAATTCACCAGTGAAACCATAAAGTCCTGGAATTTTCTTTGTGAGAAGCTTTTTAAGGTGGTTTAGCTTTAAAATAAATTTCTTTAACAGATAAGGACTATTCAGAATCTTCTTGAATGAGTTTTTGATAGTATGTGTAATTCAAGAAATTTTCCTATTCTATAATATGATTCTTTTACTATCTTAAAAAAATCTGTAGCATCTGTAGTGACATCACATCTCTCATACCTGATATTGGCAATTTGTGTCTTTTCCCCTTGATCAGATTAATTAACCTTTCTATGCCACAGTTTCCTCATCTGTAAAAATAACAAAAATAACAAGACCTAAATCATATATTTTTGTAAGAATTAACTAGTTTCATATATAAAGAGCTTAAAACAGTTCCTGGCATGTAGTATATTCATGATCATACATCATAGCTACTATTACTATTGCTGTTATGGCAAATTATAATTATTATTTATGTGTGGGTTTGTGTTTATTGTCTTTTCCCACACTGGTCTAGTGGTTCCAAGACAGCAGAAAACATGGTAATTGCATTCCACTGTGTTTTTAGCAGTATCTAATAAATTAACATTTGTTGAATTATTTAATTAACATTAAAATCATGAAATAATTTGGGCTTTTCAAAGTCAGTTAATAACTTGGAAGATAACATTTATGAAGTTATATGAATGAGGTGAAAAACTAGGGGTGATGAAAAGAATGAAAATTATGTATCACTTCTGAGTTTAAGAAGGAAAACCAGAAGTCCTTGAAGTTCATTCTTCCACCCTTCCATCGTTTCCCACTCCTGGGAGTAGCGATTGGTCGAGAGGCCCTCTGGAACCATGAACTAACACAATATACACAATATACTCCTTAGAGGCTTTAAGAGGAGAGGGAGGTCTATAAACTATTGGAAGTAAAAGGATAGTTTGTCTCACTCCCAAGGTATGTTTGTCAATGTTGGCAGAAAAGACATCCCAGGGAGCCACCACCTCTTATTTACTCAAACAACTCCTCTTTCCATGTCGCCTCCAACTGCCCATTTTCAAGATATTCTACACACAAATGCACACACACACATGTATAATACATATTTCCTTTTTTGTTGGACAAAAGGAAGCTTAACATCTATAATTCCTCATTTTTCATTATAATAGGACCATGTGGTCAAAATAAGAGGGCCCGGTAATAGATATATAACTCAACAACCAAGGACACAATAAACTAGAGAGAAGGCTATCGAAGGGAGCAAATAAAGGCACTGGGCTATCTTAAATAATGGAGGTATTTCTGCAGTAATCACAACAATTAATGAGGAACTGAGTAGGTTAGAGTCTTATTAAGACTCCAGAACTCAGGAGGTAACCAAATGTTCATGTCATGTTTCCTTTATTTTCTTGAAGATGTCACCCAGGACCCAAGTTCCTGGGACTCCTCTCCTGAGCCCAAACTGACAAGTGTCTGTGGCCCAGGGCTGTTCTGTGGTGGTGGTGCATTTAGGGTGGGTTATTACTGGATCATTAATGGTATCACCTTTCATATTTGTTACTATATTCTCTGTTAAACCTGAGGGAAAATTAAGGCAGGGTCTAGAGTGTCTCTTCCAGAGGACTTGCAGAGGTCTGGTATTTTTATTCTTTTTCACAGAGCTGATACTACACTAATAAAGATAGTGTGGTATAAGCTTTCAGAAAGAAGACTTTCCTCAAAAATGTACAGTTCCTCAAAAAAGTAATATTTATTATTCCTCAGATAATTCAGAAAGTTTTTAGGGCTCAACGACTTCTGATGATTAATTTAGTCTGACTATATTCCTTCTACCTACCAAAAGCAGTTCCCCTAAAACTAATATAATATAATCAGGTTGGAATATTTGCTGTCAGTCAGTATCATGAGAGGCACTTATCATGGCTCAGTTTACAGAGTTTTTATGTTGAGAATTAAAATAGGAAAATTAAATTAGCTAAAGTCATTGCAAATAACATTAGCAAAATTTATAGACTTAAATACACAGACTTAAGTATATAGACTTAAAATATATAAGCTCAAAGTAAAAGTAATTTGACAATGCTTTTGAATCTTTCTGAAACCATTATAGGGCAATTTAACCATTTGTTTATTTAGAGTTGTGACAACTTAAGGAGGAAGATCAAAATCTGAGAGTTATTTCTGTTTAGTTGGTGGAAGCTGTATGTTTCCTTAACCTAAGGATACATAAGTGGGGCTGCAGTCATCCTCCCTGTCTATGGCTGAGTCCACTGCCCTCCTCTCTGCCCACCACACATAAGACTGCCTCACTGGCACTCTTCTCAGTCATATATGCTTTCAAATACCTACACAATTGTTCTTGCCTTTCAGTAGTTAAAGCAAACTATTACTTTAATGCAAACATAGTATTAATAACTATCAAAACAACCCCATTTGATTTATATAATTCATATTTTACAGCTAAATGACCTAGGAATCAAAGAAGTTAAGTAGCTTAAATAAAATATTTAAAATATGGCAGAGCTGTGATTCAACTCTATCTTTAAGTAACTAAACTATCTATGCTCTTTTTATTACTCTTTGTTGAAGGAAAATAAATGTTAAAGACCAGATGGGAAAGACAGGGATATTTTCTAAAGCCTAAGACTAAATCTGGATGCTAACAGTTATTATATACACCATAAGAAAATTAATGACAGGAGTCTATCCATAAGTAAAAAAGTTTTCATAATTTCTGGGGTGTCTTATAATGTCATGAAAACCTTCACCCACCCTATAAAAAAGATATCAGAGCATACGAATGAGAAACTGGATTGAGGTGTTTAAGGATTAGACAGTTTAATCATAAGTTTGAATCAAATATAAAGTTTACACCATCTGGACTGATCATTCACAGTGATTTGAAAGTCAGTTTTGGGCTTAATGTGATCTCTAAGTCAGAAAAATGTTATAAACATGAAATCTTTATATTGCTTATTCACATTCTTAAAGGCGTTCTACCCCACTGTGACCAGGAATAGATAGATAATTACTCCTTTGAGTAATTATGCAATTAATTTGATCAATCTTCAAAGAATTAGGGTTGGGGTAATTTTTTATATAAGATTTAGGATCCTACATTTTTAAAC